>NW_022987688.1:100000-216021 GCF_902827165.1 Trematomus bernacchii | reverse complement strand
GCAGACGCTCCGGTCTCTCTCTCCTCTGACCCTCGCTGAGCAGACGCTCCGGTCTCTCTCTCTCTGACCCTCGCTGTGAGCAGACGCTCCGGTCTCTCTCTCTCTGACCCTCGCTGTGAGCAGACGCTCCGGTCCTCTCTCTCTGACCCTCGCTGTGAGCAGACGCTCCGGTCTCTCTCTCTCTGCCCTCGCTGTGAGCAGACGCTCCGGTCTCTCTCTCTGACCCTCGCTGTGAGCAGACGCTCCGGTCTCTCTCTCTCTGACCCTCGCTGTGAGCAGACGCTCCGTCTCTCTCTCTGACCCTCGCTGTGAGCAGACGCTGTCTCTCTCTCTCTCTCTGACCCTCGCTGTGAGCAGACGCTGTGGTCTCTCTCTCTCTCTGACCCTCGCTGTGAGCAGACGCTTCCGGTCTCTCTCCTCTCTCTGACCCTCGCTGTGAGCAGACGTTCCGGTCTCTCTCTCTCTGAACCCTCGCTGTGAGCAGACGCTCCGGTCTCTCTCTCCTGACCCTCGCTGTGAGCAGCACGCTCCGGTCTCTCTCTCTATGACCCTCGCAGTGAGCAGACGCTGTGGTTCTCTCTCTTCTCATCTGACCCTCGCAGTGAGCAGACGCTCCGGTCTCTCTCTCTCTCTGACCCTCGCTGTGAGCAGACGCTCCGGTCTCTCTCTCTGGACCCTCGCTGTGAGCAGACGCTCCGGTCTCTCTCTCCCTCTGGACCCTCGCTGTGTTTACAGGACTCCAGCTGCTGCTGAACGTGACCAAATATTAAATTATGGCAGAAGAAGAATGCATAATTTCGTACGGGAATGTGTTTTAGGGCCACATAATATAATCCGATATCCACCGTCATAAACCCATCTTTATAATCATGTACCTAAACTGACCAAAGTTTGTATTTAAACTAGGGCTGTCAAGTTAACCGCTTAATAACGCATTAACAGCAACAAAAAATTAACGCCACTAATTATTTTAAACGTGCTAATCGCAAATACACATGCGTTAATCACGCATGTGTATTTGTCCTCGGCCCGCCCCGTAGCTTCAGAGCCCAAGGCTTGACGTTGTTGTTGTTGTTGTTGGTTGGATGGTGGGAGATTCTAGCGAGAGATATGGATACAAGAAAAGGTGTTTTAAACAGCAAGCCAAGCACCCAGCCGACTGCCCCGCTCCTGCCGCTCGCTTGCAGCAGACCACGCTTGAAAGTTCTCCGGGGAGACGCCTGGACAGCAGCGATAGCTAAATGGGGGGCGACAGCTTAACATCGTGGGAGGATTTAAACTACAAAAAAACGACATTAAAAACTACAAAAACAAATTTCCCTAAAATCCCCATTTATTTTATCTGGTACTACAACTCCCCACAATCCTTAGCAGCAAACGACATAAAAGCATCTCATACAAGCATCTCCCATCTCTCTCCCCCCCCCCAACACACACACATCCCCACCTTCGATGCATTCATGTGCAGTCAAAGAAAATCCGTTTTTTCCAACTCCAGCCTATAAACCATCACTCAGTGCGACCTTGCCTTGGAAGAACAAATTAAAGTCAATTTATTACGCCGTGCTCAAGGACACACACACACACACACACACACACACTTTATCTGCTTTAGAAGAGGTGTGTGTGTGTGTGTGTGTGTGTGTGTTGTGTGTGAGATCAGGAGGTAAAATACCAAAAGAATACTACAATTATTTCAAATATTGTCAAAGAAAATCTGCAAAAAAAAAAATCTACGCGCAAAAAACTCTGAAAAAAAGCGTGTTTTGTTTTTTAAATGAACCTTATCGCTTTCATTTCAAAACGCTTCGAGCAACTTCATCAAAGCTCTTTTATAGTGGCTTTAATTCAGATATAAACCCCCACAGAGGCCTTGGATCCTCTGCTGCTGTCTTTACAGAAGAAGCTTCAGAGACTCTGATTTAACCAGATCTGAAAAACAAAAGCAGCGTGATGCATTCAAGGACATATCTGCAGGCCTGTGAATGTGGCTATTCAAAGACTGCTTTTGTTAAATCATCTTAAAGCTCTCTGTTTTCCTGCCCGGTTACCAGGCAACTCCGACTGAGGCCTCATCTGGCAGAAATGAAACGTCCTTGTGGAAAAACGTGAACAAATAATGAATAATGTGTTGATTTGACAACAAATGATACGTTTCCTGTGATTATAAAATCATTAATTAACGAGAAGAAATGTTAAAAAAAAAAAATAGAAGAATAGTGACTTTAATCTCAAGAGAATGAGTTTTTCTTCTGGTAAAATTCATATTTAAATGTAAAAGCAAAAAACTGACACAGTTGGAAAGAAATACAGAAAATTCTGCGATTATAAATCTGTTTTGTCAGGATTTTGCAAAAAAAAACAAATCATCACCCTCTTTACACAGAGAGAGGCCAACAACACACACACACACACACGAGCACACACACACACACACACACACACAACACACACACACTACACACACACACACACACACACACACACACATCACACACACACACACACACACATCACACACACACACACACACACATCACACACACACACACACACACACACACACACACACACACACACACACACACACACACACACACACACACACACACACACACACACACACACACACACACACTCACTCCTGGCTGCTAAACACAGAGAGAGAGGTAGGTGTGTGTGTGTAGGTTATTTAACATCCTGCAAACTGAACCCAGAGATATTTAACTTAAAAAACCTCTATAAACTAAATGCATAATAAACAGTAATAATCCACTTATATTCACATTAACACGCAGCGATGCTCACTCTCGTGAACTTTAAAGGGTTATTCCGTACATTTTTTATTTTAAATCGCTCACAGGATCCTGACGAGTACCTGAACGCCTCATTCTGACGTCTCTCTGACTCACAGGGCAGCGAGGCCCGCCGGAGAAACACTGACGGTATTTGTAGGTTGTTAGTGTCACACACACACACACACACACACACACACACACACACACACACACACACACACACACACACACACACACACACACACACACACACACACACACACACACACACACACACACACACACACACACACACACACACACACACACACCACACACACACAACACACACACACACACACACACACACACACACACACACACACACACACACACACCACACACACACACACACACACACACACACACACACACACACACACACACAGCTCCTTAACCGAACATCAGGACTATAAAACCAGAAATATCAATAAAATGTCCACGTATCAGACGGTCCTTGAACGCATCATGTGTGCCAAACGCTTCCAACAACAATTCTACAAATCTGTCAGATCCTGAACCCTCTGAACTATAATTAATAAAATCACCAAAATTACACCATTGACCACATCCAGGAATTATTCAAACAGAAAAAATGGACAGATTATCAGCTTTCCAACTGACCTTGAATGCATCATGTGTGCCAAACGCTTCAACCAGGAAAAATAATAACTTTTAAATATATATAAGTATATTAATCTGCAGAATGATCTCCGATACTGTCGGTACATTTAGGTAACCCTCTGAAGTGTACAACTTCCCAGTGGTACTCAAACGCATCATGTGTGACATAAGCTAGGAAAAACAACAAACTAAAACGTAATATTTCATCAAAACAAACCTTTTTTCGTGTCTAAGTAACGCTTGTAAGAACGTGGAACTTGTCGTCCACAGAGGGAACATTTATTATAACTATTAATAAACTAAATTCTTCTTGTTTCCTTGATATTTACAGCCATCAGACTCGCTTGCTCCGGCGTTATTTACCGTCTCTTCTCGGCTGACATTAACGGCTCTGTGTTCAATAAGAGAGGAACGACCTCAGTGACCTTCAGCAGAGGAGACACCAAACAGAGGGGCTGATGGGAAATATGCGAGGAACGTAAATATATATATATATCTTTAGTATGGCTGCTCGATTATGGCAAAAATCATAATCATGATTATTTGGGTCAATAATTGATATCACGATTATTAAATACGATTATTCATTGACTTTGAAAACATCCATTTATTGAACTTTTAAATACAAATAATAATTTGAACAGTATCTTTTTAACTGTTGATTACCCTGAACGTATAATTCAACTGAAAAACCAATACAAAAATAAATGATATCAAAATAATAAATACCAATAAACAAGATCAACAAATATTTTGGAGCGCACTTCCACAAGCTACTAATCATATGTAAATATGATAAATACAAATAAATGAGACCAAAATAAATTAGATCAAATATGTTGCAAAGCAAAATAATAGTTTTTTTCGATTATGTTGTTTTCGTAATTGTGGCAGGCCAAAATCGTAATTGCGATTTAAATACGATTAATTGCACAGCCCTACTCTTTAGTTTTAGAGCCGTTATAACACTTATTAGCAGAATCTGAGAAGGTATTCTGTCAATAAGGTCATTTTCTGTCCCTTTTTATCATATTCTCCGTCTTTCTGGGGGTTTTGCACCTTGTTGTTGTTGTTGTTGTTGTTGTGTGTCTCCTTGTAGATGTATTCTGTCTTTTCATTGTTTATAGTCAGTTTGTCTCTAAAGGCTTTTTCAGACTCCTGTGTCACAGCTCTCTGCCTCTACCTCTTAGTCTTTGAACGATGTGTTGCGTTCAGGTACTCTGCAGACACATAGGCCTGACGCTAGGGCTGTGCAATTAATCGTATTTTAATCGCAATTACGATTTTGGCCTGCCACAATTACGAAAACAACATAATCGAAAAAAACTATTATTTAGCTTTGCTAGGTTGTGACACTGCAACATATTTGATCTAATTAATTTTGGTCTCATTTATTTGTATTTATCATATTTATATATGTTTAGTAGCTTGTTGAAGTGCGCTCCAAAATATGTGTTGATCTTGTTTATTGGTATTTATTATTTTGATATTATTTATTTAAATGTAAATATATATTTATCATTTATTTTATTTATTTTTGTATTGGTTTTTCAGTTGAATTATACCTTCAGCGTAATCAACAGTTAAAAAGATACTGTTCAAATTATTATTATTATTTGTTTTAAAGTTCAATAAATGGATGTTTTCAAAGTCAATGAATAATCGTATTTAATAATCGTGATATCAATTATTGACCCAAATAATCGTGATTATGATTTTTGCCATAATCGAGCAGCCCTACCTGACGCTAGATGTTAGTGGTGGTTTTCTGTCAATTAGTAGCTTCATTCTGTCTTTGAGGTGATCCTGATTTGGTCTCTTTTTGCATCAGTTTAAAGTCGGTTTGTGTCCCATGCTGTAACTAATGAAAGCCAGTACGTTGTCAGACTCCTGTTGATCCTCTCCTCTGAGTTTTCTTCATGGCTCGTGTGAGAAACACTTATCAGCTCTTTGTCTTTCAGAAAGAGAGGAATGCTTTTGTGTTTCTGCAGGCAGCTGCTTCCTCTCTCATTCACCTCTCTGATGAGTGTGGTGTGTGTGTGTGTGTGTGTGTGGGTGTGTGTGTGTGTGTGTGTGTGTGTGTGTGTGTGTGTGTGTGTGTGCCTTTTCGAGGAACAAACAATAGACTCTGAGCGACACACACATCAGCAGAAAGAGGTCAATTATGGAGAAGGACTAACAAAGAGCAGAAACCCAGAGTGTGAGTGAGTGAGTGTGTGTGTGTGTGTGTGTGTGTGTGTGTGTGTGTGTGTGTGTGTGTGTGTGTGTGTGTGTGTGCGTGTGTGTGCGTGAGTGCGTGTGAGTGTGAGAGTGTGAGTGTGAGCATGAGAGTGTGTACGTGTGTGTGTGTGAGTGAGTGAGTGTGTGCGAGTGTGAGTGTGTGAGTGTGTGAGTGTGTGCGAGTGTGAGTGTGTGAGTGTGTGAGTGTGTGCGAGTGTGAGTGTGTGAGTGAGTGAGTGTGTGCGAGTGTGAGTGTGTGAGTGTGTGAGTGTGTGCGAGTGTGAGTGTGTGAGTGTGTGAGAGTGTGTGTGTGTGTGTGTGTGAGTGAGTGAGTGTCTGCGAGTGTGAGTGTGTGAGTGTGTGAGAGTGTGTGTGTGTGTGTGTGTGAGTGAGTGAGTGTGTGAGTGTGTGAGTGTGTGTGTGTGGTGTGTGTGTGTGTGTGAGTGAGTGAGTGTGTACGTGTGTGTGTGTGTGAGTGTGTGTGTGATTAGTCTTTGTTATGGAAATGCAGTCTGAGATGGAATATTGCTGCAGAGACCCTCAAAGTGTATTCACTCTCTCCAGCGTCCCACTCGCTGCATGGTCATTTTCTGAAGTCTTTTTGTCACTTTTTATGTCTTGTTTTGGTCTTTTGTTGTTTCTCGTTTCGATGTCTTTTAGCATCTCTTGTTGTCATTCATAGAAACTGCTTTTGGTCACTTTCAGCGTCTCTTTTGAGTCTGATTGTGGTGTTTTTTAGCATCTATTTTGGTCATTTATAGAACCTTGTTTTGGTCTTTCTGAGTCACTTTTAGCGTCTCTTTTGGTCATTTAAGTGTCTGATAGTGGCTCCTTTTAGCGTCTCTTTTCGCATCTCTTTTGGTCACTTTTAGAGTCTCTTTTCCCGCCCTCCTGTTCTCACATCGTACTGAAGCTTTAAATAAGTAGTTCTGGATCAAAACAGAGCTGCAGAGAAATGTCCTTTTCGTCCTGAATTTCTTCCCAAAAGCTCGTTTCCTCCCCGTATATTCACACTCTTCTTTCCACACCAGCGTCCCACAATGCCTTGCTTCTGTGCATGCATTATTAAGTCTCTTAGAGTAGCTTCCTCTAAGAGGGGGAAGTCGGCCTCGGTGTTCAACAGGGCCGACTTCAAACACGCTTTGAAAACCGGTTCAATCTGATCTCAGGGTTACAACACAAACAGAAACATGACAATCTGCAGAGGACACACGTCTTTAAAGGATGCATCTCTGCTGGTTTTCATCCTCATTGCTCTAAGTGAAGGCTATCTTATTATAGTGGCGTGTTCATGGCACCAATCATTCCTTAAGGCAGAGTTCCCGTTAGCCGGTAATTACCGGACAATGACCGGTAAAATATGCTGAAGTCCGGCAAATCTAAATCTCTCCGGTCAAAATGTCCGGTCAAAATAATTTTCCCTTAGCGCAATACCGCATCAGTTGCGCCACTTATGTGACAGACAAGAATAGTATGTGACAGACAAAAGAGTATGTGACAGACAAAAATTGTCAATTCTAATGTCTAACACTTAATGTGGAGAAAGAGATGTCCTGTATGGGTTGATTGTGCGTTGATCTGTTGGTAATGCCTCGGGGTTCCGGTGGGCATGTAAACAAATGCATAATGCTGCGCTATACTTTGTGGCCTCATCCGGTTGCATAGCGACGCTTATTGTTTAGGTGTCTTTTAACAAGCAGGTAGTCATATCATTAGCTAGAACTAGCTAGATCTGATCGATATGGACATAAATGCGAGTAAAGTCTAATCTGACAGGAGAGAGAGATCGGCTGCTGCTGACGAGTCGACACGCAGCTCTGCATGATCCCCTGCAGCGGCGAGCAGAGCAAAACACACTTCAGGTTAGAAAATCACACGTAGCTATTTTAATTACCTCTCAAACTACCTAAACTAGTTATAGATATGTTTAGTTTTACTGTCGGGTCACTCATTACTGGATCCGCGAGCTGCATGATACTGACGGGCTGTCAGGAGAAGGAGAGAGCGCTCCGTTTATTATTCCCGCGTTTTTGTAAATTACTGTACACTTTTGAATAATGTAGTTAATCTACTATAATTAGTTTGTTTAATGTCGAATCATATCAATTTGTTTTAAAGCTCAATAAATAACAAAGAAGACCTTTAACCGGCACTTATCTAATTTTGTCCGGAAGATTTCAACTTTAACGGACATGTTGACCGGCAAAAAAATATTCTAACGGGAACTCTGCCTTAAGGATGAAACCCCTCTGCTAAAGAGACATATCAGGACAGACAACAACAAGAGAGGCTAAAGGACAACATCTGCAGAAAGCCAGCTGCGCAGAGAAGACAGGATGATATCACAAAGACTAGGGCTGCGCGATTATGGCAAAAATCATAATCACGATTATTTTGGTCAATAATTGATATCACGATTATTAAAAACGATTATCCATTTACTTTGAAAACATCCATATATTGAAAAAAAAATGTGAACAGTATGTTTTTAACAGTTGATTACCCTGAACTTTAAGTTTAATTCAACTGAAAAACCAATAAAAAAAATTACTTTTTTTTTTTTTTTTTAATAAAAATAATAATCGTTTTATTTCGATTACATTGTTTTCGTAATCGTTGCAAGCCAAAATCGTAATCGAGATTAAAATACGATTAATTGCACAGCCCTAACAAAGACCCTGACAACCAGAAAGACCCTGACAACCAGAAAGACCCTGACAACCAGAAAGACCTCGGACACAAAGCAACTCAAAACAGACCAATTAGGAGCAACTGCTGCAACACGACTCATCCCTCTCCCAGCACGTTGCCGCTCCTATAACCTCACGTCCCTTAAAATAAAAGCACCATTTTAGGTACATTTTCATAAATATAGTGTCGTTTTGAGTCCCTTTGTGTCATTTAACACTTTCAAGATCGTTTCGTGTCTCTTTTCCAGATTTGTGTGCATTTCTCTGTCTTTATTTGGTTTGCATCTGAACTCTGCGTCTGGGCTCACTTTCTCTCACCTGTCCATTTGCACCTGCTGGGTTCTTTATCTGCCTCTTTTTGTTCCTTTGAATCCCAACAATCATCATCATCATCCTCATCATCCTCATCATAGTCAACTTCATCATCCTCCTCATCATAGTCAACTTCATCATCCTCCTCATCATCATCAACTTCATCATCCTCAGTAAAACCCAGACGGAGAGATTTGATGAAGGATCCTCCACCGGGGTTAGGATGAACTTTAGAAATATCAGACGTGTGTGTGTGTGTGTGTGTGTGTGTGTGTATATGTGTGTGTGTGCTCACTGAGGAAGTCCTGGATGTGTGTGTAGACGTTGAAGGTGAGCAGAGGTTCTGGAAGTGTGTGTGTGTGTGTGTGTGTGTGTGTGTGTGTGTGTGTGTGGGAGAAAACACACCGATGTGAAACGGCAACAATTGCATTTGTCTCTGCGTGAAATCTAGCGCAGCAGAAATCTCTCAGAAACAAAAACACACACACACACACACTGTGTCTCCCCCCCACACACACACACTTTATCTCTCCCCCCCACACACACTTTGTCTCCCCCCCACACACACACACTTTGTCTCCCCCCCACACACACACACTGTGTCTCTCCCCCCCAAACACACACTTTGTCTCTTCCCCCCCCCCCCCCCCCCCCCCCCCACACACACACACACTTTGTCTCTCCCCCCCCCCCCCCCCACACACACTTTATCTCTCCCCCCCACACACACACACACACACACACACAGGAGAGCTTTCTGAATCAGCAGACTTCACGCCGCTCGGAGCAGGATAATCCGGCTCTCTGGAGGAAGTCGTTGTTTTGTTCACTTAGCGTCTCCTTCATTAAATGTCCCTGTTTGGTTGTTCTGTGTCTCTTTATGGTCACATGTGGTCTTTCAGCTAATTAAAATACCTTTTGGATCATTTCACGTCCCTTTTCAGTCATTTTGTGTCTCTTTCAGTCATTAAGTCCCCATTTGTTCATGTTGAGTCCTTTACAGACTAAAGGAGTCCCTTTAAAGTCGGTTTGTGTATTTCTCCGTCAGTTCAAGTCTCTTTCTGGTCCCTCTGTGTCCCTCTGCTGTCCCAGGAGTTTGATGCAGAACAGAGCATGATGTCTTGTGATTTCCTACAGAGAGTTCTGGTGTTTCAGAGGAAGGATCTCAGACGTACTGCTCTCTCTCTCTCTCTCTCTCTCAGAAACTCAGCCGTCAGCAGCTTCATGTTTTCTGCAGCGTCAGCACTTTGAGAGGAGCTGAGATCAGAGTCAGAGAGAGAGGAGCTAACAGCTGCTAACTGTTAGCATCAGGCTAACAACACACACTGCTACCTGTTAGCACGATGCTAACAACACACACTGAGAACACACACTAACAACACACACTGCTAGCTGTTAGAACAATGCTAACAACACACACTAACAACACGCACTGCTACCTGTTAGCATGATGCTAACAACACACACTAACAACACACACTGCTACCTGTTAGAACAATGCTAACAACACACACTAACAACACACACTGCTACCTGTTAGAACGATGCTAACAACACACACTGCTACTTGTTAGCACGATGCTAACAACACACACTGAGAACACACACTAACAACACGCACTGCTACCTGTTAGAACAATGCTAACAACACACACTGCTACCTGTTAGCACGATGCTAACAACACACACTAACAACACGCACTGCTACCTGTTAGAACAATGCTAACAACACACACTAACAACACACACTGCTACCTGTTAGCACGATGCTAACAACACACACTAACAACACGCACTGCTACCTGTTAGAACAATGCTAACAACACACACTAACAACACACACTGCTACCTGTTAGCATGATGCTAACAACACACACTAACAACACGCACTGCTACCTGTTAGAACAATGCTAACAACACACACTAACAACACGCACTGCTACCTGTTAGCATGATGCTAACAACACACACTAACAACACACACTGCTACCTGTTAGAACAATGCTAACAACACACACTAACAACACACACTGCTACCTGTTAGAACGATGCTAACAACACACACTGCTACCTGTTAGCACGATGCTAACAACACACACTAACAACACACACTGCTACCTGTTAGAACGATGCTAACAACACACACTAACAACACACACTGCTACCTGTTAGAACGATGCTAACAACACACACTAACAACACACACTGCTACCTGTTAGCACGATACTGACAACACACAATGACAACACACACTGCTACCTGTTAGAACGATGCTAACAACACACACTGCTACCTGTTAGAACGATGCTAACAACACACACTGCTACCTGTTAGCACGATGCTAACAACACACAATGACAACACACACTGACAACACACACTGCTACCTGTTAGCCTGATGCTAACAACACACACTGACAACACACACTGCTACCTGTTAGCACGATGCTAACAACACACAATGACAACACACACTGACAACACACACTACTACCTGTTAGCCTGATGCTAACAACACACACTGACAACACACACTGCTACCTGTTAGCCTGATGCTAACAACACACACTGTGGGTGTTTCTCAATGTCGAGTAAAGCTGCTCCAGAGCCACTATTTCAAGCATACTACGTCATCGAGTGCCTCCGAAGTACTGTTCCAATCTCCAGCATACTTGGAAATCTACCGAGCCCGGCGTACTCCGTTTGGAGAAATATCGAGGCTGCACATGAGTAGACTCCGCGGTCTTAAAATCCCCACAATGCTTTGCGCACGGACCAATTTCCCCAAATCTGTGGCGGAAGATGTAAGAGGCGGGGCCTCTCATATGACGCACACCTGCACACTTGCTAGCGTGTTCCACACTTCGTTTTCCGAATGTCAGGAAGTATTCTTGCCTCGCTTCTGAAGCAAGATGCTCGGCAGACATGTGCTACCAAGCAAGCGTCCTCGACATTGAGAAACACCCACTGAGAACACACACTGCTACCTGTTAGCACGATGCTAACAACACACTGAGAACACACACTGCTACCTGTTAGCACGATGCTAACAACACACTGAGAACACACACGATGCACGATGCTCAAGTTATATTATTATAATAAAACTAATACACACACACACACACACACACACACACACACACACACACACACACACACACACACACACACACACACACACACACACACACACACACACACACACACCACACACACACACACACACACACACACACACACACACACACACCACACACACAACACACCACACACACACACACACACACACACACACACACACACACACACACACACACACACACACCGGCCGCCACAGGTCACATGGGCCAATCAGACACCTGCATCTCATCATAGAGAGCACTACTCTCTCGCTGCTTTTTAATATGCACATATTTTATAAAATGACCCGATTTCTCAGCGTTTCTGAGAGTAAACGAGCCTTTTGGAGACGAATCACTCGCTGTACGCCAAGGATCAGTATTCCTGGTTTTACTCCAAAACTAACGAGAGTACGTCGATTAAAATCTGCCAGCTTCTGTACGCTGATATCCCTGAATTAATAGATACATTATTGGGTTATTTTTGGTGTAAAACAGTCAGAAAAGTGTGTTTCCAGCCTCTCTTATCTGCACATTTGGAAAGAGTATTCGTGTTGCATTTAAATGGGTTCAAAATAATCGGAAAAATGAAATACCAACCGGGAAATGCATTAAACTCTTAACAAAAACTGAGAATTACAATGGATTTTCTGAGATATTAAACACAACACATGATCTGTTCAAGTGTCTGAAGCTCTTGAACACACCGAAGTCCAAATAAATAATCCCTAACACACCCACGGAGCACCTGAAGGCACCACGGAGCACCTGAAGGCACCACGGTCTTCATTCTGATCATTTCTTTAACTATATTTGTATAGTGAATTTCCCTCGTAAAGGACTGAAAACTCTCTGAAGTCCAGAAATCGGCTTTACTTTGGAGTTAAAGTCAGAATGAAAAAGCTGCTTGGATTTGAGAGGAACTGCAGGAAGACCAAAACAACAACTGAGAGGAATAACATCAAGAAATATATAAACTGAGTGTCATGATGCAACGCAGAGCAAGCAGAGCTCAATCACAGAGAGGCCTTCACTGCGCTCAAGAAACGTAGTTCATTCAGGTTATGGGGCTTCAAAAATCACCTTCAATAACCCGTCTCTAAGCTTCTGCATTAACCGTTATTTTGAGTCCCTTTAATGTTTGTCTCTTAGTTTCTCTTCTTCACTCCTGTCCTGTCTGTTGTGGTCATCATGCATCTCTCACCTGTCCAGTTGCACCGGTTTGGTTCTTTATTTGCCTCTTTTTGAGTGTGTACAACGCAACTGAGACATAATATATCTCTCTATAAACAGGAAGCTGTAAAAGCTGCAGGGCTACAAGATCCTGCAGTGCAATTTACATCTATTTTGAGTCCTTTTCAGTGTCATTTAACACCTTTAAGGGCATTTTGAGTCTCTTTACGTGTAATATAACACCTTTAAGGGCATTTTGAGTCCTTTTCAGTGTAATATAACACCTTTAAGGGCATTTTGAGTCTCTTTACGTGTAATATAACACCTTTAAGGGCATTTTGAGTCTCTTTACGTGTAATATAACACCTTTAAGGGCATTTTGAGTCCTTTTCAGTGTCATTTAACACCTTTAAGGGCATTTTGAGTCTCTTTCAGTGTAATATAACACCTTTAAGGGCATTTTGCATTTTGAGTCCTTTTCAGTGTAATATAACACCTTTAAGGGCATTTTGAGTCTCTTTCAGTGTAATATAACACCTTTAAGGGCATTTTGAGTCTCTTTCAGTGTAATATAACACCTTTAAGGGCATTTTGAGTCCCTTTACGTGTAATATAACACCTTTAAGGGCATTTTGAGTCCTTTTCAGTGTCATTTAACACCTTTAAGGGCATTTTGAGTCCTTTTCAGTGTCATTTAACACCTTTAAGGGCATTTTGAGTCTCTTTCAGTATAATATAACACCTTTAAGGGCATTTTGAGTCCTTTTCAGTGTAATATAACACCTTTAAGGGCATTTTGAGTCTCTTTCAGTGTAATATAACACCTTTAAGGGCATTTTGAGTCCCTTTACGTGTAATATAACACCTTTAAGGGCATTTTGAGTCCTTTTCAGTGTAATATAACACCTTTAAGGGCATTTTGAGTCTCTTTCAGTGTAATATAACACCTTTAAGGGCATTTTGAGTCCCTTTACGTGTAATATAACACCTTTAAGGGCATTTTGAGTCCTTTTCAGTGTCATTTAACACCTTTAAGGGCATTTTGAGTCCTTTTCAGTGTCATTTAACACCTTTAAGGGCATTTTGAGTCTCTTTCAGTGTAATATAACACCTTTAAGGGCATTTTGAGTCTCTTTACGTGTAATAAAAAACCTTTAAGGGCATTTTGAGTCTCTTTACGTGTGATAAAACACCTTTAAGGGCATTTTGAGTCCTTTTCAGTGTCATTTAACACCTTTAAGGGCATTTTGAGTCCTTTTCAGTGTAATATAACACCTTTAAGGGCATTTTGAGTCTCTTTACGTGTAATATAACACCTTTAAGGGCATTTTGAGTCTCTTTACGTGTAATAAAAAACCTTTAAGGGCATTTTGAGTCTCTTTACGTGTGATAAAACACCTTTAAGGGCATTTTGAGTCTCTTTACGTGTGATATAACACCTTTAAGGGCATTTTGAGTCTCTTTACGTGTAATATAACACCTTTAAGGGCATTTTGAGTCTCTTTACGTGTAATATAACACCTTTAAGGGCATTTTGAGTCTCTTTACATGTGATAAAACACCTTTAAGGGCATTTTGAGTCCCTTTACGTGTCATTTAACACCTTTAAGGGCATTTTGAGTCCCTTTACGTGTAATAAAACACCTTTAAGGGCATTTTGAGTCCCTTTACGTGTCATTTAACACCTTTAAGGGCATTTTGAGTCTCTTTACGTGTAATATAACACCTTTAAGGGCATTTTGAGTCCCTTTACGTGTAATAAAACACCTTTAAGGGCATTTTGAGTCTCTTTACGTGTAATATAACACCTTTAAGGGCATTTTGAGTCCCTTTACGTGTAATAAAACATCTTTAAGGGCATTTTGAGTCCCTTTACGTGTA
Source organism: Trematomus bernacchii (assembly GCF_902827165.1). NCBI lineage: Eukaryota > Metazoa > Chordata > Actinopteri > Perciformes > Nototheniidae > Trematomus > Trematomus bernacchii. The sequence continues at coordinate 201,162 of NW_022987688.1, read as the reverse complement.
ATAAAACACCTTTAAGGGCATTTTGAGTCCCTTTACGTGTCATTTAACACCTTTAAGGGCATTTTGAGTCTCTTTACGTGTAATAAAACACCTTTAAGGGCATTTTGAGTCTCTTTACGTGTAATATAACACCTTTAAGGGCATTTGAGTCTCTTAACGTGTAATATAACACCTTTAAGGGCATTTTGAGTCTCTTTACGTGTAATATAACACCTTTAAGGGCCTTTTGAGTCCCTTTACGTGTAATAAAACACCTTTAAGGGCATTTTGAGTCTCTTTACGTGTAATATAACACCTTTAAGGGTTTTTTGAGTCCTTTTCAGCGTCATTTAACACCTTTAAGGGCATTTTGAGTCCTTTTCAGTGTCATTTAACACCTTTAAGGGCATTTTGAGTCTCTTTCAGTGTAATATAACACCTTTAAGGGCATTTTGAGTCCTTTTCAGTGTCATTTAACACCTTTAAGGGCATTTTGAGTCTCTTTCAGTGTAATATAACACCTTTAAGGGCATTTTGAGTCTTTTTCAGTGTAATATAACACCTTTAAGGGCATTTTGAGTCCTTTTCAGTGTCATTTAACACCTTTAAGAGCATTTTGAGTCCTTTTCAGTGTAATATAACACCTTTAAGGGCATTTTGAGTCCCTTTACGTGTAATATAACACCTTTAAGGGCATTTTGAGTCCTTTTCAGTGTAATATAACACCTTTAAGGGCATTTTGAGTCTCTTTACGTGTAATATAACACCTTTAAGGGCATTTTGAGACCTTTTCAGTGTCATTTAACACCTTTAAGAGCATTTTGAGTCCTTTTCAGTGTCATTTAACACCTTTAAGGGCATTTTGAGTCCTTTTCAGTGTAATATAACACCTTTAAGGGCATTTTGAGTCCTTTTCAGTGTAATATAACACCTTTAAGGGCATTTTGAGTCCCTTTACGTGTAATATAACACCTTTAAGGGCATTTTGAGTCTCTTTCAGTGTAATATAACACCTTTAAGGGCATTTTGAGTCCTTTTCAGTGTAATATAACACCTTTAAGGGCATTTTGAGTCCCTTTACGTGTAATATAACACCTTTAAGGGCATTTTGAGTCCTTTTCAGTGTAATATAACACCTTTAAGGGCATTTTGAGTCCCTTTACGTGTAATATAACACCTTTAAGGGCATTTTGAGTCTCTTTACGTGTAATATAACACCTTTAAGGGCATTTTGAGTCCCTTTCAGTGTCATTTAACACCTTTAAGAGCATTTTGAGTCCTTTTCAGTGTAATATAACACCTTTAAGGGCATTTTGAGTCCTTTTCAGTGTCATTTAACACCTTTAAGGGCATTTTGAGTCTCTTTACGTGTAATAAAACACCTTTAAGGGCATTTTGAGTCTCTTTACGTGTAATAAAACACCTTTAAGGGCATTTTGAGTCTCTTTCAGTGTAATATAACACCTTTAAGGGCAGTTTGAGTCTCTTTCAGTGTAATATAACACCTTTAAGGGCATTTTGAGTCCCTTTCAGTGTAATATAACACCTTTAAGGGCATTTTGAGTCTCTTTCAGTGTAATAAAACACCTTTAAGGGCATTTTGAGTCTCTTTCAGTGTAATATAACACCTTTAAGGGCATTTTGAGTCTCTTTCAGTGTAATATAACACCTTTAAGGGCAGTTTGAGTCTCTTTCAGTGTAATATAACACCTTTAAGGGCATTTTGAGTCCCTTTCAGTGTAATATAACACCTTTAAGGGCATTTTGAGTCTCTTTCAGTGTAATAAAACACCTTTAAGGGCATTTTGAGTCTCTTTCAGTGTAATATAACACCTTTAAGGGCATTTTGAGTCTCTTTCAGTGTAATATAACACCTTTAAGGGCATTTTGAGTCTCTTTCAGTGTAATATAACACCTTTAAGGGCATTTTGAGTCTCTTTCAGTGTAATATAACACCTTTAAGGGCATTTTGAGTCTCTTTCAGTATAATATAACACCTTTAAGGGCATTTCGAGTCCCTTAATGTGTCATTTAACACATAAAAATACATATGCAGGGCTAAGTGATACTGCAGGTGTATTTGTGATATTTGCGTGCATCCTTCCTCTTGTTTCTGCGCTTACTCTTACTTAGCACTAATCATTGCACTATTTTATTTATATTCTGTTATTTCTTGCACTATTTAATTGGTTTCATTTGTTTTATGTCCTCCATATATTCATGTTGCTCTGTTGGAGGAAGTGTTTCATGCCATATCTCCTCTGGAGCTGCTTTGCACGTGACAATAAAGCTTTGAGTCTTGAATCTTGATGCATCCCCTCTCTCTCTCTCTCTGTGTGTGTGTAAATAAAAACTTGTGTGACCCTGAGACGACCTCCAGCTTCCTCTGATCTGTAATTATTCCTGAAGGAGAGTTACTGGATGCATGAAGACCCTCTGACGTTCAAAGATTCAAGTGTGTTATCGTCATGTGCTCAGCAGCTACAGAGGAGAAATGGAAATGAAATAGTGCAAGAAGTCTATATACATGTAAATAGAATAAAACTAAATAACTATTTGACGTGTTCACAAACCGCCGTCAGTGTGTGTGTGTGCAGCAGGAAGCCTCCGTGTGTGTGCATGTGTGTGTGTGTGTGCATGTGTGTGTGTGTGTGATTAAACGCCGCGCTGCTCCCCTCCCCCCCTCCAGACCAAAACAGCATCAAAGCAATCAAAATGGAAATGTTAGGCCTGAATGGGGCCCATCCCCCCCCCTCAAACTCTGCAGACTTTCTCCTCTCTCCGCGTTACACAACCCCCCCGCTCCTCGCAAAATGGAAGCTTCCACTACAGAGCAGAAGACGAGGAACACACACTCTCTCTAACACACACACACACACACACACTCTAACACTCCGACACACACACACACTCTAACACTCCGACACACACACACACTCTAACACTCCGACACACACACACACTCTAACACTCCGACACACACACACACACATTCAGAAATAGAAACTGGATTAAAAACATGCAGCTGCAACAAATCAGGAGCTCAGAGAAACTGCAAGACATCGGATCGATTCAAGAGAAACAGAGCGAGGGGGAACGAGGCGCTGATGATTCAGATTAAACACAAGAGAGAGAGGATAAATAAAGACCTGTCATCTCCCGTCTATCATCTAGCATCTAACTAACATCTAAGTGTGTCCCAATAAAGCATTAAATAACACTGAAGACACTTTAGACTGCAGAGCGATTCCAGAGAAGCAGAGAGAGAGAGACGCTGATCATTAAACATGAACCTGTTATCCAGCATCTGACTAACATCTAGTCCAAATAAAGCTTTAAATAAAGCTTTAAATAAAGCTTTAAATAAAACTAAAAGACACTCAGAAACCAGGTCTTAATAACAGAGGAATCATCACTCGTCGTTTCCATGGATTTCTGCACAATTTAAATTAAAATGAAATGGTTTTAAGTAGGGCTGTGCAATTAATCGTTTTTTTAATCGCAATTACGATGTTGGCCTGCCACAATTACGAAAACAACATAATCGAAAAAACTATTATTTAGCTTTGCTTGGTTGTGACAGTGCAACATATTGGATCTAATTAATTTTGGTCTCATTTATTTGTATTTATCATATTTATATATGTTTAGTAGCTTGGGGAAGTGCGCTCCAAAATATTTGTTGATCTTGTTTATTGGTATTTATTATTTTGATGTTTATTTAAATGTATCATTTATTTTTGTATTGGTTTTTCAGTTGAATTATACGTTCAGGGTAATCAACAGTTAAAAAGATACTGTTCAAATTATTATTTGTATTTGTTTTCAAGTTCAATAAATGGATGTTTTCAAAGTCAATGAATAATCGTATTTAATAATCGTGATATCAATTATTGACCCAAATAATCGTGATTATGATTTTTGCCATAATCGCACAGCCCTACTATAAACATATGAAAAACAATGAAAAGACAGAATACATCTACAAGGAGACACACAACAACAACAACAACAACAACAACAACAAGGTGCAAACCCCCAGAAAGACGGAGAATATGATAAAAAGGGACAGAAAATGACCTTATTGACAGAATACCTTCTCAGATTCTGCTAATAAGTGTTATAACGGCTCTAAAACTCAAATGAACTGGTTTAAAGGTTAATTTCTCCACATAGAAAAGCCCACTTTCCTGTGCTACTTCAGGAGCTCAGTAAATGCAGGAAATCAGAGTGATTACAGACACTTGTAATTCAAGTGAAACACAAGAAAGCGACCCGTCTGTCCAGCCTCGCTGACCTACTATTGTACGTTATGAACATCTACTTTATGCATGAGATACAAGCTTAATAATTTCTATTTTTGGTGGATTTCTGCACATCCTGCATGCATGTGTTTCACTTCACAGAAACGATGTTAAAGTTTCATATTAGATTAAAATAAAAACGACTTCAGGAGCTCAGAAACTGCAGGAAATGGGAGCTCTCTGATACCCCATTCACACCAACGGTGTTTCGGGGCCGGTTCGGTGCTGGAGCTTGAAAAGCACCGGGTTTTCCTGTTCACACCGCAGCGGAGCCGCCTCTAAGCTCCGGAACCCGGTTCGTTTCGAGCACCAAAAAGTTGTCCGTCTAGAAGCAAGAACCGCATACGTCACGCTTACGTCGGAGGGGGGCGAGATTAACCTGAGCTAACAGTTAAGGCGAGTACGGCAAATAAAAGTTGTAACAAGCAGTAGTGCTGAGCAAAGTGACTAGAACGCAACCACACACTTGTAAAAAAAAAACACACTTTATAAAGTCAGGCAACACTAACCAGGCTTCGTGTGATTCTGTTTATTTGTACCTTACTTTGACCATCCGTTCGCTGTTATTGATCATTGTGGAGAGCAGGCAGACGTTTTGTTTGTTATTATAGCAGCTATCGGATGGAATCAATACATGGGCTGCACAGGTTGTCATGTCCGACTATCACAAGTAGAATCATAATGAAAAATACGCCGGTAAAAAGTGCCTGGAGAAAACGGCTTAGCAAGTAGTCAGTTTAGCTTCGGTTGCTATGCTAACATCACCCATGTTATACCAGAGAAACTTTCATAACAGCGTTGTGATGCCAAACAGCGTCAATTCAGACTGACACACATTCACTTAAGGGGAACTGGGGATATGTATCAGCTGCTTGTGTGACAGTCAGACAGTGAATACTTTAGAGCCGTGTGAGCTAACCCGGAGCTAACGGGAGAATACACTCCCGTGGAAGAGCAGCCAGCACTGCAGCGGTCGGTAAATGAAACACATTAATAAACAATGAACCACGGCACTCTGGAGAAAAGTATAAGGTTGGAGAAGTCGTTATTTAATTTAATCTGGCTTCGTATGATTAAAAGCAACGCAGTCCCCGGCCCGTTGTTGTTGTGAGGTGAGCTCCGTTGGGGAGAAACTCCGCGACGTAAACTGTGACGTCATGACGCAGCAGCGGCAGCACCAGTCGGGCTCTGAGCGGTGTGAAAAGAGCTGGAGCTAAACCGAAGAACCGGTTCTGAACCAGAAAAGCTCTAGCACGGAGCTTGAAGGGGAAAAGCCTTGGTGTGAAAGGGGTAAAAGAGAAGCAGAGAGAGGGGGACGCTGATCATTCAGATGAAACACAAACCTGTTATCTAGCATATAACTAACATCTAGTATGTCCAAATAAAGCTTTAAATAAAACTAAAGACACGCGGAAACATCGGGAATCGGTTCTTAATAACAGAGAAATCATCACTCGTCGGTTCCATGGAGTCCTGCACAACTTAAAGGGGACCTATCATGCTATATTTGAATAACATAGTGTAGGACCATACCTATATAAGGCATATTTATACTTTTTTTTTTTCAAAATACCAAACAGATCATGCATTTTAGCCATGCCTCATTTTGCTCAATTTGACATTTTTTAGCTCTGTTTGTGCAAGGGCAGATTCTGTGAGAACAGCTCCACCTACAGGCCTGGCATATGTACTACAGCGTCTCCAGCGCTTTCGAACGGCAATGGCCGTGGCTGTCTCCTCCTGATTGGTGGAGTTGGCCCAATAGCCGTAGCGCCACCGTCCTGACGTCAGGACAGTGTTCAAATCTGGATCAGTTTTTATCAGATCCGTTGCAGCCCCTTTTTTAGAGATTTGGGTATGGAGGAAAATAGAGAGGGTTGTGTTTTCTGACACTTGGTGAGTTCCCTGGAACACCGGGGACTAGGGCTGTGCGATTATGGCAAAAATCATAATCACGATTATTTGGGTCAATAATTGATATCACGATTATTAAATACGATTATTCATTGACTTTGAAAACATCCATTTATTGAACTTTAAAACAAATACAAATAATAATTTGAACAGTATCTTTTTAACTGTTGATTACCCTGAACGTATAATTCAACTGAAAAACCAATACAAAAATAAATGAAATAAATAACACATTTAAATAAATAATATCAAAATAATAAATACCAATAAACAAGATCAACACATATTTTGGAGCGCACTTCAACAAGCTACTAAACATATATAAATATGATAAATACAAATAAATGAGACCATAATGAATTAGATCAAAAATATGTTGTAGTGCACGGTCACAACCTAGCAAAGCTAAATAATTGTTTTTTTCGATTATGTTGTTTTCGTAATTGTGGCAGGCCAACATCGTAATTGCGATTAAAATACGATTAATTGCACAGCCCTACCGGGGACACGTATTCATGTATAAAAGACGTACAAAAGTGCATTTTGCATGATAGGTCCCCTTTAAGTTAAAATGAACTGGTTTAAAGGTTAATTTCCTGTGCTACTTCAGGAGCTCAGAAACTGCAGGAAATCAGAGCGATTAAAGACACTTGTAATTCAAGTGAAACACAAGAAAGCGACCCGTCTGTCCAGCCTCGTTGACCTACTATTGTACGTTATGAACATCTACTTTATGCATGAGATAAAGGGTAAATAATCTAACGTGTTTTTAACGTGTTTTGCTGTAATCTACTACGCCAAACTCAAGCTAACTTCTGTCTGATTTCACCCTGTGGTTTCTGTAAACCTGTGAAAATGCAGAAATCATAAGTAGAATTGATTGGTTTAAAAAGCCCCACTTTAGTTTATTTAACGCGCTTCACAGACGCCACGTTAACGTTAAATATCAGCCGAAATAAAAAGGAATTAAAGAACTCAGAAACTGCAAAGAATCAGATCGAGACGAGCGGAGAGGAAACAAGCTTCTAATTATTGAAGCAAACACAAGACAACGAGTGTGTGAATGCAAAACAATCACAGTATTTTCTGTGGATCTTTCTATCATGTGTTGTGTTTACTCGAACCAAACTCAAGCTACTTTCTGCTCGATGTTAACCTGTGGATCAAGGACTGGGGAAATGCAGAGTTTATTTGAAAGTTTACTGGTTTATAGGTTTGTTATTCCAAATAGAAAAGCCCACTTCAAGGTCCTCAGAAACTACAGGAAATGGGAGAGATTGAAGAGACGCAGAGAGGGGGAACAAGGCGCTAATAAATCAACAGAAACACAAGAAAACTATAAATAAATGCAGAGAAATACAGATATTTTCCATGAATTCTTCTGCTACTACATCGAGCATGAAATACATGTAACGTTTACCTGAAACAAGAAGCTATCTTTAAGGGGTTATACTTCATGATTTATAAGTGATCTGTTGAATTAAGAAATAGTTTGGAAAGTAGTCAAATTGGAGTTACTGAACTGTTGTTAAAGTTAAATATCATCAGAAATGAAAAGACGTACTTTAAGGGAGTTACAGAGACGTCGTGATTTATGTTTAATTCAAAGGTCAAACAGTCACAGAAAAGCTGTTGAAGTTAAATATCCTCCCAAATGAACAGGCTTTCTTTAGCCGTCACATGAGTTACAGAAGAGCTGCTGAACACTCGTCTCATTGAGAGAGCAACATGTTGATCGAGTCTGGAAGTCCCTTAACTCCTGAGTGAGTTATTCAAGTTAGAAATCAGCCGAAGTGAAGAGTGTTTCTACAGGAAGTCGTATCATTGATTTGTTATCTGTTCATTATAACAACATCTGAACAGAGCCTGGTTAGCAGCAAGGCCAGCTGTTCCTGAACTCTAACTCCAGAGTGAGTTTTAAACTGAGTTCATTCAACAGTTCAATATCAGCCAAAAGGAAGAGTAGCCTTAAAGTCAAACATTACGGTTTAAGCTATTATTCCTTTATAAACTTTAAGATATCTGTAACTAAGTTACTCACTTACTTTAGTACACGGTTGAGGTACTTGTACTTTACTTGATTACAAGATCTGAGTACTTCTACTTTTACTGAAGTACAAGATCTGAGTACTTCTACTTTTACTCAAGTACAAGCTCTGAGTACTTCTACTTTTACTCAAGTACCAGATATGTGTACTTCTACTTTTACTCAAGTACCAGATATCTCTACTTCTACTTTTACTCAAGTACAAGATCTGAGTACTTCTACTTTTACTCAAGTACAAGCTCTGAGTACTTCTACTTTTACTCAAGTACCAGATATCTCTACTTCTACTTTTACTCAAGTACAAGATCTGAGTACTTCTACTTTTACTCAAGTACCAGATATCTCTACTTCTACTTTTACTCAAGTACAAGATCTGAGTACTTCTACTTTTACTCAAGTACCAGATATGTGTACTTCTACTTTTACTCAAGTACAAGCTCTGAGTACTTCTACTTTTACTCAAGTACCAGATCTGTGTACTTCTACTTTTACTCAAGTACAAGATCTGAGTACTTGTACTTTTACTCAAGTACCAGATATGTGTACTCTACAAGTTTAATATCAGCTGAAATTAAGAGTAAACTTTATATTTGTCAAACTAAATAAAAAATGATGATTTAAGTAATGAAGTCCCTTATAATTTATAAATTAAGTGTTCAATTGAGCTTAATCTTAAGGGAGTTTGGTTGGTAGTAAAACCAGCTGTTACTAAACTCTTCAGTACGTATTTAACTAAGTTCCTAAATGAGATATTCGAGTTAAATATCAGCCGAAATGAAGATTATTCCTTTTAGTAGTCATATCAATCAAAAAGTTATGACTTAAGTTATTATTTACTTCCAAATATACAAGTTATCTGTTAAATTGAGCCTTATATTAGTGGAGTTTGGTTAGTAGTGAGGCCAGCAGTCACTAAACTCCGCCTCTAAAGTGACTGTTTTTAAGTGAAAGGCCTTCGGAGCTGTTCGGCTTTTGTTTTCTGGATAACGGTTAATAAACAGTAGAGCTTTCGGAACGGTTCGGCTCTTCGGAACAATGGGCCTACGGAGCAGAGAGCCGGGATACTGGACCAGGACCTCTCGGCGGGGCGGTGCTTAGCGGGACCCGAAGCATCCGGAGAGGAGAGGAGCTAGCCGGGGTGCTGAAGCTCAGCTACCGGCCTCCCTCTCTCTCAGCATCCACCCACAGCTACTGATAACCGGCTTAAAACCCCCTCAAAGTCACCGTGAAAAAAGATAGTAAACCGTGAAAAAAAGTGAAAGTACACGAATCAAACGCACCGCTGTGATCACGTGACCCGGTAAGAAATAACCCTAGAATAAAGTAACAAAACCGAACAAAAGACGTTAAAAAGCGACTAAATAATAACACACACGGTCGTTTTAACCGAATAAACTTCCATAAATGAGTCCCCGGGAAAAACTCAGGACACTTGGAGCTCCTTCATCGGCTTCTTTTCTTTTTTACTATCCACAAACATGTCGACAAAATGGACGCTAACATTTTTACACAACTTTCAGCATTCGTCTCGGAGACAAGCAGCAGAGGTTACTGAGCAACACAGTGGAGAAAAGCAGGGAAAAGGAGGAGGAGGGAGCACTTTATACAAGCCTCCATGTTTGTTTTGGGCTAGTTTAACAGAAGAAAAGGCATTAAAAAAAGAAAGCTTACTTGTTTATCACTCAGTGCTGTTATTCTCCTGTCGTGCAGCTGTCTCTTAAGCTCTCCATCCTACAGAGAAATACAGATGATAACACACACACAGCGATGGTTAAAAAACAACAGATTAATTACTGATAAAGTTTCACTCCCTCCCTTGTAATCCACTCGAAGAAAGCTGACTGGATTAAAATATATATTTATTTTATTACCTGTGGGTCTTGCTTCATCTGTGCAACTAGTTTAGTAAGAAGGATGGAGGATGTGTGGAGGAAAAGTGTCTCAAGTTTAGAGTAAAAGGGAGGAACAAAGCGGGGGAGAAATCATGGATTTTTAAAGAAAACTGGAGGCGGGGCTCCATTCATTTCTATGGGAGAAGCTCAATGGCGCTTGAAGCCCAAAAAAGAAGCGAAAGTACCCGTATGTGGGCCCACTAAGCATGCGCAGTGTACTATCCCAGTAAGCCCCGCCTCCTATCTCCTGCTCTCTGTCAGTCAGATGAATAGAGAGGTAAAAGTAACTAAATAAACAACACAAGCACATTTTTTTAAACTTTAACACCCTGATAATCGAAAGGAGGGCTTTAAAATAGTTCGTGCTGGGTAGTTTATTTAGCTTTAAAAAAATGACACGTTCATTTACAGACGTTTCTTTGCCCCATGTAAAGTCAATGGGAAAAAGTATTTTTGGGCCAAAATGACGTCACGGAGGGTGCAGTGCCACCGTTTGGCCGCTACGGTCATTCATAAAAAGCTGCTTCACTCTACAGGCGAACTTCCTGACGATAGAAGCCTCTGTGCACCTCATAAATATGCAGGTCGCGTCCAGATCACCACCACCACCGCATTATTATCACTCCAAAAAATATTGTTACTTAGGCGAAAATACACCGTGACAATAAGCTTAAAAAGTATCGCGAGAAGTGCACTTAATTGAGACTTGTTAGTGGTCTCAATGTGGATTTTGTGCAGTTATCTCCCAGTGCAGAATTGAACACACACACACACACTTGCTCCCTTAGAATAAACACGATGTTTCACTTACCTGATGACATTGGATTTCTACTTTCAGCGCCTCATGCAGGCCCTGTACTTCCATGCTGTTTCCAGAAAAACACTTTTATTCCACTTTCGACGCGGCCGGTGCAAAGTTTAAGTGAATTAAAAAGATTTTCAGTAACAATTGAAAGAAGGAGAACTACTCAGGCTGCAAAAAGCAAGTTCTCGCTTCTTCTTTTTTTTTTGCACGGCTAGGGACTCATCACACACTTTCCGCCCCGTCTTCAAAAGTGCTCCAAACCCGGGTAAAGAGCTCCGGTACCGGTCCGGTTCTGAGCAGATAAACAACCGGACGTCGAGGGGTCCGACGGGGAAACCGGTTCGCTTTTCTTTCGCTAATTTTAAGTTGAAAAACGGTGGAACTACTTTTTTGTCAGAGTCCGCGGATTGATTTCACTTTGCCTGAGGAAAAGTTGCGCTTCGGCTGTCAATGGTAATTCTGAAGAGAAGTACCCGGATGGAACGTGAGGCGCATGCGCAGTGAGCCGGGCCGGGGGGGAGCTACACAACTACTTCAAGGAGTGTTTGTGATAATAAATAAATAATACATGTATTAATTATTAAATAAATAGTAAATATAAAATAAGGAGTAAAGAAAAAAATGCAATAAAACACAACAGAAAAAGAAATCTACAGCATAAAAAAAAAGTACAAATAAATGAATAGAAATAATAATATAATAATAACCAAAATAAATAGTTATTAATAAACACATACTGGAAGAAATTCAATAAATAAAAAACTGTCTAAGAAATAAAAACAATATGTCATGTTTCACTTTAAAAAATAAATCTTGTGATGTTACAGGTACTTACTTGTTTGATAATGTCTATAAAATGTCATTAAATACACATGTCCTATGTTATTTTTTGACCTTCACTTTACCCACTTCATTTACATTAAGGTGATGGACTTTCTATCCAACTTTATGAGTAACTTAGTTGTAAATATGAATTAAAAAGATCCATAGTTAGACCTTTCTCTTAATTTCAAGCTACTGTACACTATTTTTAATGTATATAGTACACTATATGTTCAGCAGATTAGTATATATTGTATATGTTATGTTTAGATACTACCCTGAATATAGGTCTTATTTACTGTAAATATTGTTTGTATTTCAGTGTATTTTTAAGTCATTCTTGTAGATTGACTGTCAAAATAATGTCCCAACTTTGGATAAATAAAGTATTTATACATCTCCATCACTAACAAACATGGCAGCAGCATCACAACTAACTAAAACGAGACATAGAGAAGGTGGGGGGTTAGATAATATAACGTTATGTCTTTAAACACAAGGCCTTCTTCCACATCTTGTATTTGTTCCTGGCTCTTCAAACACAAAGAGGCCGAAAATATGGCAGTTTGTTCCCAGAAATCAGCCTCTCTTCCCCCCATGTCTGTCAGCCTGACCCCCGCCACCTCCTCCTCCTCCCGCCCCTTTTGGACACAACACGCGCTGCCATTCGTCGAAGCCTCTTGTGGGCGGGAAGAGTGAGCCAATCGGGAGTTGCGCAACTTGAACGGCAGCTGCGGCGACCAATGAGAAGAGGGCGTCGGAGGAGTATGTGATCGGAGAGTTGATGAAGATGGCAGTTAAATTGATCGTTGACAGCGGACAACTTCACCGCAGTTTTAACCACAAATATGAAGCTAAAAGGGTATTTATCAGTGTTTCTCACGAGTAGAGATGTACAGTAAGCATTTCTGATGAATATAACAGAGTAGCACCATGGACAGCAGCTTTTATCTCGACGCTTTTGTACCTTTTTGTCCCTCCGTACTCCATGTTGTTTATAACACACACTTAAAATATACTTCATTGATGCCAAAATGGGATTTTCTCCCCGTTACATCAGCATATTAAAACAAGGCATTGTACGTAATGTGAAAATGAAAAGAGTAGAACATTATAACCATGTCAAAATAGGAAATAAAAAAGGTTTATTTGTATTTTTATCCACATCCATTTACACGCCGCCTGGCTACAGAGAGGATGAAGCAGTAAAAGTTGTTGTTAGTCAGCAGCAGAAAGTAGTCCCCCTCCCTCTGGATCCTGATGGACCCCTCCCCCACAGCCTGCTCTACATCAGCTGCTTCATTTCACGCATCAGCAGTGAAACTACAGTCTGTCTGTCTGTATTTCCGTCTGTCTGTATTTCTGTCTGTCTTTCCTTCTGTCTGTCTGTATTTCCGTCTGCCTGTATTTCCGTCTGTCTGTATTTCTGTCTGTCTTTCCTTCTGTCTGTCTGTATTTCCGTCTGTTCCTAGGTCTGTCTCTCGGTTTTTAAACTGAACGGACACAGTTTTATTGTTGCTGCTGTCGTTTTGGTTTTATTTGTATATTGTCTGCAGGGCTGTAGCCAGAATTGAAATACTGGAGGAAGTCAATCCAAGTCCCTCTAAATTAAAAGCCCCTCCTCATCCAACCCTAGCCCTTAACATGCAAAGTACCATGTAATAAAGTGTATACTAAAGGACCATGTGTTAGAGTACATACTAAAGTACCATGTAATAAAGTATATACTAAAGTACCATGTGTTGAAGTATATACTAAAGTACCATGTGTTGAAGTAACTTTAGAAATAATTCAACAACAAATTATAAGATTAATAATATTTAACATAAAGCAGGGATCAGGGACATTTGAAATCATACTTTTTGTTTTTTTGTTTATTAATTTTAAATGTATTATTCTTTTTTATTTCGTAGAGGCAGAACTTATGATGAGATGACAATACAAGCTATCAGAAAGTGAAATAAACAACAATAATCGGTACAATTCAGGACAATAAAGACAAATATTCTCAATTTCACACCAGGTGTTTTTCTTTATTAGGTTTATTCCTGACTGATAAACTGTCGGCCTTGATATGATATTATAAATGATTATTGAATATAATTGGCCTTAAGTTATGTCATGTTGCATTCAGGGACATCAGTTACTTTCTGAAACTAGTTTTTCAGCCAACTTATCCCTTGTGCCGCTCTAAAATAAAAGATGGTTCTGCTGCACTTTGTTTGTTTTCACTAATATTTCCTCTTCAACATTTTTCCTGAGCAGCGACCCGCGCTGCGTTCAGGAGCGCCAGGCATCGTGGGTCCTGCCAGTACTGACAGATGGCCTGGCCCGAGGTTCTCCACCAAATAAAACTCACGTCCAGCTGATAGCAAATCTGTCCGAGCTTCAGATTCTGACTTCAAATGAGAAGAGTTGGAAATGAAGGTCTAAGAAAAACTCTCTTTTCTGCAACGTAACAACATCTAAAGTGAAATATTAAGAGTTATAATACTACATTTATTAACATGCATAATGCTTTCTGATGCACTAAAGCAATATAGATGCGTCTTACAATGAATTACAGGTTCATTGTCGATTCAAGATTCAAGTCTCTCTCACCATGTGCTCAGCAGCTACAGAGTAGATATGGAGATGAAACACTGACGTCCTCCTCCAACAGAGCAACATGAATATATATAGGACATAAAAACAGATCAAATAGTGCAAGCGAATGTTTGTAGATGTGCAAGTAAATACAAATACAATAGAAACAGTGCAAGAAGAGTCTTTATACGAGTAAAGCTGATGCTGATGAAATGGAAAACACGCTACGGTGCAAACTCTTCCATCAGGAGAAACGCTGCCGCTACAGAAACGATGCAGATATAGAAACACAAATGTACCAAAACAAATGCAAAGAGAAATATAAAACTGTTGCACGACAAGTTGCAAGAGGCATGCATCTCATGTGGAAACATCGGGGAGAAAGGGACATCTTCTCTTCAAAAGAAATACAAGGAACTGTGCTACGATAAACAGGAACCTAGTAGATCCTGGAGCTGTGCGTTGAGTCTAAAGAGTGTCACTTTGAGGCTGTTTGTTCTCACATGTCTCTTTATGCAATATGTCGGAGGTGAAGGCAGGTCCGTTCAGTAATCCTTCATGTTTGTAGTACTGCTCTGAGTATTTGAGTACTGTGTGTGTTTCTGCCGCCGCTCTCAAACATCCTGTGTGAATAATTGTTTCTGAGCTGCTGACCCAGTTCTCTCACTCAGAGCCTCTTCTTCTGCAGCGGTAAATAAACACTGTTTTACAGCCAACAACACACACACACACACACACACACACACACACACACACACACACACACACACACACACACACACACACACACACACACACACACACACACACACACACACACACACACACACACACACAACACACACACACACACACACACACACACACACACACACACACACACACACACACACACACACACACACACACACACACACACACACACACACACACACACACACACACACACACACACACACACACACACACACACACACACACACACACACACACAAATCAAGCGTCTGCAGAAACGTAGCCATTGTTCAGCTGGAAATGGTCATGTGGAGATAATACTCTGACATAATGATCGCGCACAGTGTGTTATATCTCAGGGTTTGTCATTAAAGCTGCAGAGAAACACTAAGAAAAGCAGTATTTATCAGCATTTTTCCACCATTATGTTTGAGTTTCTCTGTTTGATCACCTACATCACAGCAACATATATTGTTCACAACAAGCATGAGGTGTTAAAGGATTGTTAGCTAATGCAAAACAGCACTCAAAACCATTAAATGCACACAAGAAATATAGGAAATTAACATTAAATGAGACATTACCTGAAACGGGCCAAACCGCAGTATCCCTGGAGTAAAGTGAATATAGGATAACACTTTATGAATCAAATGGGATTGTTTGTGCAGCATTTGCAGTAAAAAGTAATTGGATGCAAACATGTAATGTGCTAATAAACCAAATATAAACAATAACCATCATCTGTTGGAGGCATAAACCAAATGTACAGAATAGAAAGCCTTTATTGTCAATGTACAAAATATACAAAATATACAACGAGGTTTTTGGAGTGCAAAAAATGTCGTTATGGGCTAAAGCTAACATCAAATAAAATTAGCAACACTAGGCTACATGCTGTTTATTCAGCTGAACAAGAAGCTAACACCACATTAGCATGGCTAAGCTACTTGCTATTGAACACCAGCTAATGTAGCATGAAGCTAGTTAGCAGAGATAAGCTTTCAGAGATCCACAGGTAGAGTTATTGGGTCAACAATAAGCACTTTGCAGCATGACATGACATTAAACTCACCTGTAACCGAAACTCACCTGCAGCTTTACGCTCACCTTTTCTCCTCTCAGCTCTCATTGCTGCGGCAGCCATCTTTGTTATTGTTTAAAAGCCCCGCCCCTTCTTCCTCTCCTTTAAAGCCACGCCTCCTCTGAGCTTCATTTACTGATTCTTCACTTTTTTAGTTTACTGTATTTCATTTTTTGTTAACTTAACTAGTACAAGTAGAAGTACTCAATTATTGTACTTGAGTAAAAGTAGAAGTACTCAGATCTTGTACTTGAGTAAAAGTAGAAGTACTCAGATATTGTACTTGAGTAAAAGTAGAAGTACTCAGATATTGTACTGAGTTAAAGTAGAAGTACTCAGATCTTGTACTTGAGTAAAAGTAGAAGTACTCAGATATTGTACTTGAGTAAAAGTAGAAGTACTCAGATCTTGTACTTGAGTTAAAGTAGAAGTACTCAGATCTTGTACTTGAGTTAAAGTAGAAGTACTCAGATCTTGTACTTGAGTAAAAGTAGAAGTACTCAGATCTTGTTCTTGAGTAAAAGTAGAAGTACTCAGATATTGTACTTGAGTCAAAGTAGAAGTACTCAGATATTGTACTTGAGTCAAAGTAGAACCCACAGCCTAAAAACCAAAATAAAGATTATTTATGACTCTTTTGTCTTGTTTGGGGGATATTACATGTCACTTGTTAGTCGCTTTTATCCAAAGCGACTTACATACTCAATACTGTGGGCAATCCCCACAGGAGCAATTTGGGGTGAAGTGTCTCAGGGACACAACGACATGCTGACTGCAATGGGGTTTGAACCTGTGCTCCCCTGATCCCAACACTAACGCACTAACCCACTGCGCCACAGCCTCCCTCCCTTTAGAAGAAATTATATAAATATAAACGTTTTTTATTTTATTTAGCAGGTATTTTATTCCCTTGAGTTCCTCTCTCAGCCACTATGAGGCATTCAGTAAAAACATATGAACTGATTTTAAACGTCCTCTCACCTTTCCTCAGAACATCCGATCATTAGTTCTGCTTCCTTTTCATTAGCTCTCACTAATAGCCGTCCTCATAGCCAGTCAATTAATTCAGCTCATTAAAGCTCCATTTGTAAAACACTAATTGACTCGTTTCTGCAGAACGGCCAATTAGAGACGAGACACAGGAAAAAATGACTTAATCAGATATAATAAGTAATTACAGGAATCTGTGGATACAGGAGGAGGTTATCCACAAACCTGTTCACTTACACACAGAACTATAAATACATATATTTACACGACAAATTCAGAACTCCAGTGTTTTTGCATTATTATAGTAGAGACACTACATACTGATATACACCTGAACATCAGCAGGAGGGGACTCTTTAAAGTAGAGACACTACATACTGATATACACCTGAACATCAGCAGGAGAGGACTCTTTAAAGTAGAGACACTACATACTGATATACACCTGAACATCAGCAGGAGGGGACTCTTTAAAGTAGAGACACTACATACTGATATACACCTGAACATCAGCAGGAGAGGACTCTTTAAAGTAGAGACACTACATACTGATATACACCTGAACATCAGCAGGAGAGGACTCTTTAAAGTAGAGACACTACATACTGATATACACCTGAACATCAGCAGGAGAGGACTCTTTAAAGTAGAGACACTACATACTGATATACACCTGAACATCAGCAGGAGAGGACTCTTTAAAGTAGAGACACTACATACTGATATACACCTGAACATCAGCAGGAGAGGACTCTTTAAAGTAGAGACACTACATACGGATATACACCTGAACATCAGCAAGAGAGGACTCTTTAAAGTAGAGACACTACATACTGATATACACCTGAACATCAGCAGGAGAGGACTCTTTAAAGTAGAGACACTACATACTGATATACACCTGAACATCAGCAGGAGAGGACTCTTTAAAGTAGAGACACTACATACTGATATACACCTGAACATCAGCAGGAGAGGACTCTTTAAAGTAGAGACACTACATACTGATATACACCTGAACATCAGCAGGAGAGGACTCTTTAAAGTAGAGACACTACATACTGATATACACCTGATCATCAGCAGGAGAGGACTCTTTAAAGTAGAGACACTACATACTGATATACACCTGAACATCAGCAGGAGAGGACTCTTTAAAGTAGAGACACTACATACTGATATACACCTGAACATCAGCAGGAGAGAACTCTTTAAAGTAGAGACACTACATACTGATATACACCTGAACATCAGCAGGAGAGGACTCTTTAAAGTAGAGACACTACATACTGATATCCACCTGAACATCAGCAGGAGAGGACTCTTTAAAGTAGAGACACTACATACTGATATACACCTGAACATCAGCAGGAGAGGACTCTTTAAAGTACAGACACTACATACTGATATACACCTGTACATCAGCAGGAGAGGACTCTTTAAAGTAGAGACACATACTGATATACACCTGAACATCAGCAGGAGAGGACTCTTTAAAGTAAAAATCTCACAATCTTACTAAATATCAAAGGGATTTAGTAATCTCTTCGACCAGTAGTGAGTGCAGTGTTTGTTTTACGGCTGCAAATAAGAAACAGTTTCATAATAGCTTAAAGGTTCTCTATAAAAACCCTCTCTCTGCTCCTTCTCCATGTTTCAGGTTTTCCTCTTCTCTTTTCTCTGTTGCCAGCTCCCTCTCCTCTCCTGCTGCCTTCCCATCACTTCCTGTTTGTGCAGCACCTGTTCCTGTTTGGCAGGAGGTCCTGATGGTCCTGATGGTCCTGGATCTGGATCTGGAGACGGGCCATCTGCTGCACAAACTTTCCCCCCCGGCACCCCCACAGATCCCCCTCTCTGCAGGCAGCATCACTCTCTCTCTATGGAGGGATTTCCCACCAGTAAGCTGCAGGAGAAAAGAGAGCGTGCATGGTAACATTAATAATAATTTACTGCATGCATTTAGTCTCAAATCCTAAATATCTGCTCCAAATGTACATTGTTATCGCAGAAAAGAGCCAAAGACGTAATGATACCTAAGAAGCATGCATACAAAAATATTAAAGATACAAAAATGTATAGTAAAAAAAGGGGGTGGGTGCTGTGAGGTGTCACTGATTATAAGTATAATATAAGCGTGTATAAAAAAAAGCACTATAAAAATCCAATTTATTATTATTATTATTATTTTTATTATTATTATTATTATTATTATTATTATGAGGAAGCAACATGTTTTTTTGTTGTTGTTGTGTGACTATTTTTTATTGGATTAAATCCCTTTAATATTTTAATAATATTTATATGTTGGGCTATTGTGTATAATCTGTAAAATATGAAATTAAATACTAAATATTATTACCAAAACATTATCAATTTTAAATTATATATAAATATAAATGCTTTTTATTGTTTTTTTTCTACTTTAATTTGTTATACTGTGCAATGCCTTGTTTTGTTTTATGCTGCAACACATTTTTCCCCCAAATTGGGATTAATATAATACATTTAATTGGAATTTTATAAAAGACTACAACTCCCGTGCTGAAATGTAGGCGTCCCTATCTTTCTGCGCATGCGCCAGAAGATGTTACGCGCGGCGCGAACCCATGCAGATATGCATGCGATGTAAAATGGCCGCGTGAGGAAGGCTCGTTCAAAACAGTTTCGGTTTTTCATTTTTTCCTCAGAAGCTGCTGAAATAAAACCTCTCTAAAAACAATCTGCGACACCGAGGATCTGTCCGGTAAACACTGAGAGGAAGAGGTTGGATTAACGGTCCAGAACATGTACGTTTAAGGGTTTTAAAATACATTAAATCTGTCTGTATGAGGAGCTAACGTTAGCTTGACATTAGCTTCTAGCCGTTAGCATTGAAAGCTAAACACTTAAAACTTATTGTTTAAATTGCTAAAAATCACAGACAATGTCAACGATATACTGTTTACAAATGGTTTATACACAACACATACAATATGTACTCCTTAACCATGTAGATATCTGGGGGTTAGCTTTACACGTTTACCGGTTACCGGCCTGAGGATGTTAGCACCGGAAAACACTGCATATTTCGCTTTTTAGTGCCTGTACAGTTTAAAGTTAATATCACCACCTCATGAACTGTTAACATGAATACAACTTTAACTAACTGATATTATAAACAAGGATCTGATGGCAAAGAAGAGCTAAGTGAAGCTAACGTCAGGGTTAGTGAGTTTACACAATGAGGAATAGCTTTGGTGTGAATGGTAAACAAATAATAATTATACATGCTACTTTTAAAGAAACGGAAAGAAGAACACGTAATTTAAAAAACATAAAAAGAGCAAATAAATCCCCATTATTTAAGCTATTTTGTATTTTAACAAATTCAAAATAGAGACAATGTTTACACAAAATATTGATATGTAAGAAACTGAGTACAGTAAATGTGAGGCAGAAGCTAACTATCATCAGCTCTTAAACTACATGTATGATATTATAAGTGACATTTTAGTCAGATTTAACGGTGTAAATGTCATTCTTTTTGGCTTCCAGATTCTCAAATGTGATTGTTTTCTACTCCAATGATGTGCAATGCCTTGATCTTATCTTAAACATTTCCGAATTTAGGATCAATAAAGTACATCTTAAATGCTGGTTTATTAGTTTGCTATGTTTGTTTGTAAACAACACATTTAAATCTCTTGTGTACAACCACGCAAAAACATAGCGTAGTTATATAATGAACAAGCCTTACTGTTTTACTACCTGTTTACATCTTTGTATTGCATCTGTATATTTATATTCTCAAAGCTGTTTGCGTGTTACTTTATTAACTTAACATTCACTTTACACCTCCATGCCACACTCCGTTATGCTTTCTGTATCCCAAATAACTTCAAATTTTGTTCATGTTGTCCTTTTTAAATTGACCGTGTTGTTGATGTAAGTCTAGATGTAAGTACAGTATATTTAAAACAAGTATCAAGTGAACTACTCCATACATCCCTGACATAATAAACCCACTCTGTGTCTGTGTTTTGATGCTGGTTTTGTGGTTTATTTAGTGAATATCTGCATTTAAATGTAATTTACGACCCTGTCTTTGCTCCTGACTAACTGTTATAATCAATAACTATATTATGATATTACTTAATTACATATGAATGCATCAGCTAACTGTTGTTGTACCGTTTCTGTGTCTCAGAGCCGGTGGGATGGCAAAGAGGATCGCTGATAAAGAGCTGACGGACAGGAACTGGGACCAGGAGGAGGAAGGAGAGGAGGTGAGACAATAGAATGGGAGGGATGTAATGGTCTCACATGCAGAGCACACAGCACACAGTGACATGTGTTCTCTGCATTTAACCCACCCTAGTACCAGGAGTCTAGTACTAGCAGCAGTGGGCAGCTATTGTACAGCGCCCGGGGATTAATGGGGGGGGGGGGGTGTCCGGTGTCTTGCTCAAGGGCGGCACGGCAGGAGGTGAACTGGGACCTCTCCAAGTAGCAGTCCACACTCCATATTTTAGGTCTGGTCGGGGACTTGAACCGGCGACCCTACTGCTCCCAGTCCAAGCCCCTACTGACTGAGTCACTGCCGGACAACAACAACAACAACAAACTAGGGCTGTGCGATTATGGCAAAAATCATAATCACGATTATTTGGGTCAATAATTGATATCACGATTATTAAATACGATTATTCATTGACTTTGAAAAAATCAATTTATTGAACTTTAAAACAAATACAAATAATAATTTGAACAGTATCTTTTTAACTGTTGATTTCCCTGAACGTATAATTCAACTGAAAAACCAATACAAAAATAAATGATACATTTAAATAAATAATATCAAAATAATAAATACCAATAAACAAGATCAACAAATATTTTGGAGCGCACTTCAACAAGCTACTAAACATATATAAATATGATAAATACAAATAAATGAGACCAAAATTAATTAGATCAAATACGTTGCACGTGTCACAACCAAGCAAAGCTAAATAATTGTTTTTTTCGATTATGTTGTTTTCGTAATTGTGGCAGGCCAAAATCGTAATTGCGATTAAAATACGATTAATTGCACAGCCCTACAACAAACACAATTATTGAAACTAACAAAAACAAGCAGAAAAATATATCCAAGGTGTCGCTGTCATTTTGATCTGTTCTGGGAATCATTTAGGCCTCATATTAAAAGACAACATTAATAGTGGATATGTCACAACCTTAATGTCCCAAATGTATATTTTCTCTGCCTTTAAAAAAAATATATTTGATGGGTTTTACAGCATTTCCTAAGCTATGTTTTTGCTTTGTTGTACACCAGAGATTTAAATGTGTTGTGTACAAACAACAATCCAATACTCAAAGACCATTAGTTTACAGCCATGAAAAACGATTAAACCGGCATTTAAGGTAATTAGATATACTTAATTGATGCCAAATTGGGAAATGTTTAAATACAAATCAAAGCATTGCACATCGTTTGGAAATGAAGAGTAGAAAACAATCACATTTGAGGATCTGGAAGCCACATTTTCACAGTTTAATCTAAACTAAAATGTCACTTATAATATCATAAATGTAGTTTAAGAGCTATTGATAGTTAGCTTCTGCCTCACATTCACTACTCACTCTTACATATTTATATTTTGTGTAAATATTGTCTTTAAAATTGTGTGTATGTAATGGCAACTTTTTTTAAATTCTTCTTTGCGTGTCGTCGGAGCACCCGTAGTTTACAGCTTAAAAACAACTTTTGATTTGTCCGATTTCTGATGTTTTACCTCCGTTTCCTTCTTCTTCTTCTTTGTCGTCAGGCCGGGACGTTTTTAGTTGCGACTGAAGATGTGTTGAAGAGCCGGGCGATAAAGAAAGCCAAGCGCAGAAACATCGGAGAGGTAAAAACTGAAATATCAACTTCCCTGGTGAATTAAATATGGAATAAAAGCTCAAAGATGTGCTTTTTGTTATATGTTATGGTGGACGCAAGCTACCAAAATGATAAATATTAATATATATGTCTTGAGAAATAAATATGCCGTTTCATGTACCAGAGGGAGGGGGGCCGTTTTCGCATACTTTTGATTCCTCTTACTAAACCCTGTTAAGAAATGTTTAGCATGTGAATGTTTGGTATCTTATTTCCTGTCGTTCTGATTGGTTCCCGTGTCGTCAGGCGGAAAGCGGCGGCTCCTCTTTTAAAGGCTTCAAAGGTTTCTCTCTGACTCCGGCTCTGGGCGGAGGACCGGCTCCGACCGGGTTTTCCGGGTTTGGGAACGGAGGAGGAGGATTCACGGGTCTGAGCGGCTCGACCAATGGGAGCAGCAGCACTCCAGCCTCCACAGGATTCTTCTCTCCAGCCTCCACTGCCACAACACCTGGTGAGAGAACACACCTGTGCTTCATATCACCTGACTTAAAGGTCTCCTATTATACTATTTTTAGGCATGTATTATAGGTCTCAGAAAAATACATAAAACACATGTCTCTGAGGTGTTCTGCTCCAAACACCAAACAGATCATTGTAGCCTCGTCCCCCGCTCTTCCAGCTGTTAGAGAAGAGATGACTCTGTAGCTTTAGAGAGAGAGTAGATCTCATCAGGAGAACTCTGAAACAGTTTGGAGCTCAAACTCTTTCTCTCTCAGGTTTACCACGAGGTGAGTTCCTTCACACATGCTCTCTCCAGCACAGGTTAGCTCTGAGTGTTAGCATGCTAATGTAAACACAGACCATATTACTTCCAGAACACGTCTCATGGTTTCTGACAGCAACGTTTCTGATTGGCCCGTGGGTGTAAAGCCCGCCCACATTTTAGTAATGTGGTCATGACGCAGCAAATCTGGATCAGCTCCGTTGTTCCCCCGTTTTTAGAGATGTGGGTACGGAGGAAAAGAGAGAGGGGTTTGTTTCCTGACACTTTGAGAGTCTCCTGACACACCGGGGACACACCGGGGACACACCGGGGGACACACCGGGGACACACCGGGGACACACCGGGGACACGTAGTGATGTAGAGAAGACATCACTTTGAGAGTCTCCTGACACACCGGGGACACATGGTGATGTAGAGAAGACATCACTTTGAGAGTCTCCTGACACACCGGGGACACATAGTGATGTAGAAAAGACATCACTATGTGAGTCTCCTGACACACCGGGGACACATGGTGATGTAGAGAAGACATCACTTTGAGAGTCTCCTGACACACCGGGGACACATGGTGATGTAGAGAAGACATCACTTAGTGAGTCTCCTGACGCACCGGGGACACATGGTGATGTAGAGAGGACATCACTTTGTGAGTCTCCTGACACACCGGGGACACATGGTGATGTAGAGAAGACATCACTTAGTGAGTCTCCTGACACACCGGGGACACATGGTGATGTAGAGAAGACATCACTTTGTGAGTCTCCTGACGCACCAGGGACACATGGTGATGTAGAGAGGACATCACTTTGTGAGTCTCCTGACACACCGGGGACACACCGGGGACACATGGTGATGTAGAGAGGACATCACTTTGTGAGTCTCCTGACACACCGGGGACACATGGTGATGTAGAGAGGACATCACTTTGAGAGTCTCCTGACACACCGGGGACACACCGGAGACACACCGGAGACACACCGGAGACACACCGGAGACACACCGGAGACACACCGGAGACACACCGGGACACACCGGGACACATGGTGATGTAGAGAAGACATCACTTTGAGAGTCTCCTGACACACCGGGGACACACCGGGGACACACCAGGGACACACCGGGGACACACCAGGGACACACCAGGGACACACCGGGGACACACCAGGGACACACCGGGGACACACCGGGACACACAGGGACACACCGGGACACACAGGGACACACCGGGACACACGGGGACACATGGTGATGTAGAGAAGACATCAGGAAGTGACTTTTGCATCATAGGAGATCTTTAAAGTCAACAAGGTGATCTGTAAATGTAAAAACTCTTCTGCTTCTTTGTCTTCTTTCTCTCAGGTCTCACCTTCAGCTCCGACACCAAGCAAACCAACGGCTCCTCTCCCTCTTCTTCCTCCTCCTCCTCCTCTTCCTCCCGTAAGGAGTACAGTCGTCAGCTGACGGCTCTGAACTGCTCGGTCCGTGATTGGATAACGAAGCACGTGAACGACAACCCTCTCTGCGACCTGAACCCCATCTTCAGAGACTACGAGAAGCACCTGGGCAGCATCGAGCGGCAGTACGGAGAGAAGAAGAAAGACCCTCTTCCTCCTCCTACTGTTCCTCTTCCTCTTGCAGCCTCCTCCTCCTCCTCTTCATCACCCTTCTCCTTCACTAAGACACCAGCAGAAGAGACCAATCAGAGCGTCACGTTTAACTTCGGGCAGAAGGTGGACAGCAGTGTCGTCGCAGCGTTAGCCTCAAAACCTCCGCCTAGCTTCTCCTTCTCCTCTTCATCATCTTCATCTTCCTCCTCTGGGCTGTTCGGAGGAGATGCTTTCAGTGCGCCCAAAACTGAAGCTGCTCGACCCACAGGTACAGAAATATCTATAATTAATGTGCTTTAGTTTATTACTACTACTACCACTACTACCACTACTACTACCACTACTATTACTATCACTACTATTACAGTAGTAGTGGTAGTAGTAGTGGTAGTAGTAGTGGTAGTAGTAGTTATAGTAGTAGTGGTAGTAGTTATAGTAGTAGTAGTAGTAGTAGTAGTAGTTATAGTAGTAGTGGTAGTTATAGTAGTCGTAGTAGTAGTACTGGTAGTAGTTATAGTAATAGTAGTAGTTATAGTAGTAGTGGTAGTAGTAGTTATAGTAGTAGTAGTAGTAGTAGTTATAGTAGTAGTGGTGGTAGTAGTAGTAGTAGTTATAGTAATAGTAGTAGTTATAGTAGTAGTAGTAGTTGTAGTAATAGTAGTAGTTATAGTAGTAGTAGTAGTAGTAGTGGTAGTAATAGTAGTAGTAGTTGTGGAGGAAACTTCTGTGTAGTAATGCATGGAGTCACCGACTCAGGAAGGAGACACGGTGAGAGTTGGAGCTTTGATGTCAAACACTGATGGGTTTATTCAGAGTATTCGGCCGGAGGATTCACATCACAAATCAAAGAGTCAGAGGTTCTGACCACACGGTAGAGTTGCCACGTCAATTCTGAAGAACCTCTCTCTATGCTAGACCTTTTAACAGGTTCACAGAGAATCAACATCTCTGAAGGAGTAGACTAAACACTGAATCATCTGCGTCCAACGCTCATGGACTCAAGGATTTCACATCCTAGAGCCCACAAACACCGATAAAGAAATGCCTCAGTGTTCTCACAACAATTACCCTACGTGCCAGTCAAGTTGACCGGTCTCACACTGGTGACAACAACACATATGGCACCAAGGCCTTTCCTTAGAGGAGATAACACATGTCAGAGTAAAAGGTTAGATATCTAGAAGAATTATTCCTT
This sequence comes from Trematomus bernacchii, assembly GCF_902827165.1. Taxonomy (NCBI): domain Eukaryota; kingdom Metazoa; phylum Chordata; class Actinopteri; order Perciformes; family Nototheniidae; genus Trematomus; species Trematomus bernacchii. The sequence continues at coordinate 174,557 of NW_022987688.1, read as the reverse complement.
AACAGTAGTTATAGTAGTAGTAGTAGTTATAGTAGTAGTGGTAGTAGTAGTAGTAGTTATAGTAGTAGTAGTTATAGTAGTAGTAGTAGTTATAGTAGTAGTGGTAGTAGTAGTAGTTATAGTAGTAGTGGTAGTAGTAGTTATAGTAGTAGTGGTAGTAGTTATAGTAGTAGTGGTAGTAGTAGTAGTTATAGTAGTAGTGGTAGTAGTAGTTATAGAGTAGTGGTTTGTCGTATAGTAGTAGTGTAGTAGTAGTTATAGTAATTAGTAGTAGTTCTAGTAGTAGTTATAAGTAGTAGTGGTTAGTGTAGTAATAGTAGTTAGTTATAGTAATAGTTATTAGTAGTAGTTATATTAGTAGTTTATAGTATTAGTGGTAGAGTGTATTTATTTATAGTATAGTAATAGTAGTAGTTATAGTAATAGTTATAGTAGTAGTTATAGTAGTAGTTATAGTAGTAGTGGTAGTTATAGTAGTAGTTGTAGTAGTAGTGGTAGTTATAGTAGTAGTTGTAGTAGTAGTAGTTATAGTAGTAGTGGTAGTAGTAGTTATAGTAGTAGTGGTAGTAGTAGTTATAGTAATAGTAGTAGTTATAGAGTAGTAGTTATAGTAGTAGTGGTAGTAGTAGTTATAGTGGTAGTAGTGTGGTAGTAGTAGTTATAGTAGTAGTGGTAGTAGTAGTTATAGTAGTAGTGGTAGTAGTAGTAGTTATAGTAGTAGTGGTAGTATAGTAGTAGTGGTAGTAGTAGTTATAGTAATAGTAGTAGTTATAGTAGTAGTTATAGTAGTAGTGGTAGTAGTAGTTATAGTAATAGTAGTTATAGTAATAGTTATAGTAGTAGTTATAGTAGTAGTTATAGTAGTAGTGGTAGTAGTAGTGGTAGTTATAGTAGTAGTTGTAGTAGTAGTAGTAGTTATAGTAATAGTAGTAGTTATAGTAGTAGTGGTAGTAGTAGTTATAGTAGTAGTGGTAGTAGTAGTTATAGTAGTAGTGGTAGTAGTAGTAGTTATAGTAGTAGTGGTAGTAGTAGTTATAGTAGTGTAGTAGTAGTTATAGTAGTAGTGGTAGTAGTAGTTATAGTAGTAGTGGTAGTAGTAGTTATAGTAGTAGTGGTGGTAGTAGTAGTTATAGTAGTAGTGGTAGTAGTAGTTATAGTAGTAGTGGTAGTAGTAGTAGTTATAGTAATAGTAGTAGTTATAGTAGTAGTAGTTATAGTAGTAGTGGTAGTAGTAGTTATAGTAATAGTAGTAGTTATAGTAGTAGTGGTAGTTATAGTTATAGTAGTAGTTATAGTAATAGTAGTAGTTATAGTAGTAGTTATAGTAATAGTAGTAGTTATAGTAGTAGTAGTAGTGGTAGTAGTAGTTATAGTAGTAGTGGTAGTAGTAGTTATAGTAGTAGTAGTTATAGTAGTAGTTATAGTAGTAGTAGTAGTAGTAGTTATAGTAATAGTAGTAGTTATAGTAGTAGTTATAGTAGTAGTTATAGTAGTAGTAGTATAGTAATAGTAGTAGTTATAGTAGTAGTGGTAGTAGTAGTTATAGTAATAGTAGTAGTTATAGTAGTAGTTATAGTAGTAGTGGTAGTAGTAGTTATAGTAATAGTAGTAGTTATAGTAGTAGTTATAGTAGTAGTGGTAGTAGTAGTTATAGTAATAGTAGTAGTAGTTATATAGTAGTTATAGTAGTAGTTATAGTAGTAGTAGTAGTAGTTATAGTAGTAGTATAGTAGAGTTATAGTAGTAGTGGTAGTAGTAGTAGTTATAGTAGTAGTTATAGTAGTAGTGGTAGTAGTAGTTATAGTAATAGTAGTAGTTATAGTAATAGTTATAGTAGTAGTTATAGTAGTAGTTATAGTAGTAGTGATAGTAGTAGTGGTAGTAGTAGTTATAGTAATAGTAGTAGTTATAGTAGTAGTTATAGTAGTAGTGGTAGTAGTAGTTATAGTAATAGTAGTAGTTATAGTAGTAGTTATAGTAGTAGTGGTAGTAGTAGTAGTTATAGTAGTAGTGGTAGTAGTAGTTATAGTAGTAGTGGTAGTAGTAGTATAGTAGTAGTGGTAGTAGTAGTTATAGTAGTAGTGGTAGTAGTAGTAGTTATAGTAGTAGTGGTAGTAGTAGTTATAGTAGTAGTGGTAGTAGTAGTTATAGTAGTAGTGGTGGTAGTAGTAGTTATAGTAGTAGTGGTAGTAGTAGTTATAGTAGTAGTGGTAGTAGTAGTTATAGTAATAGTAGTAGTTATAGTAGTAGTTATAGTAGTAGTGGTAGTAGTAGTTATAGTAATAGTAGTAGTTATAGTAGTAGTTATAGTAGTAGTGGTAGTAGTAGTTATAGTAATAGTAGTAGTTATAGTAGTAGTTATAGTAATAGTAGTAGTTATAGTAGTAGTTATAGTAGTAGTTATAGTAATAGTAGTAGTTATAGTAGTAGTGGTAGTAGTAGTTATAGTAGTAGTGGTAGTAGTAGTTATAGTAATAGTAGTAGTTATAGTAGTAGTTATAGTAGTAGTTATAGTAGTAGTTATAGTAATAGTAGTAGTTATAGTAATAGTAGTAGTTATAGTAGTAGTAGTATAGTAGTAGTTATAGTAGTAGTTATAGTAGTAGTGGTAGTAGTAGTGGTAGTATAGTAGTAGTTATAGTAGTAGTGGTAGTAGTAGTTATAGTAATAGTAGTAGTTATAGTAATAGTTATAGTAGTAGTTATAGTAGTAGTGGTAGTTATAGTAGTAGTTGTAGTAGTAGTAGTAGTAGTTATAGTAATAGTAGTAGTTATAGTAGTAGTTATAGTAGTAGTTATAGTAATAGTAGTAGTTATAGTAGTAGTTATAGTAATAGTAGTAGTTATAGTAGTAGTTATAGTAATAGTAGTAGTTATAGTAGTAGTTATAGTAGTAGTGGTAGTAGTAGTTATAGTAATAGTAGTAGTTATAGTAGTAGTTATAGTAGTAGTGGTAGTAGTAGTTATAGTAATAGTAGTAGTTATAGTAGTAGTTATAGTAGTAGTGGTAGTAGTAGTAGTTATAGTAATAGTAGTAGTTATAGTAGTAGTTATAGTAGTAGTAGTTATAGTAATAGTAGTAGTTATAGTAGTAGTTATAGTAGTAGTTATAGTAGTAGTGGTAGTAGTAGTGGTAGTTATAGTAGTAGTTATAGTAGTAGTGGTAGTAGTAGTTATAGTAGTAGTTATAGTAATAGTTATAGTAGTAGTTATAGTAGTAGTTATAGTAGTAGTGGTAGTTATAGTTGTAGTAGTAGTAGTAGTAGTAATAGTAGTAGTTATAGTAGTGGTAGGTAGTAGTGGTAGTAATTTACTACCACTACTATATTACAATATTTTGTATTTATCTGATACTAGTTGAATTATTATATAACAAAACAAACGCTGAATCACTTTGCTTTATGATCTGGATAAAGCCTCTGATGCACTTCATGATATTTTAATTTAAGATAATAAAAAGCCAAAACTAAATTAGAATTCTAAACTAAATCTCCTGTAGAAGTTACACACTTGTCTCGTTTTGACATTATTCCTGACACTCTATTATTTAGTTTGCTGTTGTTGTTGTTGTTGTTAAATCAATAATAAATAAGTGTTATTTTTCTGTGTAGATGAGAATGGAGAGGAGGAGACAGACGAGCCTCCCAAAGTGGACGTGAAGGAGGTGAAGGAGGACGACGCTTTCTACTCCAAGAAGTAAATAATACTCTTTTATTCATAATTAATATTGTTTAAAATATCCTTGTAGTAGTAGTAGTAGTAATTGTAGTTATAGTAGTAGTAATTGTAGTAGTAGTAGTAGTAGTAGCAGTAGCAGTAGTAGTAGTAGTAATTGTAGTTATAGTACTAGTAGTAGTAGTAGTAGTAGTAGTAATTGTAGTTATAGTAGTAGTAGTAGTAGTAATTGTAGTAGTAGTAGTAGTAGTAGTAGTAGTAGTAATTGTAATTATAGTAGTAGTAGTAGTAGTAGTAGTAGTAGTAATTGTAGTTATAGTAGTAGTAGTAGTAATTGTTGATATCAGTTCATTTCGTGGCTATTTTGGACATTTTTCTCAATTTATCACAGATTAACATACAGAGATAATGGTTTATAGTTTGTGTATAATTCACTGATCCAAGGAGATGTCCTCATCTCAAGCAGCTTGGTTTGAGTCGTTGGAGATGTGTAACGTGTGGTTAGTGTTGTTTAAAGGAGATGTCCTCGTCTCAAGCAGCTTGAGGTGTAACGTGTGGTTAGTGTTGTTTAAAGGAGATGTCCTCGTCTCAAGCAGCTTGAGGTGTAACGTGTGGTTAGTGTTGTTTAAAGGAGATGTCCTCGTCTCACGCAGCTTGAGTGTAACGGTGGGTCAGTGTTGTTTAAAGGAGATGTCCTCGTCTCAAGCAGCTTGAGGTGTAACGTGTGGTTAGTGTTGTTTAAAGGAGATGTCCTCGTCTCAAGCAGCTTGAGGTGTAACGTGTGGTCAGTGTTGTTTAAAGGAGATGTCCTCGTCTCAAGCAGCTTGAGGTGTAACGTGTGGTTAGTGTTGTTTAAAGGAGATGTCCTCGTCTCAAGCAGCTTGAGGTGTAACGTGTGGTTAGTGTTGTTTAAAGGAGATTTCCTCGTCTCAAGCAGCTTGAGGTGTAACGTGTGGTTAGTGTTGTTTAAAGGAGATGTCCTCGTCTCAAGCAGCTTGAGGTGTAACGTGTGATGTTTGTTGTGTTTCAGGTGCAAGCTGTTCTATAAGAAGGACTCTGAGTTTAAGGAGAAAGGAGTGGGGACTCTTCATCTGAAGAAGAGCGACGACAACAAAGTGCAGCTGCTCATCAGAGCCGACACCAACCTGGGTATAAATATACACATTATATATATATATATTTATATATCTCTGTGTGCTAAGATTTATATTTCAAAGCAAGGTCTAAAATGGTATAAACAACAAAACGTCTATCGCCTCGAATGTCCTGAAGGAGTTAGATATCAGATATACATATTAGTATAAGTACAAGTAGTAGTAGTAGTAGTAGTTATAGTAGTATGAGTAGTAGTAGTAGTAGTAGTAGTAGTAGTAGTAGTAGTTATAGTAGTATGAGTTGTAGTTGTAGTAGTAGTAGTAGCAGAGTCCCCGTTAGCCGGTAATTACCAGACTATGACCGGTAAAATATGCTGAAGACCGGCAAATCTAAATCTCTCTGGTCAAAATAATTTCCCCTTAGCGCAATACCGCATCACCACCACTTATGTGACAGACAAGAATAGTCAATTCTAATGTCTAACCTTTATATATACAGTCTATGTGTCTAACACTTCATGTGGAGAAAGAGATGTATGGGTTGATTGTGCGTTGATCTGTTGGTAATGTCTCAGGGTTCCGGTGGGCATGTGAACAAATGCATAATGCTGTGCTATACTTTGCGGCCTCACCCGGTTGCATAGCGACGCTTATTGTTTAGGTGTCTTAATAAGCAGGTAGTCATATCATTAGCTAGAACTAGCTAGATCTGATCGATATGGACATAAACGCAAGTCTAATCTGACGGGAGAGAGATCAGCTGCTGCTGACGAGTCGACACGCAGCTCTGCATGATCATCAGCAGCAGCGGCGAGCAGAGCAACACACACTTCAGGTTAGAACATCACGTAGCTATTTTAATTACTTCTCAAACTACCTAAACTAGTTATAGATATGTTTAGTTTTACTGTCGGGTCACTCATTACTGGATCCGCGAGCTGCATGATACTGACGGGCTGTCAGGAGAGAGAGCGCTCTGTTTATTATTCCCGTGTTTTAAGTTACTGAACACTTTGAATAATGTAGTTAATCTACTAGAATTAGTTTGTTTAATATCGAATCATATCAATTTGTTTTAAAGCTCAATAAATAAGACCTTTGACCGGCACTTTTCTCATTTTATCCGGAAGATTTAAACTTTAACGGACATGTTGACCGGCGAAAAAAGATTCTAACGGGAACTCTGAGTAGTAGTATTATGAGTTGTATGAGTTGTAGTAGATATGAGATATAAATACACCTGTAGTGAAAATGCATCATAATAATAAGTTCTAAGCATTTGAAACAAACCAACACAGCGTCTTTCACTCTTTAAATCCTCAGGAGTCCTGACGTTAAAATGCTAAATACAGCTTTAAGGACTTTAAAACCTCCAGACCAAAGTGATGTACAAACAAACAAACAGCTCAGCTCACACACCATAAAACAAGTACAACTAAAAGCATCACTCTCCAAGATGCCAGACCCCGAGGAGAGGCGTCTCTCACCCCGTGGAGAGGCGTCTCTCACCTCGCGTGGAGGCGTCTCTCACCCCGTGGAGAGGCGTCTCTCACCCCGTGGAGAGGCGTCTCTCACCCCGTGGAGAGGCGTCTCTCACCCCGTGGAGAGGCGTCTCTCACCCCGTGGAGAGGCGTCTCTCACCCCGTGGAGAGGCGTCTCTCACCCCGTGGAGAGGCGTCTCTCACCCCGTGGAGAGGCGTCTCTCACCTCGTGGAGAGGCGTCTCTCACCCCGTGGAGAGGCGTCTCTCACCCCGTGGAGAGGCGTCTCTCACCCCGTGGAGAGGCGTCTCTCACCCCGTGGAGAGGCGTCTCTCACCCCGTGGAGAGGCGTCTCTCACCCCGTGGAGAGGCGTCTCTCACCTCGCGTGGAGGCGTCTCTCACCCCGTGGAGAGGCGTCTCTCACCCCGTGGAGAGGCGTCTCTCACCCCGTGGAGAGGCGTCTCTCACCCCGTGGAGAGGCGTCTCTCACCCTCGTGGAGAGGCGTCTCTCACCCCGTGGAGAGGCGTCTCTCACCCCGTGGAGAGGCGTCTCTCACCCCGTGGAGAGGCGTCTCTCACCTCGTGGAGAGGCGTCTCTCACCCCGTGGAGAGGCGTCTCTCACCCCGTGGAGAGGCGTCTCTCACCTCGCGTGGAGGCGTCTCTCACCTCGCGTGGAGGCGTCTCTCACCTCGCGTGGAGGCGTCTCTCACCTCGCGTAGAGGCGTCTCTCACCTCGCGTGGAGGCGTCTCTCACCTCGCGTGGAGGCGTCTCTCACCTCGCGTGGAGGCGTCTCTCACCTCGCGTGGAGGCGTCTCTCACCTCGCGTGGAGGCGTCTCTCACCTCGCGTGGAGGCGTCTCTCACCTCGCGTGGAGGCGTCTCTCACCTCTCTCACCTCGCGTGGAGGCGTCTCTCACCTCGCGTGGAGGCGTCTCTCACCTCGCGTGGAGGCGTCTCTCACCTCGCGTGGAGGCGTCTCTCACCTCGCGTGGAGGCGTCTCTCACCTCGCGTGGAGGCGTCTCTCACCTCGCGTGGAGGCGTCTCTCACCTCGCGTAGAGGCGTCTCTCACCTCGCGTAGAGGCGTCTCTCACCTCGCGTGGAGCCGTGAACATCGTCTATTTCAGGACGCTTTGAAACCCTTTCCTCTCGGTGTATTTCCTGCTCTCTCTTAGTCTCCTCGTTACCACAGGTGAGTTTCATTAACCTGAAACATCTGAACCCAGAAGGAGCTTCATTTAAACAGAGGAAACCACAAGCTGAGCTGTGATCACACAGCGCCCCCCGCTGGCCGAACACAGGAACTGAACAGTTTCTCTGCACCACGTTTTTAATATTTGTACTCGTTGAGCCCTGAAGGAGAGAGGGTGATAACTTCACAATGAACTACGTCTGAAAGCAGAAGTCCAGGGCAAATAATTGCAATTCTCTTCAGTGCGCACGTCACAAAACCAGATGCATTGTGGGACATGTAGTTTATGGGCAACGTGCTTCTGTTAAGTGGCATGTAACGTATAATAAACGTATTATATTCTTTCAGAGCTCTCTCAGAAGCTGAACTGTGATCACACAGCGCCCCCAGCTGGTCAAACACAGGAACTGATCAGTGTTCCTCTGCACCATATTTAGTGTGAATGCTCTTCAACACTATTGTTCTTCAATTATTATTATTTCAACCAAACTTTGTCCGCTAACTTCTTCAGCTACAGAAACCATTCAAATGTTCAGCTCCTTCAGGACATGACTGCTATGACTTCTTGTTTATGACATTTATACTTTTTAAAGCCGTATTAGCTAAGTTCAGCAACACATGTACACAGTTTACAGCATTCATACGCATTTTCAGCAGGAAATGCATTTTCTAGTTTGACTAATTCTTCTAAATACTTAACCTGACGTCCTCTCTCTCTCCCTCTCCCTCTCAGGTCACATCCTGCTGAACATCCTGCTCCAGGCGTCTCTCCCTGTCTCTCGTCTGGGGAAGAACAACGTGATGGTGGTCTGCGTGCCGAACCCCCCCGTCGACGAGAAGAACCCCAGCAGCCCGGTTCCTCTGCTGATCAGATTGAAGACCTCAGAGGACGCTGACCAGCTGCACAAACTGCTGGAGGAGAAGAAGGCCTGAGAGAGACACACACACACACACACACACACACACACACACACACACACACACACACACACACACACACACACACACACACACACACACACACACCACACACACACACACACACACACACACACACACACACACACACACACACACACACACACACTCTGAGAGAGACACACACACTGAGACAAACACACAGACACACACACACTGAGAGACACGCATACACACACACACACACTGAGAAAGACACACAGAGACACTGAGACAAACACACACACACACACACACACTCACTAAGAGAGAGACACACAGAGACACACACACCGAGAAACACACACACTGAGGCACACACAGACACACAGAGAGCGAGAGAAACACACACAGACACAAAGGGAAACACACACACAGACACAGACACACACACTGAGACACATAGAAACAGACGCGCACACACACACACACACACAGTCGCCCCCCCCCCCCCCCCCCCCCCCCCCCCCCCCCCTCTCAATTAATTGGTGGTCAAACTGTGAAATCTGTTTTCAATCAAGCCGTTCAGACATTCCTCGACGCTGCTGCTCCGAGTCCTCGGTCACACCGGACGGAGAGAGGACATTAGAACGATTCTTTTATAAGAACACCCTTCAAGGCGTAACCCACTGATGTTGCTGTGTTTCGTCTGAGAAATGTTCAGTGACTTTTTATCGAGCCGGTTTCAATGTCGGTAGATTAAAAAGTACTAGAAAATGTTATCTTGTGGTTTTTCTGTTGAATTTCACACATTTCAACTTTTCTAAAGTCTTCAAGTAAATGTGTGAAATTTGAAAAGGGAATAACATCGCCTCCAACTCTCACGTTTACTACAAACATTCTTATGGAACTTCTGTAGTGAAATGTCTCGTAAAATGTTTGGAGTTTTTCCAGTTTTCTGTGATTTTAATTGCAATAAACGCATAAAAATGAAGAAAATCTTGGAATTCAAAGGGATTAAATAGAAAGAAGACAGAACTCACAAATGCACTCTTAAAAAATGTCAAATTGAATAGAAAGAAATTGGTATAAAAATGCAGAAATTCACAAGAAAATCTGTTAAATTAAATTGATCGTCCGGTGTGATCGCCCCGTCACGGTTGAGCTTTTATTTTGAAATCCAGACGAGTTATGTTTCCTTAATGTGGGGGGGATGGGGGGATGGGGGGGGCATCCTGATAACAGAGTTCAGTCGATTTGGTTTTACAAATTAAATATTTCCATTAAACAGTTTTTTATTTGAATGAGTGTTTTTTTGTTGCTCTGGGATTATTTATTGTCACGTCGTGCGGAAGCTTCTGGAAACGTGATTTTATTTCCTGTCTCAAAGTGTCCTTCGTCGGTCTGAGAACATTTGTAAAGACGTGAGTGGGAAATAAAAAGGAAACTAACCCAACGGCTTCTTCATCTCTGTATTTTTTATTTCTGCTTCATATTAAAGATTTTAAAGGTCCCCTATCATCCTCCTCTTCATCAATATATTACAGGTCTCAGATATATCCAGAGCCTGTCTCTGATTGGCTGAAACACCAAACAGATCATTGCAGCATTACCCATAATCCCCTCTGTTTCAGCCCTGTTTCCAAAGTGCTGATTCTCTGTCTGTTACTTTAGATGAAAATAAGGAGCCCCTCCCCACGCCCCTCTGAGAGAGATTTGGTTACAAAGAACTCAATGGTGCAGAAGAGGGGACACATGTTGATGAAGAAGAGACATGAAGAAGAGGGGACACATGTTGATGAAGAAGAGACATGAAGAAGAGGGGACACATGTTGATGAAGAAGAGACATGCAGAAGAGGGGACACATGTTGATGAAGAAGAGACATGAAGAAGAGGGGACACATGTTGATGAAGAAGAGACATGAGGAAGAGGGGACACATGTTGATGAAGAAGAGACATGAAGAAGAGGGGACACATGTTGATGAAGAAGAGACATGAGGAAGAGGGGACACATGTTGATGTAGAAGAGACATGAAGAAGAGGGGACACATGTTGATGAAGAAGAGACATGAGGAAGAGGGGACACATGTTGATGAAGAAGAGACATGAAGAAGAGGGGACACATGTTGATGAAGAAGAGACATGAGGAAGAGGGGACACATGTTGATGAAGAAGAGACATGAAGAAGAGGGGACACATGTTGATGTAGAAGAGACATGAGGAAGAGGGGACACATGTTGATGTAGAAGAGACATGAAGAAGAGGGGACACATGTTGATGAAGAAGAGACATGAGGAAGAGGGGACACATGTTGATGTAGAAGAGACATGAAGAAGAGGGGACACATGTTGATGAAGAAGAGACATGAGGAAGAGGGGACACATGTTGATGAAGAAGAGACATGAGGAAGAGGGGACACATGTTGATGAAGAGACATGAAGAAGAGGGGACACATGTTGATGAAGAAGAGACATGAGGAAGAGGGGACACATGTTGATGAAGAGACATGAAGAAGAGGGGACACATGTTGATGAAGAAGAGACATGTGTCCCCTTTGTGTAAAGAGAGTCTCTTTACGCAAAGCATTGTGGGGATTTTAAGACCGCGGAGGATACACATGAAATCTCGAGGCTGCACATGAGTAGACTCCGCGGTCTTAAAATCCCCACAATGCTTTGAGCACGGACCAATTTCCCCAAATCTGTGGCGGAAGATGTAAGGAGGCGGGGCCTCTCATATGACGCACACCTGCACACTTGCTAGCCTGTTCCACACTTCGTTTTCCGAATGTCAGGAAGTATTCTTGACTCGCTTCTGAAGCAAGACGCTCAGAGGGACATGTGCTACCAAGCGTACTCCACATTGAGAAACACCCTCTGTCCTTCGGCGGGACTCGATGACGTAGCATGCTTGAAATAGTGGCTCTGGAGCATCCTTCCTCCACATTGAGAAACACTCTCTGTCCAACATTGATTTTAAAAACTCGCAATAGAACTACAACTCCCAGAGGACTGCTGCTCTTGGAAGACTACAACTTAACTCCTTTCCCCACAGGATAAATTAAGAAAGATATTTATAATAAAACCTCAACATTGAATTTAATTATTTATAAAACAATACTTTGACAAATCTCTTAATTAAAGAAAAAAGAGCCTTATAATTAAGTATTTAAATATGTTTTGGTCTTAAAGATAAGTAAATTATTAAATTAAAACAAATGAGTTAACCATAAGGGATGGACAAAGGCTTCGTACAATTAAATATCCTAAGGTCTTTTTTAAAACCACAACTTCTTGTAAATAAAAAAACACATTCTTTATTTTGAGAAATGAATCAGCACATTTCTTTTCGAGAAAGAAAACCCAGAAGCGTTGTGAGTTTTTCTGATAATGTGTATTTCAATAAATAAACATTAAATGTACACACAGTCATTGAACTAAGCAACAGGATGGATGAACATGCACAGTGTGAGTACAAAAGCACCACGAGCGTCAAATAATCATAAAGTTTAACAAACGTTTAGAAAGTCTCTAAAAGCGTACGGTGCGAACGGTCTCATATCAAATGTGTCTTTAAAGCTGTTCTTCAGCGTGATATACATTCAGAAACTACGTTAATAACACTGGTGTGTGTGTGTGTGTGCGTGTGTGTGTGTGCGCGCGCGCGTGTGTGCGTGTGTGTGTGCAGGGAAATACATTTTCAAAATAAGAGCTAAATCGAGGCCAAAATCAGATTATTTTCAAATCGTCGTTCCAATATTTACATTTTAGGTATTTAAAATAAAAAAATTAAAACACCCGAATTGATCATATTGCACAGAGTCTAAATAAATGAGTGGATTTACGCTTTAAAAAGGCAAATTTACAAGAAACACCCAGAAATTCTGTCTGTATTTCTCAGTGTGTGTCTCTGTGTGTGTGTCTCTCTCTGTGTGTGTGTGTCTCTCTCAGTGTATGTGTGTCTCTCTGTATGTGTCTCTCTCTGTGTGTGTGTATCTCTCTGTGTGTGTGTGTGTCTCTCAGTGTGTGTCTCTCTCTGTGTGTGTGTGTGTGTCTCTCTGTGTGTGTCTCTCTTTGTGTGTGTGTGTGTCTCTCTGTGTGTGTGTCTCTCTCTCTGTGTGTGTGTGTGTGTGTGTGTGTGCAGTTTGGCAGGAGGAGAAGCGGTGGCTGCTCCGTGTCTTAGAGTGAGTGTGTGTGTCTCTCAGTGTGTGTGTGTGTGTGTGTCTCAGTGTGTGTGTGTGTGTGTCTCTCAGTGTGTGTGTGTGTCGAGGTAATTAAACAAGTAATCTTCATAATTGAACCTCCAGTCACTGATGTTGGCGTCTCCACATATCGTCCTCTCTCAGATTCAAGGCTTCACAGAGGGAGGAAACTATCAACAAAAAAACATCCGGAAGTTTTGATTCCCTTTTTAAAATAATTTCACTATTTCTTTCTTCTTTCTTCAAGTCTCCTCCAGTTCCTTTAATCTGAGTTTCAAACATCTTTCTTCAAGTCTCCTCCAGTTCCTTTAATCTGAGTTTCAAACAAAGTAAAAATGTAACGCTGAGTTTCTCTACTTTCATGTCGTAGTGGAAAAAAATAGTAATCATTTTTTAATGACAGATTAAAGGGTTAATACAAAAGAATACAGTGTCAGGGTAACGGTACCACGTCCACACGGCAGCGGGCGTTGAAGCTTGCCGGTGGGCGTGTCTGGCGTGTGACCAACAACCAATCACATGAATCTCCTGCCCCCGGACACACAAGCACTGATCTGATTGGCTGGCGCTTCCGTCGACACTTGAAAAGCTGAACGGAGGCAAAGCGCCGCGACGGGACCACAATGCAGTTCGGCAAAGCGTGACGTCACCCCATTCAAAGTGAAGGGGAAGCGTCTCCGTGTGGACGCGCCGTCAGAGGTAAGATTTTTGGGGAAAGAACGAAGAATTTCTTCAATAAAATTGGAAATTTAACTCCGAAATGTTGAGTTGATTAGTCAGCGGAGCGAAACAGAGACTACGTTTTGACAAAGAATTAAACTTCGCCTTTAATTTATTTGTTATATATATTTTTATAGAATTGATCCGTTCGTTGAGTCGCAAAGAAAATATTTAATATTAAAAAATTCTTAATATTTTTTAGAGTAAAGTCATTTTTTCTGTGTCTTTTCAGAATAAAATCATTTTCAAGGTAAAATTCCCCTTTTTTTGTATTTAATGATTTCATCCTTATAATACATTTGACATAATATTTGCTGGTTGTGCTTCTTCGTTGGTATTTCAGCACTTTTTTCTACCTAAATAATGACATTTAAATCTAAATATTCTGTTTTATAGACAGATTTCCTTCGTTAGTCTCTGAGAATATACGTGTTAGTTGAGCGGTAAGTGTGTAAATAATAATAATAATAATAAATATGAATCCTTCAACAGAAACTCCCTCTACGTCCCGTCGTTGCAGATTTATATAAAAACAAAGAAGGATCTGGAGTGGAGGCGTCTGCGTGAGAAAAGCAGCGGTTATTATTTACAGAAACACACGATCTCCACTTCCTGTCCAGAGTTCAGCCAATCCCTCCGCTTCCTGAGGTCATGTGACGCAGCAGGAGATAAAGAAGTAGAAGAAGAAGAAGAAGAGGCACTTCCTGAATGGCTGGTAGTTCTCCTGGTGAAGCAGGGGTGTTTGGTTATTGTAGTTCTTTTGTGAGTTGTAGTCCTCCGGGTGAAGCAGGGCTCTGGTTGTTGTTCTGTTTTTTTTAAGGATTTGTAGTTTCCTGGAAGTTGGTTGCAGTCCTCTGGGTGTTGTAGTCCTCTGGGAGTTGTAGTCCTCTGGGAATTGGTTGTAGTCCTCTGGAAGTTGGTTGCAGTCCTCTGGGAGTTGTAGTCCTCTGGGAGTTGTAGTCCTCTGGGAGTTGTAGTCCTCTGGGAATTGGTTGTAGTCCTCTGGAAGTTGGTTGCAGTCCTCTGGGAGTTGTAGTCCTCTGGGAATTGGTTGTAGTCCTCTGGGTGTTGTAGTCCTCTGGGAATTGGTTGTAGTCCTCTGGAAGTTGGTTGCAGTCCTCTGGGAGTTGTAGTCCTCTGGGAATTGGTTGTAGTCCTCTGGGTGTTGTAGTCCTCTGGGAATTGGTTGTAGTCCTCTGGAAGTTGGTTGCAGTCCTCTGGGAGTTGTAGTCCTCTGGAAGTTGGTTGCAGTCCTCTGGGTGTTGTAGTCCTCTGGGAATTGGTTGTAGTCCTCTGGAAGTTGGTTGCAGTCCTCTGGGAGTTGTAGTCCTCTGGGAATTGGTTGTAGTTCTCTGGGAATTGGTTGTAGTCCTCTGGAAGTTGGTTGCAGTCCTCTGGGTGTTGTAGTCCTCTGGGAATTGGTTGTAGTTCTCTGGGAATTGGTTGTAGTCCTCTGGGAGTTGTAGTCCTCTGGGAATTGGTTGTAGTCCTCTGGGAGTTGTAGTCCTCTGGGAATTGGTTGTAGTCCTCTGGGAGTTGTAGTCCTCTGGGAATTGGTTGTAGTCCTCTGGGAGTTGTAGTCCTCTGGGAATTGGTTGTAGTTCTCTCGGGAAAGCAGGTTTTGGAAGTTGTAGTTCTCTGGGATTCTTAATGTATGTGGGGTTGCAGTCCTCTGGGAGTTGTAGTTCTATTGGTGTTGGTTGTAATATTCTGCGAACCGTAGTCCTTTGGAAGTTATTGTTTCTCTGGGAGCTGTAGTTCTCTGGGAGCTGTAGTTCTCTGGGAGTTGTAGTTCTCTGCTGCAGGAGGCACTTGGTGGAGACGAGGCTCTGAGGAGCTGCTATGTCATCAGGATCGGCTTCTGACGAACCTCCAGGATATCTGAGGGGATCAAATAAAACAGGTAGACATTTATAACCACTCCTACAAAGGGGGTGTGTGTGTGTGTGTGTGTGTGTGTGTGTATCTGCTGTGATGTGAGTGAGTGAGTGAGTGTGTGTGTACCTGCTGTGATGCAGTGTGTGTGTGTGTGTGTGTGTATCTGCTGTGATGTGAGTGAGTGAGTGAGTGAGTATCTGATGTGAGTGTGTGTGTGTGTGTGTGTGTGTATCTGCTGTGATGTGAGTGAGTGTGTGTGTGTGTGTGTGTGTGTGTATCTGCTGTGATGTGAGTGAGTGTGTGTGCGTGTGTGTGTGTGTGTGTGTGTGTGTATCTGCTGTGATGTGAGTGAGTGAGTGAGTGAGTGTGTGTATCTGAGTGTGTGGGTGTGTGTGTGAACCTGCTGTGATGCAGTGTGAGTGTGTGTGCGTGTGCGTGTGTGTGTGTGTGTGTATCTGCTGTGATGTGAGTGAGTGAGTGAGTGTGTGTATCTGAGTGTGTGGGTGTGTGAACCTGCTGTGATGCAGTGTGTGTGTGTGTGTGTGTGTGTGTGTGTGTGTGTGTGTGTGTGTGTGTGTGTGTGCTGTGATGTGAGTGAGTTAGTGTGTGTGTGTGTGTGTGTGTGTGTGTGTGTGTGTGTGTGTGTGTGTGTGTGTGTGTGTGTGTGTGTGTGTGTGCTGTGATGTGAGTGAGTTAGTGTGTGTGTGTGTATCTGCTGTGATGTGAGTGTGTGTGTGTGTGTGTATCTGCTGTGATGTGAGTGTGTGTGTGTGTGTGTGTATCTGCTGTGATGTGAGTGAGTGTGTGTATCTGAGTGTGTGGGTGTGTGAACCTGCTGTGATGCTGTGTGTGTGTGTGTGTGTGTGTGTGTGTGTGTGTACCTGCTGTGATGCGGTGCAGTGGCAGGGTAACGTAGGTCAGGTGGGAGAACAACAGGAAGTAGTCATCGGTTCGGTTCAGTTTGAGCCAGGATCCGACCAATGAGCGGCCGGTACCGGAGAGAGAGCGGGAGCGCAGGTTAGAGGTGGCGTGCAGCTCTGAAATACATATATATATATATATATATAATTATAATTATTCATGTTTATATTATGAACAAACATCTTTACTAATTAAAGCTGGAAAACAATCCTGACAAGAGTTTCTACTTCCTGTTTTGTGAGGCTTTCAGTCCAGCCAGAATACTTTGTCATGACTTTTCTATTGACTCCTTCAAAATAAAAGCACAACATTCAGCATCTTCTGAGGCATGCTTCAAAAATAAAATCGGAAATTCGCCTTTTTCTAAAGAATCCTTCAAAAATAAAAGCAGAAATCAGCCTCTTTCCATTGAATACTACAAAATAAAAGCACAAAATGTAACCTTTTTCTAATGAATCCTTCAAAATAAAGTAGTGTGTGTGTGTGTACCCTCGTCCTCCTCCTCCCTGAAAAACTCTTCGCTGTCATTGGCCGAGTGACTCTTCTTCATCTCCGCACAGCGACTCCTCGGGATCTTCCTCCTCAGAGATGGGGAGAAGAAAGAGGGGCGTGTCCTCTCGGGGGTGGGGGGGGTGCTGAACGACGTCACCTGACCACAACACACACACACACTACTTAAAATACACAGTTAATAAGTATATTTACTTTCACTATTCTGCCTAGCAACAGTCAAAGGTTATCAGAATTATTCTAACAAATGCCCAGCTCTGTTGTGATTGGTTAGCTGGCTGGCTCTGTTGTGATTGGTTAGCTGGCTGGCTCTGTTGTGATTGGTTAGCTGGCTGGCTCTGTTGTGATTGGTTAGCTGGCTGGCTCTGTTGTGATTGGTTAGCTGGCTGGCTCTGTTGTGATTGGTCACCAGCTCAGAGATGTCCCGCCCCTTAGTCTATATAATAATATTTAGTTTCACATTTCTTTTACTTCTTGTACTTAAACTACATTTCCTTCAAAATAAAAGTAGGAATTCATTCTTTGTAATGGCTCCTACAAAATAAAAGCAGAAATCAGCCTTTTTTCTAAGGAATTCTTCAAAAGAAAAGTAGTGTGTTTTTTTACTTCTCGTACTTAAACTACATTTTCTGATAACAGTGACATACTTATACTTCAGTGAGGGCTCGAGTACTTCCTCCAACTCAAACTGATAATACTGACTTGTTCCTTTGACTTTACCCGTCTCCTAAAACCTGTCCTCAGCTGCTGCTCAGCTTCTATCGTCTGAGTAAATAATGTGTGAGTGTTTCCTGAGTCAGTCTGTAAAGAAGTCTCTCAGCGTTTATTATTCATCTCGACCTCATTTCAGTTTTCGCTCTGAGCTCAAATGAAACGTTGAGTTTATTCTTCTGTTTCCAGACGGACGCAGACAAACAGGAAGTGAAACAAATCTCCTAAATCTGCTGACAGGAGGTTTTTTAAGGTAAAATCAGCTGATGTAATGTGTTTTTATGTTCAATAGAAACGACAACAAATACGGCTTCAAGCAGAATGATTGTTGAGATAAAAACATTTTGCATTTTGGAGATGACCTATTTAACAATGCTCTGCAGTAATTGGAGATGTTGGCTTCACAATTTGTACAAAAAGATGTCAAGAAAATTAGAACTTTGTGATCAGAAATGTCTCAAAATATGTAGAAGTGAACATTTTCCAGAACAAATGTGTCCATTTTCCAAAAAAGTGTGAAAAGACATCCAAAATTGTAGACATGTTTTAATTGTGTAGAAAAAGTGTAAACAATGTCGAGCATATTTGTAGGAAACATTAGAATAAATTGGGAAGATGTCATAAAAAGAGGGAAAAACGACCACAATATCCTAAACCAAAAACTCTGAAAATCTTCTTAAAAATGTGGAATAATATCCTGAAAAACGAATAAAATTAAGTGTCAGAAAATTAAATGATATTAAGTAACAGCAGGTAAATCCAACCTGTATCAACACACCATGCAGCGTTAAGAAGTGTGTTTGTTTCGCTCACCCTCTCGTGCACCTGGTCCTCCTCGGTGTTCAAATTTATAATTTTTTTTTATTGTTTGGAAAAAGTGTAAACGATGTCTGGCATATTTGTACAAAAAAAGTCAAAAGTGTGAAACATTTTTTTCCCAAGAGGAACACAAAGAGGAAACGGTCCCGAAGAATTGGAAAATGTGGAAAAATGTCATAAAAACATTGGGAAAAATGCCCACAATATCCTTAAAGAAAAGTGTGAAAATGATCTGCAAAAAGCCTCAAATGTCCAGAAATAGTGGGAATAAAAATGTGTAAAAATAAGTGTCAGAAAAGTGTCTGAAAATTAAGTAATAACAGGTAACCCTAACCTTTATCCAACACACTGCATGAGGTGTGTTTGTTTCCCTCACCCTCCGTTAATAAGTGTACATTAGGTGCGTTTGTTTCCCTCACCCTCTCGTGCAGCGTTAATAAGTGAGGTGCGTTTGTTTCCCTCACCCTGCGTTAATAAGTGTACATTAGGTGCGTTTGTTTCCCTCACCCTCTCGTGCAGCGTTAATAAGTGAGGTGCGTTTGTTTCCCTCACCCTGCGTTAATAAGTGTACATTAGGTGTGTTTGTTTCCCTCACCCTCTCGTGCAGCGGGGACACCTGGTCCTCTTCGGTGCCGCAGGGCGACGTGTCCCCGGTTGGGACTCGGCTGACGGCCATCTCTGCGTGACCTTTGCCCTGCGGACCCTTCATCCTCACAAACTCCATGTTGTTGTATTTATAGAAACCGAACGACATGCGCTGAGCCATCTTCGCTGCCACGCTCACCTGCAGACACACACAGGGAAACAGCACGTTAGCCTGTTAGCACGTTAGCTCACCTGCAGACACACACACATGTTTATTTACACACACAGGTAGTATAAATATAAAACTGATTTGATTCTGTTTTATTATTGGAATAATTTTTCCCTCCATATCTTTGTGTTCAAAATGAAAGCAAAACTGTTAGCACGTTAGCCTGTTAGCACGTTAGCCTGTTAGCTTACCCGGTTGTCGTAGACCTTCTTCAGCGCCTCGTATCGGATGGACCCCTGGAAGATGACTCCCTGGAAGGTGTTGCTCTTATCGCTCGCAACCAGCTCCACACACACCATCTCCCCCTCGCCCACCGTCATGTCGCTGAACACCTGCACACACACACACACACACACACACACACACACACACACACACACACACACACACACACACACACACACACACCACACACACACCACACACACACACACACACACACACACCACACACACACACACACACACACACACACACACACACACACACACACACACACACACACACACAACACACAACACACACACACACACACACACACACACACACACACACACCCCTCAACATTTTTATTTTTTCCTCAAAATGTTCATTTTTTCCCAAAATGTTATTTATTTTTTCACAATTTTAATTTTTATGTTCAAAATATTCTTTTTTTTCAAATTGTCATTTATTTTCCTCCAATAATTTTTTCAGATTTTCTAAATTTCATTTTTCCATAGAATTGGATTATTTCTTCAAATGTAGACATTTGTTCAAAATTTGAATTTCTTTAGAAACTTAAATTTATTTTCAAAACTTCACTTTTTCTCATGATTTGAATTTTTCCGAGATTTTCACTTTTTTCTCAGAATTGTATTTATTTTTCAGACTGGTCTCTGGGAAATATATTAAAATACTAACAAACACCTGAACAGCATTTCATATAATTAGTGGTCACCTCCTCAAAGTTGTCGATCATGAAGAAGATGTTGGGGTAGCTCATCTTGGACTCCTCTCCTTTGCTGTCCATGGCGTGTTTACTGGGAGACGCAAACACCTCCTGTGGAGAAACACACAGATCATCATTTTGTATTAACTAATGAATAAAGTACAATAAAGGTCATTATTGTAGAGTTCATACCTGACATTTCTTCTTGTGGATGTGGATGTCTCCGGCGTCTGAGCGCGTGCAGACCGCACACGTCACCACGTAATCCAACTGTATACATTATCATAAAATCAGTGTACAAATATCACTATTAGGGCTGTCAGTCGATTAAAATATTTAATCGCGATTAATCGCAAATTAATCGCACATTTTTTATCTGTTCTAAATGTACCTTAGAGGGATATTTTTCAAGTTTTTAATACTCTTATCAACATATGAGTGGACACATATGCTTTATATGTTTGTTTATTATCATTTGAACAATGACAAATATTCTCATGAATATTAAACACAACAACCTGAACATTACAAATATTCGCCTCAATTCAACCTGGAACCTCTCTCATACAATAATACTGTGTGTGTGTGTGTGTGTGTGTGTGTGTGTGTGTGTGTGTGTGTGTGTGTGTGTGTGTGTGTGTGTGTGTGTGTGTGTGTGTGTGTGTGTGTGTGTGTGTGTGTGTGTGTGTGTTGGAGCTATGTGCAGCTCAAGGCATATATGCCTGTGTGTATGAGCTGTGTTGCGCGCACTATCCGTGCTGAGTGTGCTGTCTGGCTACCTGCATAAAGTCAAGTGCTCGGCGCAGTTGTCGGCGAAATGTCGCTCCTCTGTTTTCATTGAAACAGCTCCTTATATCCGTTAGCTCAGCTAGCTAGAACCAGATGCTAACAACAACACGTAAGGTGTGCTTCGCTCGCGCCACACATACACACACCCTCCCGGTCCTCCCGATGGCCAGTCCGGGCCTGCCGGTGAGCGTGGAAGTGTGGTCTGCCACAAGCGGGCGGCAGGAGCGGGGCTGTCAGCATCAGCTTGTAGATGGTATTTTAAACTCGATGCGCTCTGAAACTACGGCGGCCGAGGACAAAAAATACACATGCGTTAATCGCGTTAAAATAATTAGTGGCGTTAATTTTTTTTTGCGTTAACGCGTTATTAACGCGTTAACTTGACAGCCCGAATCACTATACAACATTTTCTTCTAAAATACAGTCACTTTTCTCTCTTGTTGCTCCTTTGTCTCGTGTGTTATCGTCAAAGTGTCTGACATTTATATTAAAAACTGAAGTTAAATGATTTTTGTAACTTAAAAAAAGTTATATTTTAAAGTATTTTGGAAAAGCTTTATTCTGTAGAAAAAGAACCCAAGATGACTGAGTCACATGAGAAATCCAATAATGATTATAGTTTGTAACTTCCTGAGACGATGAAGGAACGTTGACGCCAGCGTTTCCGCCAGGGGGGCGTCTTGCCGTCATTTGACGCCCCAGCTCGGGACGCCCTGAACTCGAGCCGATGGCGTCCAAAAAAATGTATAATTCGAGAGAATTTTCTGTGCGCTGCTCCTCTAGCTTGGAACACTATGCAAAAAATATTGAAACTCAGCATTTTGATTCCCTTGCATCGTTTTAAAGCACGGCTGGATGAAATGTTATTGGATACCTGTAAATGTAAATAGATGCTAATTTATACCCCTGTAATTATGTTGTGATGTCCTTTTGTTTTCTGTTGTTTTTATGTGTAACTAATGTACCGCAGGTCTCCCTTGAAAAAGAGATCGTTGATCTCAATGGGATTTTTTAACCTGGATAAATAAAGGCTACAAACAAACAAACAAGAAGATGGAGAGTTTTTATCGCTTGAAATGACGAAAAGGAAAAAGGACATCCCTCTGTTGGAGGGGCGAAGGAGTCTGGTGGGATTCTATTCAGAGTATTGCTGATCGTTTCCCCGACATCGCCGGTGCCTGCTACAGGACAACACGGAACGTGCGCGATTTGGACGCGATGAGCGAGGGGTGGAGCGCGCGCCGGAGCCTCGCAGCGGCTCACTGAGGCTCCGTGGTAAACTGTGGTAACGTGAAGAGCCGTTTGGGAGCCGAGCCAAATGATCCGGCTCACTGACGTAAAGAGATAGTATCTATAAGGGACGGCTCGATTCACGCTCTCTCAGACCTGGTCTGCCGGAGCCACTGGTTGACGCCATGAAAACATCCCATCAATATTTACCATTTTATTGACATGACTTCCGTCTTTTTATACGTTTATAGACATGTTTAAATTGTACTTATTATTCAAATGAGTTATTCTGTATTGTATGGATCTCTGGGGGAAAATATAAAGGAAAAACGTAAATAAATGCCGTTACCGTAAAATGAAAACATATATTTCTAAAGATTCAAAGTGTGTGTGAAACGTTCTGACCTTCTGCAGGATGAGGTTCAGGTACACGCTCTCCTCCCAGTCGATGTCGGGGTCTCCGAGGCCCGGAAGCTTCTTCGAGTCTCTCCTGTACACCTCCACCTCCACCTGAAACACACACACACACACACACACACACACACACACACACACACACACACACACACACACACACACACACACACACACACACACACACACACACACACACACACACACACACACACACACACACACACACACACACACACACACACACACACACACACACACACACACACACACACACACACACACACACACACACACACACACACACACACACACACACACACCACACACACACACACACACACACACACACACACACACACACACACACACACACACACACACACACACACACACACACACACACACACACACACACACTTCCACTAATTGACTAACCAATTAAATCTCTACCAGCAGCTCGTTATTGATCACATGTTATTGATCGATCAGCTGACCTTCTTTCCGTCGCTCAGGTCGGCGCCCAGCTTCCTGCGGACGTAGAACAGCATGTCGTCCTTCAGAGGAGCGAACTTCTCCATGAAATACGTGGAGAACATCCAGGTCCAGAACACGATGCGGTCGTCCTTAAAACAGCCTGCGGGGACATTTCATCAAATATCATACATATATAATTAAATATAATAAAATATATAATGAATAAATATATAATTAAATATAATAAAATATATAATACAAAATGATAAATGACCTGCACGGAAACACAATAACAGTTTAAGTTTATATTAAATACCAAAACAACCTAAAAATGCATAATCGAATATTAAAATGAATTGAACTAATGATTTTCTAATTATTAAATTATGTAATCCTTAATTTATTATATTGTATAATTCTATCAGTTTTTATTAATCTAGCTTTTTAACTAATTTTAGAGCCTTTTCAAAGTATCATTTATTTAAAGATGTAATCATTTATTTATTGTATTATTATTTATATATATTTTAATGTATTTATCTTTAAAGTATTCAGTAAAGTGTTTCTGCACCGAGATAACAAATTGCATTATGGGTAATCTAATTGAATGTGTCTGTGAGGCTTAACGAGGTTAGCTTTGATCCGCTTTAGTTTAATTTAATTGAAAACACCAGAGCAGGAACAGGAGAAGGTCAACGTGTCGGGGGGGCTTTTATTCTGAAAGGGTGCCAACAGCACTTCCTGTTCAGGTGTTTCACTGAGGATTCAATATTAAAATGCAAACTAATAATAATAATAAAATGAAAACCGGGTATTTTTTAATAAATAAAAGTGTAATTATGTCCAATTTAATATTAAAAATAAATGTGGTTAATAAATGGTTGAAATAAATAAATATGTAATAAATAAAAACATAATAAATGAATATAACATACAGATATAAATTAATTAAAAAGGCCTAATTAAAAGATAAATAGATATGTAGGTAATGAATTAAATAAATACAAATTAAAAGATCAAATAAATAAATATGAAATGCATTTAAAGAAATTTAAAATGTATGAAATAAAGTGAATTTTTTATAAATACACAAATTAAACGAAAGATAGATATGTAATAAATCAAAGACGTTAATAAAACAGATGTAATGAATAAATGATACTCAATCTAAAAATAGAGACACATCCAATCCTCCGTGGAGCAGCAATAAAAACTAAATCAATACGGCTTATTATGAATTTGAACGATTAATACCTGATCAATATTTCAGACCACAGAATCTCTCAATAAACCAACAGTAAACAATCTGCTCTCTGACGACACCGCAACAAATATTAAATATTCAGCACATGTGTAAAAAAGTCTGAGAGTGAGTCACCATGCAGACACTGAAGAGAGTGTGTGTGTGTGTCTGTGTGTGTGTGTGTGTGTGTGTGTGCCTGTGTCTGTGTGTCTGTGTGTGTGTGTGTGCCTGTGTGTGTGTCTGTGCGTGTGTGTGTGTGTGTGCCTGTGTGTGTGCATGTGCCTGTGTGTGTGTGTGTGTGTATGTGTGTATGTGTGTGTGTGTGTTGCCTGTGTCTGTCTGTACCTGTGTGTGTGTGTGTGTGTGTGTGTGTGTGTGTGTGTGTGTTGCCTGTGTGTGTGCGTGTGTGTGTGTGCGTGTGTGTGCCTGTGTGTGTGTGTGTGTGCCTGTGTGTGTGTGTGTGTGTGTGCCTGTGTGTGTGTGCCTGTGTGTGTGTGTGTGTGTGTGTGTGTGTGTGTGTGTGTGTGTGTGTGTGTGTGTGTGTGTGTGTAGGAGAATACAGATCTGTAATAAAAACATGAGAATACAAAAACCTCCGTACGGAAAGATGTACCTTCCTGTCTTCAGGGTCGTCATGACGACGAATGAATATCCATTATATTAGGAGCTGTTTCCATGTCACTGTAGACGTGTAGCATGTCTGAAAGGTGGTGTCACTGTAGACGTGTAGCATGTCTGAAAGGTGGTGTCACTGTAGACGTGTAGCATGTCTGAAAGGTGGTGTCACTGTAGACGTGTAGCATGTCTGAAAGGTGGTGTCACTGTAGACGTGTAGCATGTCTGAAAGGTGGTGTCACTGTAGACGTGTAGCATGTCTGAAAGGTGGTGTCACTGTAGACGTGTAGCATGTCTGAAAGGTGGTGTCACTGTAGACGTGTAGCATGTCTGAAAGGTGGTGTCGTTTCTTTTTGGACATTTTGAGTATTTCTTAGGTATTTTTGCATCTGTTTTTGGACGAGACATTGTCTCTATTCATTTCCGTGTTGGTTTGAAGTCTCTTTTTTGGTTAAGTGTCTGTTTTTGGTCTCTTTGCGTCTACCCAACAACGTATATCAGCTGTAACCTCAGACACATGGTCTCCTTAATATCTGCTCTGCTCACTGGCTGCCTCTCCGCTCTGGATCCTCTCATGCATGTGTGAATATAAACGTGTGTATTTGTACAACAAAAAGTGCATGTGTGCACGAGTATAACTGTGTGTATTCGATGTACCTGTATAATAATAATGCATGAATATCAAAAAACAGAGTGGAAAACTGAATTTCCCTCTCGGGGGATCAATAAAGGTCCATCTTCTTCGTATCTCCAGTGTTGCCTCTCCTGCAGCCTGTCCCCCCTCTCTAAGGACCCTCTCCCGGCGGTGTTAAAGACCCCCTCTAAGCCCCTCTCTTCCCGGTATATAAACCTCACCACAATCCGCTCTCCCCGGTGTTAAAGACCCCCTCTCCCTGGTGTATTAGACCCCCTCTCCCTGGTGTATTAGACCCCCTCTCCCCGGTATGTAAACCTTAACACACACCCCTCTCCCCGGTGTTTCAGACCCTCTCCCCGGTATATAAACCTTAACAGACCCCCTCTCTAAAGCCCCCCTCTCCCCGGTATATAAACCTTAACACACACCCCTCTCCCCGGTATATAAACCTTAACAGACCCCCTCTCTAAAGCACCCCTCTCCCCGGTATATAAACCTTAACACACACCCCTCTCTCCCCGGTATATAAACCTTAACAGAGCCTCTTTCCCCGGTGTTAACGCCCCCCTTTCAGACCCTCTCTCCCGGGTATATTCCTCACCCAGGCCGCTGATCTCCTGCCGGCCGCTGATCCGGACCCTTTCCTCCGCGATGGCCTTCAGCATCTCCAGCAGAGACCCGTCTCCCTCCGCCTGATCCTCGGAATTCAACCCGGGGAAGGACGCCATCTCCGGGCGGCTGGGACCATCCCCCGGTTCCTCCGCAGGTGTTTCCCGGGGAGAGGGGAGCTGTGTAGCCGCTGACAGGAGCTGAAAGTCGGGCTTTTTTGAAGGAGAGGAGAGAGACTGTGGAGCTTCTGATGGAAACACCCCTCACACTTCCGGTAACAACACGAGGCTTTTAAAGGGACAGAAACAGCGGTGTTACAGGGAGGGAAGTCACCTGGATTATTTTTATTATATTTTAAATGTAAATAAAGAACGCCAGTTAATTAATGGATTACATTAAATTAAAGTTATTTAACAATGTTTCTGTGAAGATAAAGTAGTAAAACTCTCCCTTATTATATGTAAAACAACACAATGGGAGCTTTAATATCATAAATGCAGGTGTAAACTCAAGTCTGGGTGATTTAACTACATTAAAAAATATACTTAAACGTTTTTAAAGGTTAAATATAAAGGATTAGATTATATGTATTTGTTATTTGATGATATACCGAGGTATAATACAGAAAAATAAGAAGTAGAATCCGGGTCCGCTGTCCTCCGGTGCTCAGCGGGTCATAAATCAAGCGCACCCGTGTTATCATTGCTGTTAGCCGGTAGGGGGAAGCCGGATAGTTCCCGCCCGGCTGGCTTGTCTGACTCAAAAACTAACTACAGCTAAAGCTTACATTAGGTCAAATTTAGGCTTTTAAACCAACTTTTACTACTTTAAAATACCGAATTAAATAACGGAATCTATAAGACGAGTTTCAGTGCCTCGTTGGAGAAATTAAACAGTTATTTAAGGTGTTTTATTACCTGTCTGCTGCTTTAATCTCGGTCATTTTACGTCCGTTGGAACAACTGTGCTGATTATGTGACTGGCGTAATGACGTCAGGTTAACGTCAACGGCTATATTCATTGTGTTTTAACCGTCTCTAAATACTTATAATTACAAATTAAACGGTGACAAAAAACGTCTGTATTTCTCCATCAGGTCACATGATTTAGCGGGTGACAGCATTCTTCATCACACCGGTGTTACACCACTCTAAACTCCGCCCGCCTGAAAGGGAACCTCTTCGTCTGTTAAACACACGCACCCTTTGTTTTAAGACAAAAGATGACGTCATTGTCTCATGATCTCCCGACCGTGGAAATAATATGGATTTAAAGAGACCTTATTTTATTTTATTTAATCATCTGATTTAAGTTTAGGTCAAATATATAAAATAAAACAGTCAAAATGTTGTATAAAATAATAAAAAACAAACATATATATTAATATAAGTAAATAACATTGGACTCCTTTGTTTACTTTCGGAACACGGTGACATCACTATGCAACACCTGCGCTCCTATTGGCTAGTGCTTCAACACATTGTACGTGATAAGCTAAAGGGGCGGGACATCTCTGAGCAGGTTGACCAATCACAACAGAGCTAACCAATCAGAGCAGAATGAGGTCCAATAAAAACATAATAAAAGACGGCAAAATAGAAATTATTATTTTATTAAAAGAAGTTACAAAACCCTCCGTTCTGATTTATCTGATTTATTACCTTTAAAATGTACGCTAATGTTAATTATAAGGGTCATAATGAGTTGTAAATAAAGACTCTTCATGTTCAGATGTGTGCCGTTTTATTTCTAAGAAGAAGGGCGTCAGATGAACCCTACTCATGGACGCGGGAAGGGGGGGTGCTGAGTGGGCTGCAGCACCCCCATCTGCGAGGCTCCACTAGCACCCGCACCCCCAAACGCGGCTCACCTACAGTGCAAGCGCGCCACAGTTTATAAGGGTGATAATGAGTTGTAAATAAAGACTCTTGATGCTCAGATGTGTTACAAAACTGCTTTATCTGGATTATTACCTTCAACATTGACGCTAATGTTAATTATAAGGGTCATAATGATTTATTTGTTGTCATCTTTATTCCCTCTTCAGATGAAGCCCCTCCTCACGTCAGCCGGCCTCCACCAGGCGGCTCTGGGTCTCCCGGGATGCAGGTCTGGAGGGGGGGGGGGGGCCGTGGATCGGGTCGTATCGGGGGCGGGGGGGGCAGCAGGAGTAGGGGCCGCTGGTCGTATTCCCCCCCGATGATGCCTGGGGGGAGGGGAGGGTGCATCGGGTGGGGGTGGGGGAGGGGGGGGGCGGGCGAGGGGGGGGAAGGGGGGAAAGGGGGGAGCGTGATGGTGACGCCAAAGACGTTCACGTCGATGTTTGTAGTGTTTTCTGTAGAACTGGGAAAACAGAGAAAAACGGTTGGATTTTTTTATTGTGAAATTGCTATAAAATATGTTATAAATTAGATCAACATATAAATACACATATTTATATAAAATGAATTATATTTGACTCACCTCTTTCCAGTCCGTGTCTCTGCTGGCACCTCGAACTGGAAACACATTTCAATAAACATTAATATATGTCACAAAGAAACCATACAGGTGAGATATTAAAGTGTCTCACCTGTGTGGTCTCTGTGCACCAGGTGAGATATTAAAGTGTCTCACCTGTGAGGTCTCTGTGCACCAGGTGAGATATTAAAGTGTCTCACCTGTGGGGTCTCTGTGCACCAGGTGAGATATTAAAGTGTCTCACCTGTGTGGTCTCTGTGCACCAGGTGAGATATTAAAGTGTCTCACCTGTGTGGTCTCTGTGCACCAGGTGAGATATTAAAGTGTCTCACCTGTGGGGTCTCTGTGCACCAGGTGAGATATTAAAGTGTCTCACCTGTGGGGTCTCTGTGCACCAGGTGAGATATTAAAGTGTCTCACCTGTGGGGTCTCTGTGCACCAGGTGAGATATTAAAGTGTCTCACCTGTGGGGTCTCTGTGCACCAGGTGAGATATTAAAGTGTCTCACCTGTGTGGTCTCTGTGCACCAGGTGAGATATTAAAGTGTCTCACCTGTGGGGTCTCTGTGCACCAGGTGAGATATTAAAGTGTCTCACCTGTGTGGTCTCTGTGCACCAGGTGAGATATTAAAGTGTCTCACCTGTGTGGTCTCTGTGCACCAGGTGCCTCCACAGCGACGCGTCCTGGCTGCAGGTGTTCAGGTGTTTGCAGGTGGAGGAAACGCTGAGCACTGATTGGACGTTGAGCAGTCGGAGGACTCTGAGCAGCAGCTCGGGGGGGAGAGCGGCGAGGCCGAACACCACCGGGAGAGACATCGCTGATAACAGACAAATATAAAGATTATATATTGATTAATAAACACCACACTCTAATTAAAAAATAAATAATGTTATATATATATATTTGTATACGTCCTGTACCTGCTCGAGCTGCAGCGATCAGAGGATAAGAAATCTGATCTTTGAAGAGACGAGACAGTTTGCTCAGGTCTTTGAACGCAGCGGCTGCACTTTCTCCTGAAACACACATTTCATATATTATTATTATGATCATTTTCACACAGCTCTGCATGAGTAGATGTAATAACAACACCTCTCCACTGGGGGGTGAGGAACACGTCCGGCTTCACACACAGTTTAGGGACCGTGTCCACTTTCTCCCCCACCTTCAGAGTGGCTGCAGGGAGACACACCAAAATAAAATCAATAATGAAATGTTATGATGTCCTAATGTTCGTAAAATAAAAATAAACTGACCGTTGATGACGAGTTCAGGGCCCATGGTTACTGCCAGCACCATGACTCGGCTGTTTTCACACAGAGGGTGAGAATACTGCAGCCTATAGACAGAAGGAGACCTCCATCCTGCAGGCATCTGACCTGTAGCACAGTCCTACACACACACACACACACACACACACACACACACACACACACACACACACACACACACACACACACACACACACACACACACACACACACACACACACACACACACACACACACACACACACACACACACACACACACCACACACACACACACACACACACCACACACACACACACACACACACACACACACACACACACACACACACACACACACACACACACACACCTCTAAATCCCATCCTGTAACCGATTACAGATTATTAGCGTGGTTGAGTCTGCGGGCTCTCACCTGTGGCAGGAATCCCGTCTCCAGCATCAGCAGGTGAGCGGCCACCATGACGGCGTCAGCTGGGCAGGAGGGGGGGGGCGGAGACGAGGAGGAGCTCCAGAGAGAGAGGAACCTGCCCCCCCGACGCCTCGCTGCACAGCAGGGGGTCCCAGGTGCAGGGGCGGGGGGGAAACACCTCCATGGGGGGGTCCGCTGCTGCAGGAACAACACTGGGCTGAGAGAGAGAACAAATGTACCTTGAGCTGAGAAACATTAATGCACACAACCATTCACATTCAGGGACATCTAAAAAGCAATTCTTGAAGAAGAGATCATTCATTTTTTTATGTAGGGCTGAAAGATTAACGTTAACTGTACGTTAATCTCAGAAAGTAAACATGTTTCTTTGTCGCAAAAAACAAAACAAATCGGAGAGAAATCGGGTTATTTTCTGTTATCTGGGTTGTTAAAAAAAAGTCGGAGCAAGCTGCCGATAACGGCCCGTCCACACAGCAGCGTTCTTCTAACGCTTCTGCCCATTCACTTTGAATGGGGTGACGTCACTTTGCCTCACTTTTCGCCGAACTGCATTGTGGGCAAGCAGAGCGGAGATTTCCAGGCATCTCAGGATTCAAAAGTTGAGCAATGTTCAACTTTTGAAGCTGAGGTGGAAGCGTCAGCCAATCAAATCCCGTGTACGCAAATCTGACAGTTCAAGCGTCAGCCAATCAAACGGCGTGTATGCTGGGAGAGACATACCACAGAAGTGAGCGGTAGGGAATCACCCGGTGCTTTATGACCAGTCCCTATTTACCTACCGGGATACAAACCGGAGGAGCCAGGCATGGAGGGAGGTGGCAGAGACAGTGGTAGGTCTTCGCCTGTTTGGGGAGTTTATATCCAGTTTACTTCGGGATTTTTTGCTTCGTATGTCGGGGGCGGGAGATTCATGCGATTGGTTGTTGGTCGCAAAAAATCCCCAAGCTTCAGATACGCCCACCTCCAAGATTTTTTTTAACGCTGCTGTGTGGACGCTCCGTAACACGAGGAAACTGCTGCGTGTGTCTTTGGGACATTTCAAAAAATGTGATCAATAAAGTTTTCATCAGATGACAGGTAACTCTCACCTGGACGGAGGGCATGGCCGCCGACTGCTGGCTGTCTGAGGAGGAGCTGCAGGATTTAAACGAGGAGGAGGAGCTGCAGGAGGTGAAAGATGAGGAAGAAGATGATGATGATGAGGAGGAAGAGGAGCAGCTCTGGTAGATAGACATGTTGGAGCTGCAGGAGGATTTGTTTTGGGAAGGTTTTGCGTTTGTGTCGTTGTTGTTTGGCAGCAGGACGCAGATCAGATCTCCAGACACGATGTCACAGGAAGACAAAGTCTGCCCGGCCACAGAGAGCAGCTCGGAGCCGTTCAGAGACAAACTGAAGGCGCTGTCCGACCTGAGACCAGAAAGAGAGGCTTTAGAGCACAGCTGCAGGGATACAGAAACCGTGACGCAATATTTTTGAGAGAAAAATCCAGAAATCTGAAGAATTTCTCAGGAAAAAATGTCAGAAAGAAACGGAATTTTCTGAAATTGTTTCATGAGAAATTCCTCAGATTTCTGGATTTTTAACTAACAATAATATATATTTCTTTAATAATAAAATAAATAACATGGAGACAGGAAAAGTCTAAATAATTTAATAAATAGGGAATTCTTTTAAATTGTTTATTTATTTATTAATCGTATCTCTTTGCATACGCACTGTTTTCAAGGTTCAAGGTTCAAGGTTCAAGGTTCTTTATTGTCAAACTGACATAGCTACAGAGTAATTATGTCGTTGAAAATCTTATGTCACAGGCTTCTCCAACAATGTAACATAATAATAATACAGATAGCAAGAGCAATACAAAGAAAAATAGTTATAAAATAAGTGATGATGTGGAATAGTGCAGTACGAGTCTATATACAAGTTATTGGAATGATATATATTAGATATTAGATACATACTACTGAGTAGCAGATGAATGTTTTGAAGCTGTTTCAGCAGTTCAATTGTTTAACAGTCTCACTGCCCGCGGGAAGAAACTGTCTCCGAATCTTTTTGTTTGTTTTACAAATATGAACAGTATATAGAGAAAGTAATACAGGTATAAAATAGCCCTTTCTCTGGAGTCTGACCCAAGCCCCCCGGACTCTGAGCCCAACATTCCTAGTGTCCAAACGGCGGTACTACAACTTCCGTATCAGTCCGTGACGTCACCCGGCACAGAAAGACTTCTCCCCATTGACTAACATTGGGAAAGAGACGTCTGTAAATCAGCGGATAATTATTTTTAAACTAAATAAACTTCCCAGTGTGAACTATGTTATAGCCCTTATTAGAATCATTCAGTCCTTAAAGTTATAAAATGCACTAAAAGCCGAATCCAGATTTATTTTCTGTCTCCATTCATTCTACTGAGCCGAGAGCGGGAGCTCGGGGGGCGGGGCTTAAGGGGCGCATGCTCTGTGAGCGCACACACCAAGCCACCAGGAAGTGCGCCGGACTCTGAGGAAAATATTCGTTGTGGCCAAACGGCGGTACTACACTTCCGTATCAGTCGCTGGGCCCGGAAACACCCATTGACTCACATTGGGAAAGAGACGTCTGTAAATCGTTGGATAATGGATGCACAATAAGAACGGATTATATGATTATATGAATACTTTCGTGACGTTTCGCTCTCTCAAAAGTTGGGCCATTTTGCCTTCATGCGCCAATGAGCAGCTCTCATAGGAAAGAACGAGACCCCGCCTCCCACGCTGTATCCAGTTCTTGTTAAACATCCATGCTCTGACCTGAGTCCATGTGCAGAAAGCAGCGTCTCTCTGATCAGATCCGAGAGGTCCTTCAGACTCGGATCTTCTCCGGATAATTCGACGCGACTCGTCTGACGCAGGATCCGAACTCTCAGCTTCATTCTGGAGACAAAGAAACAGGAAGAGGAGACAGTTATTACAAAACTAGGATGAAGATACAACGCATTACGACTTAATTTCACCGACCAGTTTGTTGGGAAGATGCATACTTCTAGATATATGTTTTTTTGTTTATTTGGAAGATTTAGTTTTTGGAGTTTACACACACTTTTGGAAATATGACATACCTAATTCATTTTACATATACAGTCAACGTCTATTACAAACGAGCAGGAACAAATATTGGTGTGTTTTTTGGTCTGATTGCTGAAAATAAGAGGTTAATGGAGTTTGGTGAAAAAGAGGCCAATTTGAATGTGTTTTCAAATGAAAAACTTCTATACAAATGATCTAGTATAAATGTATGTTATGATGGTCTATTTATATAAAGAAAGCTATCTTTGTAATATGAGCTAAAACAAGTCAGTAACTTTCTCTTTTTATAATTAAAACTATCAGAAATCTCTATTTTTTTAATGTTCTAACCCATTAATGCTGTTTTTAAAGTTTTAAATCTGTATTTTTAAAAATCCAGATTTAAAAGGTCACCCATTATCCTGTTTCTCAGATATATCCAGAGCCTGTCTCTGATTGGCTGAAACACCAATCAGATCATTGCAGCATGGTTAGTGCTAGATCGTATACCTCCTGGGTTTTAGGCGACGTAATAAGTGACGTAATCGTGGATGAGAAGTCAGCAACTTTTGACTGACAGCACATCTGGTTGTAAAAGTAGACACATTTAATTTAATTTAGCATGGGCTCTTCGCGACTCTGGAGTCCTGCAGGCATCCGGAGGACAGTGAACAGGAGTGAGAGGGAGCACACTCCTAAAAAAATCTCCCCCCTTTTTTTAAATAAACCTCGTACTGTGTGTGTCACTGTTAAATCCCATCTGTGCTTTTCTTCTTGTGAGATGTCCTTTTTTTAAATATTGGTAATAGCCTGCTGTCCTCCAAAGTTATGAATTCTCAAAATATTATATTTATGATATTTCTGTGGGAAAATTATGTATTCATGCTCGTCTCTTGTCCTGGGTGGCAGGTTACGTCACTTCCGCCTAAAACCCAGGAGGTATACGATCTAGCACTAACCATTGCAGCATTACCCATAATCCCCTCTGTTTCAGCCCTGTTTCCAAAGTGCTGATTCTCTGTCTGTTACTTTAGATGAAAACAAGGAGCCGCTCCCCACGCCCCTCTGAGAGATATCTCTGTGTAAAGAGAGGGTCTCTTTACACAGAGGGGACACATGTTGATGTAGAAAAGACATGAACAAGTGCATTAAGCAGAATAGGTCCCCTTTAATATTCAGATAATGAACAATAGGAAGCTACACTTTGGAAAACCACACAGGACAAATAACATCAACACATTAATACAAAATAAATACAAATAAAATGGGCACAAATTCAATCAATATATCAGAAGTTTGTTATAATATCTAGTTTGTTATTTAATAAGAACTAATTAAATATCCACTTTTACATTTTCTGATGAGTCATTAATGCTGTTTTAAGTCCAGTTTATTATTTTAAATCAGACTAAATGTAATAATTAGGCGCAAAAAACAGATTTAAATAATTTAATAACATGTAATAATAATCCGTTAATGAACGTTAGCAACATAACGTTTGAAAAACCACAACACATTAATGCAAAATACAATAGAAATAAAACAGGCATCAATTCATGGATTAAAGCAGACGTTTGTTATAAAGTATGGCTTGCTATTTAAGGAGAATTACATATTTCGTTTTCCATAACTTGTTATTTAAGAAGAAAAAATGCAAAGTTTCGTTTTCGTTTCTCCTAAAATGCTAACGTTTTTAAAGTTGCTGCGTAACAGTGAAGCTTTACGAGCTAACTAACTGAATGCCAGGCTAGTTAGTTAACTTATGTAACCGACATTATGTTTATAAAAGCTGCCAAAGCTGTAAAATACTTACATGATGAATTAAAGTGATTCAATCCAGCTTGTTTTAGGACATTTCTCCGATAAATCGCACTTGTAAACAAACAGCTTCAAACAAATACAGTTTAACACACAGAGGTTCCGGTTGTGAATTTCAAAGTAAAAGCAATGTTAGAATTGTATCCCAAAATAAAAGTAGTAAGACCCCTAAATGTATCACATATGTTTTATGAATGTTTTCTTTAATATATTATTGTAACATTTATGTCTTTAAATGTGTTAATTTATGGAAAAGAAAGAACAAAAAGTTATTGCGAGCTTTTGTTTTGAAGCTTGTACTTGAAGGCAAGCTTCTCTCTACTACAACTTGTTTGACTACAACTACGGCAAGCGGGCAGAATCGCTCTTTATACAACACGCCGGTTCTAGAAAACATAATAACTGTTTTTAACATCACTTCTTTAAAATCCACTAAATTAGACAGTTTCAACAATATCTTAAACATTATAAAAGCTTTTCTTTTACATAAAGAGTTAAATAATGTAATGCGTCATGCCACATAACCAAGGGAATTTCAAGATAAAACCCTTGCGTCAAAAACAAAGGTAATAAAAACGCTTAATTGATCTCATATTTTTCAATAAATGGTAGAAAACTCTCTTTATTAAATAATTATAACATATACGTCTTCAAATGTGTTCAATTGAAGAAAAGAAAGCTACAAAACTGATAGCAAGCTTTTGTTTTGAAGGCTAGTAGTCGAACATCCGCTTGTACTTGAAGGCTCGAATTATACTACAATTTATTTGACTACAACTACGGCAAGCGAGTAGATACGTTTTTAGCTACAACGCACTGCCTCCCGACTTCAATACTTATAAAATAATATCATATACTATTGAGTGTTCAATTTAATAAAAAATTCCACTATTCATCTGCTCTTTTTAAGTAGAACTGTCATGCGTCATGCCAAAAAAACAAACGCGTTTTCTTTAAATAGCTTCCGAGCTGCCGTACCTCAGTGACTACTGACACTTGGCGTTAAACAAACCGGTGAAACGCAGCATAAAAATAGATTTAAACTCTTTAAACATCTAATATATTCTCCCCACAACAATGAGTCGCAGTTATAATGATGAGCTGCAGTTCCTGGACAAGATCGGGAAGAACACCTGGAGGATTAAAAAGGGTTTCGTTCCCAACATGCAAGTAAGACACACTTTTAGCTGTTAGCATGGTAGCTCTCAGTTATTTATACAGGCAGTTAGCACATGTTCTGTAGACTTTAACCTGCAGATAAACCCCTATAAACATACCATAATACTTGTGATAATGCAGGCACAATAATCAGTGAAAGTACCCCCTGAAATCAGCTGCAAATGAAAGTTAAAACCTGCTGACGAAGCTCAGTTATAAAGCAAATATTATATGACTAATAACGTAGCTATTAAAGGGTGTGTCCTAATAAATAAGTAAACATGTGAAAATATTAAATAATATAATCTATTTATTGGCTTCATATGCACCCTACATAATAGTTAAACGGGTTCTAATTAACCATTTGAGTTAATTGTAAGTGTCACTAATAAAATAGCATGGCCTAATATTTCCAAGACCATCAAAATGTATATTTATAACAATAGATTATAGCACAATAAATGTAAGGTTTTGTCAGTCTTTGGTATATATATTCACTTAAATATAACATATAACAAAGAAAAGCAGCACATTTCCATCTTTATTTGGCTGAAAACGTATTAGTTTTGCCACTTTTTCCTAAAAAAATGCAGCTTTTATAATAATTAATATCCATTAAACCAACAGTGCATATTTAAAACACCATCTGCAGCCAATCTTCTTCAGCTTCCACGTATATATTAACCATGAAAATAGCATGTTACCGTTGTATTTGATTGAATTGTTTTGACAGGTCGAGGGGAACTTCTACGTGAACGAGCCTCTGGAGAAGCTGATGTTCGAGGAGCTTCGTAACGCCTGTAAAGGAGGAGGTCAGCTGCTGAGCACCTCACACATTAAGCTATTCCATCACAGCACAAATGAACTTTAACATTTATTTATTCATTGCTTCTGCTCTTCAGGTTTCGGAGGGTTTCTCCCCGCCATGAAGCAGATCGGGAACGTGGCGGCGCTGCCCGGCATCGTACACGTGAGTATCGTCTTAACGAGATTAATTGGAGGATTTAAGATAAGATAAGATAAGATGGACCTTTATTCATCCCTGAGGGGAAATTCAGTCGTTTAAACGGCAACAGGGTGAGAATGAAAAACGGCACAGATTAGAGATTATTACAATTATATACACTTAAAGGTGGGGTAGGTAATTCACTTCAGAAACACTTGTTATATTCCATGGAATGCTCTTAACATCCCGATAGCAATGAATATATGAAATGCTTTGACAATAAATACATACAAACATGTCATCTGTGGAAGCCGTGGCGCTGTAAAAAGCACGACCAATCATCTGCCTCGGCCCGGGTCAGAT
The DNA here is from genome assembly GCF_902827165.1 of Trematomus bernacchii. Classification (NCBI taxonomy): domain Eukaryota; kingdom Metazoa; phylum Chordata; class Actinopteri; order Perciformes; family Nototheniidae; genus Trematomus; species Trematomus bernacchii. Next base: position 137,203 of record NW_022987688.1, on the reverse strand, counting down.
GACTGGATGGCCTACCTGCCTGTCAGCCTTCCATCTGTGCACAAACTTATCTCGTGCCCTCATTGGTCATGTGCGCGTTCGTGTGTGTTGGAGGAGGGGCTCTGTGAGGAAGTGGCAGATTTTCTCCGGTTGTGTATTTTCAAATTCTAGCCACTCGAGCCGGTTTCTCCAAAATTACTTGCCCTACCTTTAAGTAACTTTTAAAATATGAAATGAATTAAATGAACATATCAGAATCGGGTTTATCTCCAGGTAGGTTAGCATGTACGAGGAATTTGACTTGGTGTCGTGGTGCATACAGAACTATTATAAGAACACTATAATAACATTAAAAATACAAAAAAATATAGTAAAATATAGCAGTATTTACAATGCAATAGAATTAAATAAAATATGTGCAGTAATAATAAAAAAACAAACAGATATTGTGTACATTAATGTAATGCATATACATATTTGGGTCATATATACATATTAAAGATATTAGATTTATTGGACCGTCAAAGCTTCATCCTGAATTGTACGTTGTTTATTTCGCCCTCAGAGGTCCATCGGTCTCCCGGACGTTCACTCTGGATACGGGTTTGCGATCGGAAACATGGCGGCCTTCGATATGAACGACCCCAACTCCGTGGTTTCTCCAGGTGAACACGCTTTAATAACTTTACTTATACGATGTTATGTTATTTTATACTCGTACAAAGATGAAAAAAAACCTTAGAAAATCCAAGATAACCTTCAGAAATTCACGAGAAAAAAACGTTGATATCCTCCGAAATAAACAAAAACAAACGTACTAAGAAAAACAGACTTAAAAATATCAATAATTCTCAGAGACTTAAGTCACAAATGTATGAGAATAATGTAATTAAAATGTGTGTTTTCTTTTCGATTAAAATTATGAAAAACATACTGATTTACGAGAAAATAATGCTAACATGTTATTAATATATTAAAGCGTCTCTCTGTCGCCCCCTGCAGGCGGTGTGGGGTTTGACATTAACTGCGGCGTGCGGCTGCTCAGGACGAACCTGGATGAGAGCGACGTTCAGCCGGTGAAGGAGCAGCTCGCTCAGGCTCTGTTCGATCACATTCCTGTGGGGGTGGGGTCCAAGGGGGTCATCCCCATGGGGGCCAAGTAAGAACAACTCACCTGAGTTTACCTTTTTATACCTGAATTCTCCTGTGTCAAATCCTGTCTGGGACCAGAAGGAGGCCATGGAGATGGGGGTTTATTGGTCTACGTTACCTGTCTCTCACCTGTCTGTCTCTCATTAGGGACCTGGAGGAGGCTCTGGAGATGGGTGTGGACTGGTCTCTATGTCACCTGTCTGTCTCTCACCTGTCTCTCTCTCACCTGTAGGGACCTGGAGGAGGCTCTGGAGATGGGTGTGGACTGGTCTCTATGTTACCTGTCTGTCTCTCACCTGTCTCTCTCTCACCTGTCTCACCTGTAGGGACCTGGAGGAGGCCCTGGAGATGGGTGTGGACTGGTCTCTATGTTACCTGTCTGTCTCTCACCTGTCTGTCTCTCACCTGTCTGTCTCTCACCTGTCTGTCTCTCACCTGTCTCTCTCTCACCTGTCTGTCTCTCATTAGGGACCTGGAGGAGGCCCTGGAGATGGGTGTGGACTGGTCTCTATGTTACCTGTCTGTCTCTCACCTGTCTCTCTCTCACCTGTCTCACCTGTAGGGACCTGGAGGAGGCCCTGGAGATGGGTGTGGACTGGTCTCTATGTCACCTGTCTGTCTCTCACCTGTCTCTCTCTCACCTGTCTCACCTGTAGGGACCTGGAGGAGGCCCTGGAGATGGGTGTGGACTGGTCTCTATGTCACCTGTCTGTCTCTCACCTGTCTCTCTCTCACCTGTCTCACCTGTAGGGACCTGGAGGAGGCCCTGGAGATGGGGGTGGACTGGTCTCTGAGGGAGGGCTATGCCTGGGCGGAGGATAAGGAGCACTGTGAGGAGAACGGACGGATGCTTCAGGCCGATCCTAACAAGGTGTCGTCTAAAGCCAAGAAGAGAGGCCTTCCTCAGGTACACCCCCCCCCCCCCCCCCTCACCCCCCCCTACCTTATTTACAGGTGTATTCAGTAATTGATTAATAACCGTCCCTCTCTCTGCAGCTGGGAACTCTGGGAGCTGGAAACCATTACTGTGAGATCCAGGTCGTCGAAGAGATCTACAACGACTACGCAGCCAAGAAGATGGGAATCGACCACAAGGGACAAGTGTGTGTGATGATCCACAGCGGGAGCAGGGGGTTAGGACACCAGGTGGCCACAGGTACACACACACACAGACACACACACACACACACACACACACACACACACACACACACACACACACACAGACACACAAGCCTCATCCCAATACCCCTCCTCCACTCCTCTCTTCCCCTCCTCGACTCCTCTCTTCCCCTCCTCCGGGACTTGACCCGGAAATCGATCAAGACACGCCATTTTGAAGGACGTCCCAATAGCTGAAATGCACACGGAGGAGTCGAGGAGGGGTGAGGGAGGAGACGAGAGGGAGGATACACGACTACGTGGAAGTGTTTTCACTACTTGCGTATATAAGCCCCGCCCCCACCTTCACAGCTGGCCCCGCCCCCACCTTCACAGCTGGTCGATTTCAAGAGAGGAAAACGGAGAACTGGAAGAATGAGTGGGAAAGTGCTCACAGCTCCGTGGGAATTATTATGTGCAATTCATTTCTTAAGGTTATACTAACAATTGAAGTCATGTTTAATGATCTTGAACGTCACTAAAACATAGCTATTAAGAAAGCTATTTCATAAATGGCTAGATCTTGATAAATAACAATTATTTGTTTTGTTTTGTGTTAAAATATTGAGTAGTTAAATTATTTAAAATGCACAGTCCTGAATGTGTGTTTGTGGTGAATGTGGGGATCTACAGGACACACATGTTCAGAGTAAAGGCTTTCACATTATTATCATTATAATTTTATTGAAATGTACATTTTACACCAACACGGAACACAAAAGCAGGACCAACCATCATACATTGAATTCCTTGACTAACAAGAGAAAGATTCATCATTTAAATACATATTTAACAACAAATGGGCCGGTTCTAAAGGTTCTAAAGGTTCTAAAGGTTCTAAAGGTTATTCAGTTAAGCCCGATGAGAGGGGATACAGCTGTGCACATGTCATCATTAACAGACGTCGTTTAAGAGTGACGTTTGAGTGAACGAGGACATCCCAATTAATACCCGAGGACTCCTCTGTCCTCGCGTCACCTCCTCGTGTCTCTCGCTCGCATCTTACGGAGGCGGAGCTAAGACGCAAGGAAGGGACGCGAGTGAGGGAAAGGAGGAGTCGAGGAGGGGTATTGAGACGAGGCTACACACACACACACACACACACACAGAGAGACACACACATACACACACTCACACACACACAGAGACACACACACAGACACACACATAGAGACACACACAGAGACACACACAGACACACACTCACACACACACACAGACACACACTCACACACACATAGAGACACACACAGAGACACACACAGACACACACTCACACACACACACAGACACACACTCACACACACATAGAGACACACACAGAGACACACACACTCACACACACACACAGACACACACTCACACAAACAGAGAGACACACACATACAGGACTTCTTCAGTGAGTACACACTCACACACACACACACACACACACACACTTTAAAGTAACTCTCCTGGTTGTAGACGCGTTGGTGGCGATGGAGAAGGCGATGAAGCGCGATCAGATCGTGGTGAACGACCGTCAGCTGGCCTGCGCTCGCATCCACTCCCCCGAGGGCCAGGACTACCTGAAGGCCATGGCAGCCGCCGGGAACTACGCCTGGGTCAACAGAGCCTCCATGACCTTCCTGACCCGACAGGTACACACACACACACACACACACACACACACACACACACACACACACACACACACACACACACACCTACCTGGGTCAATGATCCTGAAGATCCTGAATGTCCTCTTCCAACATGAGAGTAACATGATAACAAAGGTATCCCAGCTGTAGCTGTGAACATGACAGGATGTATGATTACCTAGAAGAGCATCAGGACTGTTTGAGGCATATGATAGCTATGTGATGAACATGATGATTCAGCCTCTATGGAGATAGACATGTGACAAGCATGCTCATTTCTGACGTGGAGCTAATCTGAACTTTTATTTTGTTCAGGAGATGATTCAAACATTTTAGCAAAGTGTATTGGACATGAAATGGTCAAACTTAAAAGATAGTTTGATGAAAATAAGTTAACCCTAAATTTGAATAAAACGAAGTTTATGGTTTTTGCTAATAGAAAAAAAGATGAAAACATTTCACTGATGGAGTTTCTATTGAATTTCTGAATTTTGATTTTAGGTGTGACGCTGGATGATAACCTGACGTGGAAATCACACATAGCACATGCTAAAACAAAAGTGTCTAGGAATACTTCTGTTCTCAACAAGGCAAAGTATTTGCTGGATTGCATTGAGGGTGCTGTACTGTTCACTCATTTTGCCTTTTTGTATTTGCTCTATAGAAGTGTGGGGCAACACGTATATGAGCAACATAAAGCCATTGTCAATATCACAGAAAAGGGCAGTAAGAATAATTCATAAGCTGATTCAAGAGAACACAACGGACTGTTTTAAAAGTCAGGACTCTTGAAACTCAAAGAGATAGCTGCAGACATCATCAGTAATGCTCAGGGCAACAAGCAGAATGTTACCAGGGTATTTACAACAGCTGTTTGTTTTTGGATCAGACAAGGAAGACCACAGAAGGACATTACATTTAAGCATCCTTATGCAAGGACTACTCTAAAGCAAATGTGTATTTCGGTGGTTGGTGTAAAATGGTGGAATTCTCAACAAAAGGATCGAAAGCAGGCATGGGCAAACTAAGGCCCGCGGGCCATATACGGCCCGTTGGGCTTTTTAATCCGGCCCGCCGAATATTGGTACAAAATTGTCCAAATTATCGTAAAGACCGCATTCATTTTGCCTTTTTCCTGCAATACCTGGCATTCCAGTTGATCCCACTAGATGGCGCACTCTAGACACAAATGACCTTTGCTGGAGTCTGGTCTATTCTCTCAGCTGGCCCCACTCGGCAACCCGGCAAGATCCAAGAACCAAATACGTCACGCTTACATTGGAGGGGGTCGAGATTAACCTGAGCAGCAATAACAGTTCATGGAGAGTACGGCTAATACAAGTAACAAGCAGTAGCGCTGAGCAAAGGGACTAGAACACGACCACACACTTATTAAAAACACTTATATAAAGTCAGGCAACACGAACCAGGCTTAGTGTGATTCTGTTTATTTGACCTTACTTTAATGACCATCCGTTCACTGTTATTGATCATTGTGGAGAGGCAGACGTTTTCCTGTTTTGTATTATTGCAGCTATCGGATCAATACATGGGCTACATGTGGCCATCACAAGTCAAATCATAACGAAAACTACGCCGGTAAAATATGGGTGTAGAAAACGGCTTATGCCACAATATGATAACAAGTAGTCAAGATAGTCTGATTAGCTTCGGTTGCTATGCTAACATCACCTGTAGAATCAGAGAAACGTTCATAACAGCGTTGTGATGCCAGACAGCTTTCAGACTGAAACACATTCACTGATGGGGGGGGGGATATGTATCAGCTGCTTGTGTGACAGTCAGACAGTGAAGACTTTACAGCGGCTGCTGCCGCGAGTTAACGGTAGAATAAACTCCGGTGGACGAGCAGCACTGTAGCGGGCGGTAATACAGCTGAACCACATTAATAAACACCACGGCACTCTGGAGAAAGGTAAGGCTGGAGAAGTAGTTCTTTAATTTAATCTGGCTTCGTATGATTACAAACTACCAGACGCAGTCCTCTATTGATGTTGTTGTGAGCGGTGTTACGGAGAAAATCAGCAACGTAAAACGCTGTGTGGGTCATAAGAAGGCACGTAAACGGTTACGTCATGACGCCAACGATGACGCAATGACGCAATAATTCACCTTTGAACCTGCATCTGTAACAATGAGTGGACCAAAGAAAAGAAAAGTCGACAATGAGTGCCGAGTGTATAATGAGGAGTGGACAGCTAAATATTTTTTTATCGATCTGCTACTGGCCCGGCCCGTCTGTCAAATTTAAAACTCATAGTGGCCCCCGAGCCAAAAAGTTTGCCCACCCCTGATCTAAAGAATTGTATGTGTATTTTTCAGTTAAAGAAATGGTATAAATGAAGAAAGATGGGACTGTATGAAGCAGAATGTGAATAATGTACTCTGGTCCTGCATTGTTGAATATTTTTTATGTCTTTGATGTGATGTCTGTTCTTTAATTGCAGGTCCCATTGTTATTGTTATTATTATTATTATTAGGCGCCGCTTTCCACCTTCTTCTCCAGTAGGACTCAGATGAGGGTGTACTCTTATGTGTGGCTGTGAACACTTTTTTTTATTATGAAGGGTAGACCATCTATTTGTATTTATTTTGTTTTTTTTAGAAAGGGGCAGGTCATATAAGATCAATGGTGTGTAGAGACATGTTTTGTTGGCAATTATTGTACATTTGGCTATGCGTACCATGAGCGGGACAATGAAATGAAGTAAACATTGAATACTGCTTTCTATTCCTCCATCTTGTGACTGTGTAACTCCCTCTCTTGGATATCAGCATGTGAAGGACACTGTTCAGGAACTAGTTGATGCTCTGTATGTGATGACTACTTCCATTCTGGAGAGGATCACAGATACATGGATCCTGAGATTGAAGCTCAAGCCGGGGACCAGGGAGATGTTTCTAACATTCCCTAACCCCCCCCCCCTCTTTATTTCCAGGCGTTCGCCAAAGTGTTCGTCACGACTCCGGACGACCTCGACATGCACGTGATCTACGACGTTTCTCACAACATCGCCAAAGTGGAGGAGCACATGGTGGACGGGAGGCAGAAAACTCTCCTGATCCATCGCAAGGGGTCCACCCGAGCCTTCCCCCCCCACCACCCCCTCATCCCCGTCGACTACCAGGTCCCTGAACGCATCACACCGCCTCTTAAAGGGTCTTAACGAGGGTCTTAACAAGCTGACAGATAGTTCAGTAGTGAATTTGTTTCTGTTAACGAGTGTGCTAACGAGTGTCTTCCTCAGGGTCTTAACGAGGGTCTTAACGAGTGTCTAAAACGAGTGTCTTAACGACGAGGGTCTTAACAAGGGTCTTAACGAGGGTCTTAACGATGAGTGTCTTAACGAGGGTCTTAACGACGAGCGTCTTAAGTATTTTAACAATGAGGGTCTTAACAACGAGGGTCTTAACGAGGGTCTTAACGGGAATCTGAACAAGGGTCTTAACGAGGGGTCTTAACAATGAGGGTCTTAACGAGGGTGTTAACGAGTGTCTTAACGAGCTAACGTAGAGTTAATTGGTGAATTTATGTTCCTGTTAACGAGGGTCTTAACAAGCGTCGTAACGAATTTCTAAACAAGGGTCTTAACGAGGGTCTTAACGAGCTAACGTAGAGTTGATTGGTAAATGTATGTTTCTGTTAACCAGGGTCTTAACGAGCGTCTTAACGAGCTGACGGAGAGAGTTAATTGGTTAATTCATGTTCCTGTAAACGAGGGTCTTAACAAGCGTCGTAACGAGGGTCTTAAACGAGGGTCTTAAACGAGGGTCTTAACGAGCTAACGTAGAGTTAATTGGTGAATGTATGTTCCTGTTAACGAGGGTCTTAAGGCGAGACACGGCAGGCAAAAACATCGTTTTTCCTGCACTGGTCAATTTTGAGATTTTGTGCTATTTTGATTCCATAACTTTCTTTCAGGCTTTTGGAAGGAAAACGTACAAAATACACATTTAAGTGTTTATTTTACTATAGTTTGTCTATTTGCGTCTGTAGGTTTCTCCTAAATTCACCAAAAGTTAGCTTTCTAACGTAACATAAAGTACAGCGACCGCTGTTTGCACCATGTCATCAGAGGTATCGTTGGAAAGCTCAGTCTCTCCTGCACAATCTCATCGGATCCAAATATGGTCATTTCCTTTGTATCAGCAACCAATCGTGAAAGTACAAAGGGGTCTTAAACCAAGAAACAAAATCTCATTGGCTGGTGTCAATTTCTGACAACGTGATTCGTTCAGATGCGTCACGTGGTGTGCTAAAGCACTTCCTGGTTAGCTTTCGCTGGAAATTTAAATCTCAAAATGGCAAAAGAACGGCGAAAAAAACGTTCACAGAGAAGACGACAACAATTGTCACTTGCACAAAGCAAGGTTATACAAAAAACAAATGACCCTGAACATGAAATACCTTCACGGAGTGCGACGATGCGCAAGCTATCATCCAGATAACAGGAGGGTTTAGCTAGCGCCACACTGCAATCTTTAAAGGTCGTTTTCTCAAAATGAGTTTTTTCTCCTACTCTGAGTTCGAAATGTCCACTTCAGTAGCACGTACATACACCAAACCTTCCAGTTCTATTCCTATCAATATTATGAAGGCTTTTACAGAAGGGTTTGGTCATATATAATTCATAGCCTAAATTATATAACATTTTATACCTAAAAACATGGCGAAAATTGATATTTTAGGGCTGTTGACAGTATTTTCTGATTTATGGAGTGATACAAAGAGATATCCAAAATCCCTTCTGTAAAAGCCTTAGATACTAATATGACTACAAAATGAAACAATAATTTTGATCCTGGCTTTATCCAAAGTTCAGATTTTGGTTCCTGAAATGTGTTAAAATATGCGCATATTTCATGAGATAATGGCTCATTTGCATATTTAAACATGCTATTTCAGAAAACTTGTAATACAATACAGTAAGTAACTGGAGAAATGTCTAGCTGATATCTTTAAGTTAAAAGAATTACCCTATTCACCTGGGGTGTCTCGCCTTAACAAGCGTCGTAACGAGTGTCTAAACGAGGGTCTTAACGAGGGTCTTAACGAGCTAACGTAGAGTTAATTGGTAAATGTATGTTTCTGTTAACCAGGGTCTTAACGAGCTGACGGAGAGTTAATTGGTTAATTTATGTTTTGTTTCTGTTTGTGTTTCAGCTCACCGGACAGCCGGTTCTGATTGGAGGAACGATGGGAACCTGCAGCTACGTCCTGACCGGCACAGAGAAGGGCATGACGGAGACCTTCGGGACCACCTGTCACGGAGCCGTACGAGATTTAACTAATTTAAAGGGGACCTATCATGCAAAATGCATTTTTCTACGTCTGTTATACATGAATATGTGTCCCCGGTGTGTCAGGGAACTCACCAAGTGTCAGAAAACACAACCCTCTCTCTCTTTTCCTCCATACCCAAATCTCTAAAAACGGGGCTGCAACGGAGCTGATAGAGATTTGAATTTCTCTGACGTCAGAAAAGGGGTGCTCCGCCTATATGGGCAACTCTCCACCTATCAGGGGGATGAGAGGTTGGGCCATGGCCATTGCCCAACCTCTCATTCGCATATAGGCTGTCGGAAAGCTTAATCTCCCCCAGTCTGTGTTTTTGCATGCTCTTGCCAGGATGTCTAAGGGAGTTAAACGTTGTGCTGTTGTTGGCTGCAAGAATCGGGACAAGGACAAGGGACTGCATGCAATGCCATCCCTGGAAAAAGACAAGAATCTGTGGCTAGACTTCATTTTCAAGGGACATGTGCCAGAACACTCCGGCAGATTTCTGCTTGTGTGTTCTAAACATTTTACCACGGAGATGTTTATAAACTAGATTTTGTTTCACCGGTCAACATGTCCGTTAAAGTTTAAATCTTCCGCACAAAATTAGAAAAGTGCCGTTCAAAGGTCTTCTTTGTTATTTATTGAGCTTTAAAACAAATGAATAATGACTCTATATAATCATATAAGAATAATACACGGAGGACGGAGCCTCTCTTTTCCTCCCCCTCATCTCAAAGCACGCTCCCCTCTCCTGCAGGGGGGCGTGGTCAGCTGCAGCTCATTTGCATTAAAGCTACGTCACAGAATCAGCCCTTTCAAAAACAGGGCTGGAAAGAGCAAATAGAGCGAAATGAGGCATGGCTAAAATGCATGATCTGTTTGGTATTTTGAAAAACAAACTTCACAGACATGTTTTATATAGGTATGGCTCTACAATATATTATTCAAATATAGCATGATAGGTCCACTTTAATTAATTAGCTTTCTACATAAATTTGATATTTCGGAATTTTAAAAAACTTGGATAATAATGGAATTATGTTTCAGGAAATATTTGTTGTTTTCTCTCTTAAATGTTCCACTTTAATTCTTGTACATTTGTATTCTAGTATATTTTAATAATGAATTGATAATGAATTGATCCGTACCTGTGTTGTGTTCAGGGTCGCGCTCTGTCCCGGGCGAAATCTCGCAGAAACATCGGCTTCCAGGACGTTTTGGACAAACTCGCCGATCAAGGAATCGCCATCAGGGTCGCCTCGCCAAAACTCGTCATGGAGGAGGTGAGGAGGGGTTATTTTTCACATCAGTAATTCAATCATTATTGGGTTATTCTTTGTTTGGGTTGTGGCGGCGACTTTGTCACCTCTAACATTTCGGGAACATTTTTTGATATTATTTTTGCGACTCAAAGTTGGCACTAAACCTCTTCCTTAACTGTTTTGTTTTCAAGAAAATAATCTTTTGTTGATTTTCTTTTGTAATTTAATCAAATATCATAATTTCATATATATTTTTTTTCGATACTTCTATTTAAAATGGGATTTTCTTTTTTACGGAAATGTGATTTTCTAACTTTTTATCCTCACCTAACCCTAACCCTTCTCGTATATTTGTTACTTTAATCTTAGATATTATCCACGCTTTCTTAAAATTGTTATTAGTTTCATTTCAGTATACATTTCTTATTGACAGATTTGTTATTTATTTTCAATAATCTTTTATTTTTCATCACGTTGGCACTAATTGGCTTCCATATTTGCAAACAATCAAGCATTTTATTTTTTAAACTTCCCTCGGAATATCTTTTTGTTTTTTACACTTTGGCATGAATTGGCTTCCGTACTTTGCAAACAACAATGGATTTCTTTGTTGTTTTTCATCTCTTTGGCATTAATCCTCTTCCATACTATGCAAACACTAAATTATTTTTCTCCCGTGTTTCCTTCAGGCTCCTGAATCGTACAAGAACGTGACGGACGTTGTGAACACGTGTCACGACGCAGGAATCAGTCAGAAGGCGATCAAACTGCGACCGATCGCCGTCATTAAAGGATGAATACTGCACGACGTTAAAAACTTTAACCACAAACAGGAAGCTCGTTAAGGACAGGAAGCTCGTTAAGGACAGGAAGACTTCTGAGCGGGGAAGCAGAAGATACTTCACTCATTTCTGGAGTCGAATGAATTTATGTTGAAGAAAGGAATTTAATTTCTAACCTGAAAAGAAAATGTAAAAATGTTCTGTTCATGCCAAATAAAAAATATCACTAAAAGCTGCATTACAGAAACACCTTTAATGTTCCCTTTGTTTGCCTCTACGCAAGTTATAAGATACCAATACATAATATTTTAGAAGATCCAGTTTCTTTATATTAGTTATCGAGTCAAACTAGGAAATATTTAGGGAATAAAAACTGGATTTCCTTTGAAGATAAACAACACGAAATATGTTTTTATTCACTAATTATTTCATTGATTTTCTTTCTTTTTGATTGCTGTTAATGATTTATTTACGATTAAAAATGCCGGCTAATTGGCTTTAAAATAAAGATAAAACTGACCATTTTCTTAGCGATTCTTCTTACTGCTTAAACTGCAGAAGAGAAATCCCTAAAAGCTGAATTTAATGATAAACTGTGTTACAGAAACACCCTAAATGTTCCTTTTCTTTGCCTCTAATTAATTGAACACTTTCTTAATTGTTTTGATACAGATGAATAATAAACCACTAATAGACAGGGCCTCTTTAATGTGTGGTGATCAGTCAGACGCTGTAGATACAGATGAATAATAACTCCCTCCTCATGACTCTCTCAGTCATATCTCCAGGTTGTGGGAAAGACTTCCTGTTCTCAGATCTGTTCTGAAGAGCTGATGTCCTCTGAAGGAAAGCGCTGAGCAGAAGAAACTGAAAGCATGCAGAGAGTTTCACCGTTTATTTGATTGAACATAGAAAATAATCTCTGTGATCTCGGTTGATATCTGATCTCAGGTCTGTGTGCAGGGCTTCATTTATTCACATGTTCTCATCATTATACGTCTCTCTCCATGTTCCCTCATTATATTTAACCTGATTGACCTCTTCATATATATCAGACCCTTCCTCTCCAATTACACTTTCTTATCAATTCAGACAAATGTTTAAATTCATTATTTAAAATTAATATTCCTTTGGTTTAAAACGGAGAAAAACCGTAAAAATAAGCAAAGAATAAGCAAAGTTGTTATAAAATAAGCAAAATCCTTAATTATACAAAAGATATGCAAACGTTTTAAGGACAGAGTTTTGGTAAATTCTTATAAAACAAACAAAAAACTTAATACCATTTAAGATAAAGAATTTGGTACAAAATAAAGTTAAACTTTTAAGAAAAAAAAAAATCGTTAAAAACTAAATTAATCAAAATGTTTGATCATTTGTCGAGAACAACATTTAACATTTTTTTTCTGAAAATCAAAATCAAACCTGAAGTTTATTATTATTTATTATTTAACTACAAAACTCAAATCTTCCTAAAATCAAGCAAAAACTCTAAAATGTAAAACTCTTACATATTAAAGCAAAATCAAGTAAAACATGAAGCATCAATGTTATGAGATGAGTGAAGTCCTTTTAAAACAAGCCTTGATCACAAATTAAACAAAAGTCAGACATTTTGAGAAAAGTCAGACATTTTGAGAACATTTCCAAAAAGTATCTCAGAGCAGGGGCTGAATGATCCTATGCTTTATATGATGGGATAAGCTAGATATTATGGGTGTTTCTCAATGTCGAGTAAAGCTGCTTCAGAGCCACTATTTCAAGCATACTACGTCATCGAGTGCCGCCGAAGTACTGTTCCAATGTCCAGCATATTTGGAAATCTACCGAGCCCGGCGTACTCCGTTTGGAGAAACATCGAGGCTGCACATGAGTAGACTCCACGGTCTTAAAATCCCCACAATGCTTTGGGCACGGACCAATTTTCCCCAAATCTGTGGCGGAAGATGTAAGAGGCGCGGCCTCTCAGATGACGCACACCTGCACACTTGCTAGCCTGTTCCACTCTTCGTTTTCCAAATGTCAGGAAGTATTCTTGACTCGCTTCTGAAGCAAGATGCTTGAGAAGGGTCCAGCTGCGGCCGCGGCCAGTACACGACACTACACGACATGCCCACCTGACACGACACTACGGTGGCTGAGAGACATTACCGTACATGGCAGTTTAAAAGCGAATTGACGACACTGACGCTGACGCAAGGATATTTAAGGAGACATGAGGTTTACAGAGAACAGACAAACAATATGGCGCACCGAGTACAGGTAATTAACGTATTGTGGTTTTAGATATAATTACATACTATTTAGGTTCTCGTTGTTTGTCGATGTGGCTGTTTAGCGCAGTGTAATTGTGTGTTTTTAAGCAGACCAGCTTGAATAGTGCCCCTCTGATTTTCCCACATGATGTTCTGTTCAATAAATGTTCATTGAGGAAAACGGTATCAGTGTCTTATTGTATATTCATCACAGTGAATGCAGTGAATGCTGAACTTGCCGGACCATATACTGTAGTTGAAAGTACACAATGAAACACTGGCTTGCTTGTATCAAATCAATACAATTCCCACATGCCCTACCCCGGAACCTGCGGTCTTCAGACTCTGGCACCCCCGCACCAACCTGCCGATCCTTCGGGGACAGAGCCTTCAGTATGGCAGCCCCCACTCTCTGGAACGCTCGTCCCTGCGGCGATCTTGCAACATCCCCACGCTGACGCCCTTCAAAAGGGGCCCTCAAGTCACTCTGTCTGACAAGGTCTTTGGCCCACAATCTTATTTGTTTTGTCTGTCTAACTGTTCGTCGGACTGCCTTTTTTATGTTTGTTTCTACTCCTGTTCTTTTTACAGGACCTTGGGTCTCTGATGAAAGGCCGGCTATATAAATCCAAGTTATTATTAATACATCATTGGTAACGGTAAGAATCTCAGCTACAACACTGATAAAGTCTCCCATGCTCCCGTATGCCTACATGGACAAGCATTTTATAATCTACAGTAAACATATCTTTGACTTATTGCAATTGCAAATTATAAATGAAATTCCCCCACTGCTGTCATCTGGCTTTGACTGTTACAAATGAGATGTCAAACCATCCAAAATGGGATAAGGGGGTTCCAGACGAAATATCAACTGTGCAAACACACCGGCCAATTTTTGACCGATAATAGTATGGGAAGGGGGGTATGGACCGACGCAAAGGAGAAGAGACAATCATCAAGCCAGTATACCAAGGTATTTACAACAGGCGAACCACTTCAATGACTTTTCCTTATGTTATTGTATTGGTTTTTATTAGTGCTTTTGTCGTTTTGAAGGAAAGTAAAATATTGTATTGAGTTGGTGTTCTTCTGTTTTGGAAGCCCTTGTTTATCTTTTTGGTCTTGTTAGAAATACCCCATGGTAAAACAGTGTTCTAGCAGCAGTTAAAGAAGCTTAGTTTGCTGTCTTAGACTGCCAGATGTATTAAGATGGTTTGTTCACAATTTACACATAAAACCTTAAACTGTTCATACTGTTTATTGTTTCTTCTTCCTTTATATTCAAAGCATGTTGATTGTCTATTGGCTATATCTTTGACATTATATGTTAATTTGATCGCATACTTGCCATACATTTATTTTAATTGATGCAGATTCCTTCAAAGGTTTTGTAATAGGACCCCTAGTACTTTTAATTTATAAAGTGAAGTAATTACATGTGAATGATTGAGCTCATTAGTGGCCTGACTGGCCCTCCTATCTGGTCCTTAATGACCCATGAGGGATAATGTATATCTTAAAACTTTAACCAACTTTAGATGTTCACAACATATCTACATTTATGTATAATACATGTGTAGCAGTTAGACAAACATAATTAATAGATTATCTCATTAATACCTATTTTAATTATATTAAAAAAAAGTTTACTAAACACCGTTTGTTGACAAATGATTTGGGTTGAAAGTTATACTGTTGTGTCGTCAAACGGATGAGACTAGGTTATTAATTTATTTGCCTAATAGTTGCTTAAATGCTACAATCAACATTTGCAATTCGTTTTTAATCTGCCATGTACGATCTCTCAGCCAATTGTAGTGTCGGTGTCAGGTGGTGTGTCGTGTAGGGGGCCGTGTCGTGTAGTGTCGTTGTACTTGCCGCGGCCAGCGGCTAGACCATATTGAGATGCTCGGCAGACATGTGCTACCAAGCAAGCGTACTCGCGATTGAGAAACACCCACTATGTGAGTGTCGGGAGGAGCTGCTACTCTTCCTCTGCAGGAACAGCCAGGTTCACTTCCTGAGCTCCAGTCCTCCTGTCTGTCAGGCTCCTGTCCATGACAGTCCTGTCACTTCCTGCAGCATGTCCTCCTGTCTGTCAGGTGCCCCCTGGCAGCAGAGGCATGACAGCCAGGTCAGGTCACTTCCTGCAGCTCCATGTCCTCCTGTCTGTCAGGCTGCCCCCTGGTGGCCTGCAGAGGCATGACAGCCAGGTTCACTTCTGAGCTCCATGTCCTCCTGTCTGTCAGGCCCACATCACAGTCCTCTGAACACATGCCTACCTTGCAGACGAAGTAAAGGCCGCTGGCCAGCAGCAGAGTCAGCAGCTGAACCATCAGCAGGACGACGGCTCGGAGGATCAGAGGTGGGGGATCTGAGGGGACATCAGACATCACAGCATGAGGCCAGCAGTCCCACTAACTGCACTCTGTAGGCTTTCAGATGTTTCCCAGAGTGGGACCTCTTTAAAAAGCTCTCAGTGAGACACAGACAGGTGAGAGACAGACAGGTGAGAGACAGACAGGTGACAGACAGACAGGTGAACACTGAGCTCACCTGAGACAGAGACAGACAGACAGACAGACAGACAGATGAGAGACAGACAGGTGAGAGACAGACAGGTGAGAGACAGCAGAGACAGACAGGTGAGAGACAGACAGGTGAACACTGAGCTTACCTGTCTTGGGAGTCGGGAGGCCTGATAATTTATTCCGGCAAATTATTCAGACCTACTAATGAACCTAACCGAAGTTATTGAGTCTCTGTAAGTTTGCTGCTTGGCTCAGATCCACCAACGTCAGCCTGATCTCACCTCTACTAACTCCTGAAGAACCAGGTTCAATGAACTGCTGTTTCAATTCAGACGACCCCCTAAATCTATTTAAGCGATCCCGAAGGATTTTGATATCAGTAATGAGGTGTGGCCCTACCTAAGTGTGAGTGTGGCAGTGTGCAATCTTACCTTTGAAGCAGGAGAGGATAGCGCAGATGTCTTTTAAGTTGTCCCAATCCGAAAGGTGGGATCAGTTTATTTGAAGAAAAATTGGTCCACACTTATATAGGGTTTTTACCTTCTCGTTACAACATTATAATCCTACTAAACATATCATGCTGTGATCATGTTCTAATGTGAAACCTCAATTCACAGTTTTACATTTATTACCATAAATTGTAACTTCAACTGCCCAATTCAGTTGTGATATTTAAAATCGTCCGACAGAATTTAGAGGCATCTCCTCATAAATGGCCGGTGATAATAAAAAGCACATTCAAACTTACATTCAACAAATCAATTCATATACACACCTATGTCCAGCATGAATTCAGAGGACCTTTCCTCACAGGTGGCAGGTCCTAACTTTCAACAAACATCAATTCATTCCACTCATTTCACAAAGAAATTCACTCAGCATTCAACAAAGAAATTCGAGAGATATTTACCAAGTTTGAGAGAACCGAGAGCAAAAACCCCAGCTCTCCAGGGAGAGAGCTTTTACCGGGAGAGAGTATACCAGGGGAACCCCCCCTCTCTCTCTCCAGTTTGCTCCCTCTCCACCAGTGTCTTTATGCTCAACAACAGGACAGAACAACCTAAAGACCCCTCCTCTATACCCATATCTGTGGAAACTGGGCATGGCCTCTGATGTACAGAACTGGACTTGACCAGACACATTCTATGGCTATGGCATAAGACACACCTTCCCATGTTTGTGGAAAAAGGACATGACCCCTAGTGTGCAGGACTTGCAAAATATTATTCTCGGCTATGGAACAAACACCTTTTTGGGGCCTCAATGTATTTCTCCTTAAGTCAGGCCCCCCCCCCCCCTGTGTACTGCTGTGAGGGAAGAGGGAAGAAACTTTCTCCTCGCTCTTATCAGACACCCATAAACCATAATAGGCCTTACACTCAACAAATATAGAAAACCATAAAATATGAAGCATTTTCATTTTGGGATATACAAGAATATATGTGATTATTCAACCTAATATGGAGATCTCAACACTTGAGACAGTGACAGACAGACAGATGAGAGACAGACAGGTGAGAGACAGACAGGTGAGAGACAGACAGGTGACAGACAGACAGGTGAGAGACAGACAGGTGAGAGACAGGTGAGAGACAGACAGGTGACAGACAGGTGAGAGACAGACAGGTGAGAGACAGACAGGTGACAGACAGACAGGTGACAGACAGACAGGTGAGAGACAGACAGGTGAGAGACAGGTGAGAGACAGACAGGTGACAGACAGGTGAGGGACAGACAGGTGAGAGACAGACAGGTGACAGACAGACAGGTGCACACTGAGCTTACCTGAGACAGTGACAGACAGAGAGGTGACAGACAGACAGGTGACAGACAGACAGGTGAGAGACAGACAGGTGAGAGACAGGTGAGTGACAGACAGGTGACGGACAGGTGAGAGACAGACAGGTGAGAGAGACAGACAGGTGACAGACAGACAGGTGCACACTGAGCTTACCTGAGACAGTGACAGACAGACAGGTGAGAGACAGACAGGTGACAGACAGACAGGTGAGAGACAGACAGGTGACAGACAGACAGGTGAGAGACTGAGCTTACCTGAGACAGTGACAGACAGCAGACGGCTCTCAGAGGAGAAGTTATGAGAGCGAACCAACAGGTGATAAACACAGCTGTAGTTTCCCTGGTGGGCGGGCTCTGCAGCCGGGAACAGGAAGTGGGCGCTGTGATTGACAGCTGGCTGGGTGTAGTTGTGAGTGGAGGAGCTGAGCAGGAAGGAGCCTCCTGGGTACTGAGGCTGGATGGAGCAGCTGATGCTGAAGGTGGAGCCTCTGAACACCTGGAACCCCTGCTGCTGGGCCCCGGAGACCCCGTACATGGAGGAGGACACAGAGATGTTGGGCTGAAGCAGCAGGTCTGTAGACAGGTGAGAGACAGACAGGTGAGAGACAGACAGGTGAGAGACAGACAGGTGAGAGAGAGACAGGTGAGTGAGAGACAGGTGAGAGACAGACAGGTGAGAGACAGACAGGTGAGAGACAGACAGGTGAGAGACAGGTGAGAGAGAGACAGGGTGAGAGAGAGACAGGTGAGAGAGAGACAGGTGAGTGAGAGACAGGTGAGAGAGAGACAGGTGAGAGACAGGTGAGAGACAGACAGGTGAGAGACAGACAGGTGAGAGACAAGTGAGAGACAGGTGAGAGAGAGACAGGTGAGTGAGAGACAGGTGAGAGAGAGACAGGTGAGTGAGAGACAGGTGAGAGACAGGTGAGAGACAGACAGGTGGGAGACAGACAGGTGAGAGACAGACAGGTGAGAGACAGACAGGTGAGAGAGAGACAGGTGAGAGAGAGACAGGTGAGAGACAGGTGAGTGAGAGACAGGTGAGAGACAGGTGAGAGACAGACAGGTGGGACAGACAGGTGAGAGAGAGACAGGTGAGAGACAGGTGAGAGACAGGTGAGAGAGAGACAGGTGAGTGAGAGACAGGTGAGAGAGAGACAGGTGAGTGAGAGACAGGTGAGAGACAGACAGGTGAGAGACAGACAGGTGAGAGACAGACAGGTGAGAGACAGACAGGTGAGAGAGGACAGGTGAGTGAGAGACAGGTGAGAGACAGACAAGTGAGAGACAGACAGGTGAGAGACAGACAGGTGAGAGACAGACAGGTGAGAGAGAGAGCAGGTGAGAGAGAGACAGGTGAGAGACAGGTGAGTGAGAGACAGGTGAGAGACAGGTGAGAGACAGACAGGTGGGAGACAGACAGGTGAGAGAGAGACAGGTGAGAGAGAGACAGACAGGCTGCTGCATTACTGTGATGATGGGACTGATGGGCTTACCTGAGCAGGTGAGATTCAGGATGGAAGCAAAGGGATGTGATTCTGCACACTCCCTCAGAGCAGATCCAGAATAAACACAGGAAGGATCGATCGTCCACCCATCTATCCCCATGGACCGTCTCTCTCCTACAGAAACAGCAGAGCCACAGCCGAGATCTCTGCAGGCGACTGCTGCTATCTTCAGGTTCCAGTTCTCACTAAGAGCACCCACTGGTCTCCATTTTCCCTGACCTCTCACCTGCAGGTCTCCCTCACAGCGACTCTCTCCTCCCACCAGCCTGACAGGCTCTGAACAGAAACAGGAGAGTGATCAGTAAAGGAAGAGAGTTCACAGAGAGGGGAAGCCCCGCCCCTTCCTGTGGACCAACATGAGACCTGATTACAGAAACACATGGATGCTCAGCGGAGAGAGAGCAGTCCTTTCTGGTCCTGTTTGAAGTGTTCCATGTTCAACACAGTCTGAGTCTCTGAAAGAGGATCCTTAACACGGCCAGACCTCAGATGTGGAACTCATGGAACAATTCAAACGCTATAAACTGTTCGTCTCTCGCCGCCGTGCGTTTCCTCAGAAATAAGTTCCCAGGGGGACACAGGAAGGGGCGGGGCTTCCCCTCTCTGTCAGAACAGAATGAACCAATCACAGCTCCTCTCTACCTGAGCAGGTGAGGCTAACAGCTGTGCCAGGTGAGCAGGTGGTGTTTCTCTCTGAGGCTGAGCTACAGTCCAGGAGAGCAGACTCATTGCCTCCACACTGGAACTCTTTGGTCCCCATTGGAGCCTCCCTCCTCCATAGAGCGCCACCTGGAGGACTGAAGGAGCCCCACAGCCCAGCTGCCTGCAGACCACCTGAGCATCCTGCTGGTCAAAGTCAGCCTCACACACTGAGGACCAGGACGGGTTAGACGGGTCAGACGGGTCAGACTTCACCTCCAGTCTGCCTGAGCACAGACCAGTCCCCCCCCAGCAGCCTGACAGAGTCTGCAGAGGACAGAAGGTCAAACAGAGGTCAAAGACACACCATCAAAGAGATGAAACTATATTTCAGATTCAAACTGGACTCAGTTCCAACATGAGTTGATGATGAACAACAGAACACATGTTGATAAGAACACAGACTGCAGGTACCCTCACATCTACATCTGATACCCTCTAGCAAGTGGTCTCCATTAGTGAACCCTTCCCCTGTGTCTTCAACAACACCTCCTCCTCTGCAGACCCTCCTGCTGTGAGGACGATGGTTCTGGCCTCTAGACGGCCCCTGCTGTGAGGACGATGGCTCTGGCCTCTAGACGGCCCCTGCTGTGAGGACGATGGCTCTGGCCTCTAGACGGCCCCTGCTGTGAGGACGATGGTTCTGGCCTCTAGACGGCCCCTGCTGTGAGGACGATGGCTCTGGCCTCTAGACGGCCCCTGCTGTGAGGACGATGGCTCTGGCCTCTAGACGGCCCCTGCTGTGAGGACGATGGCTCTGGCCTGTAGACGGCCCCTGCTGTGAGGACGATGGCTCTGGCCTCTAGACGGCCCCTGCTGTGAGGACGATGGCTCTGGCCTCTAGACGGCCCCTGCTGTGAGGACGATGGCTCTGGCCTCTAGACGGCCCCTGCTGTGAGGACGATGGTTCTGGCCTGTAGACGGCCCCTGCTGTGAGGACGATGGCTCTGGCCTCTAGACGGCCCCTGCTGTGAGGACGATGGCTCTGGCCTCTAGACGGCCCCTGCTGTGAGGACGATGGCTCTGGCCTCTAGACGGCCCCTGCTGTGAGGACGATGGCTCTGGCCTCTAGACGGCCCCTGCTGTGAGGACGATGGCTCTGGCCTCTAGACGGCCCCTGCTGTGAGGACGATGGCTCTGGCCTCTAGACGGCCCCTGCTGTGAGGACGGTGGCTCTGGCCTCTAGACGGCCCCTGCTGTGAGGACGATGGCTCTGGCCTCTAGACGGCCCCTGCTGTGAGGACGATGGCTCTGGCCTCTAGACGGCCCCTGCTGTGTTGACGATGGCTCTGGCCTCTAGACGGCCCCTGCTGTGAGGACGGTGGCTCTGGCCTCTAGACGGCCCCTGCTGTGAGGACGATGGCTCTGGCCTCTAGACGGCCCCTGCTGTGAGGACGATGGGTCTGGCCTCTAGACGGCCCCTGCTGTGAGGACGATGGCTCTGGCCTCTAGACGGCCCCTGCTGTGAGGACGATGGCTCTGGCCTCTCCCCTCTCACTCTTTTGAAAACTCTGAACATGGATTCTTGTGACTCTGTAAATGAGTGCTATATTTTCCTCCTTCCTCTGCGGGGTCTGCGGGACGTCCTACGTTGTGTTTGCGCCGCGCTGCGACTATGTGAGCTCGGTCCAATCACAACAGGCCATTTCACGTTGGCCTGTAGTGATTCATTCGTACACTGTTCATCATTTGTTATTTGGGTTTGTGTATTTTTAAATTGTAAAAACAAGAAAATGAAAACAATAAATGAAAATGTCATCGATGATGTCACTGATGATGTCACTGATGATGTCACTGATGATGTCACTGATGGGCTTACCTGAGCAGATGAGATTCAGGATGAAGGGAGAGGAATCTGATTCTGCACACTCCCTCAGATCAGATCCAGACTGAGCACAGTTAGATCTGATCATCCACACAGGTCTCTCTGAGGACTGCGATCTCTCTCCCACAGAAACAGCAGAGCCACAGTTGAGCTCTCTGCAGACGACTCCTGCTTCCTTCAGGGTCCTGAGAGAGAAACGTCCCCCCACTGGTCTCCATTCTCCCTGATGTTCCATCTTCAGGTATCCTGCACAGCGACTCTCTCCTCCCACCAGCCTAACACCAGGCTCTGGAGAGAAACAAGAGAGTCGTGTCCTTCATTGATATCAGCATGTTTTAATAATTAATCATTTATTCTATTAATACTTCCGAGTGATAATCAGATCATTAACTCCAGCTCTCTATAAACCAGTGGTGGGAAGTAATAAAGTACATATACTCAAGTACTGTAAGTACAGGTTTGAATGACTTTACTGGAGTATATCGTTGTATAATACTACTACATCACATGTATTCACAAAATGAGTTTGAGGACTTGGCAGGTTCATATTATTAATGAAACAACTATTGAATGATGAAGTTCTGTTATGGATAAAGATACCTGGAAGTATAACAAGTCATTAAAGTTCTCTCCACCTTTACCAGCTGCTACATTAAAAGTGATGTTCACATGAATGGATCATTGATTAGAATCCAGACTATAATATATCATTATGAAAATAGTCAGACTGTATGAGTCATAATAATGATGGTACTTTAAGCATTATTTGATCCTAATACTTTGACCTGAGTACATTTCAATACCTGACTTGTTCTTGTAGCAGTATTTCTACACTGTGGTATCACTTCTTTGAATCAAGTATAACGTCTGACTACTTTCCCCACATCTATAAACTAATAGGACCTGGAACATGAAACATGTGATTAAGTGGAGCTAAAAAACAGTTCAATCAGAAAGCAGAACTTAGAGATTAGTAGCATGTTTCTGTGTGGCACTGCCATTTGAACCCTTTGGTGAACATGTACAATATGGCTCCGTGTAGAATGAACCAATCACAGCTCCTCTCTACCTGAGCAGGTGAGGCTAACAGCTGTGCCAGGTGAGCAGGTGGTGTTTCTCTCTGAGGCTGAGCTACAGTCCAGGAGAGCAGACTCATGGCCTCCACACTGGAACTCTTTGGTCCCCATTGGAGCCTCCCCTTCTCCATAGAGCGCCCCCTGGAGGACTGAAGGAGCCCCACAGCCCAGCTGCCTGCAGACCACCTGAGCATCCTGCTGGTCAAAGTCAGCCTCACACACTGAGGACCAGGACGGGTTAGACGGGTTAGACGGGTCAGAGTTCACCTCCAGTCTGCCTGAGCACAGACCAGTCCCCCCCAGCAGCCTGACAGAGTCTGCAGAGGACAGAAGGTCAAACAGAGGTCAAAGACACACCATCAAAGAAATTAAACTATATTTCAGATTCAAACTGGACTCAGTTCCAACATGAGTTGATGATGAACAACAGAACACATGTTGATAAGAACACAGACTGCAGGTACCCTCACATCTACATCTGATACCCTCTAGCAAGTGGTCTCCATTAGTGAACCCTTCCCCTGTGTCTTCAACAACACCTCCTCCTCTGCAGACCCTCCTGCTGTGAGGACGATGGTCTGGCCTCTAGACGGCCCCTGCTGTGAGGACGATGGCTCTGGCCTCTAGACGGCCCTGCTGTGAGGACGATGGCTCTGGCCTCTAGACGGCCCCTGCTGTGAGGACGATGGCTCTGGCCTCTAGACGGCCCCTGCTGTGAGGACGATGGCTCGGGCCGTCTAGACGGCCCCTGCTGTGAGGACGATGGCTCTGGCCTCTAGACGGCCCTGCTGCGAGGACGATGGCTCTGGCCTCTAGACGGCCCCCTGCTGTGAGGACGATGGCTCTGGCCTCTAGACGGCCCCCGCTGTGAGGACGATGGCTCTGGCCTCTAGACGGCCCCTGCTGTGAGGACGATGGCTCTGGCCTCTCCCCTCTCACTCTTTGAAAACTCTGAACATGGATTCTTGTGACTCTGTAAATGACTGCTATATTTTCCTCCTTCCTCTGCGGGGTCTGTGGGACGTCCTACGTTGTGTTGGCGCTGTCACTACCCGATCGGTCCACCTGCCCGATCTGTACTGCGCATGTGCGAGATGGTCCGCCATATTGGACAATTACATACGGCAACTCTACTAGGACATTTGACACAGTGGCCTTTAGCAAAGCAGAAAAAGAACCGAGAGAGATTATTGTTATTACAACGTGACTTCACTATTATTTAACAACAATTTTTATTGGGTTGTTTTATTTGGGGTTAAGTACATTGTCAGAATAAGTGAGACATGGATTTAACTTCTGTTAGACAGCTATCATACTGAATAAATATTTACTGTGAATGTATGCAAAAATGTATGGCATATAGCTGTCTAACAGAAGCTAAATCCATGTCTCACTTATTCTGACAATGTATTTAACCCCAAATAAAACAACTCAATAAAAAGAGTAGTTAAATAATAGTGAAGTCACGTTGTAATAACAATAATCTCTATCAGTTCTTTTTCTGCTTTGCCAAAAGCCACTGTGTCAAGTGTCCTATTGGAGTTGCCGTATGTAGTTGTCAAATATGGCGGACCTTCTCGCACATGCGCAGTACAGATCGGGCAGGTGGACCGATCGGGTAGTGACAGGCGCCGCGCTGCGACTATGTGAGCTCGGTCCAATCACAACAGGCCATTTCACGTTGGCCTGTAGTGATTCATTCGTACACTGTTCATCATTTGTTATTTGGGTTTGTGTATTTTTAAATTGTAAAAACAAGAAAATGAAAAAAAATAAATGAAAATGTCATCGATGATGTCACTGATGATGTCACTGATGATGTCATGATGATGTCACTGATGATGTCACTGATGATGTCACTGATGGGCTTACCTGAGAGGTGAGTTTCAGGATGTGTTTAGAGGATCTTGATCGTGCACACTCCCTCAGAGCAGATCTAGACAGAGCACAGTTAGAGCTGATGTCCCACACAGGTTCTTTGAGGACTCCTTTCTCTTTCCCACAAACAGCATAGCCACAGTTGAGCTCTCTGCAGGCGACTCCTGCTGCCTTCAGGGTCCAGAGAGAGTCATAACCCACCACTGGTCTCCATTCTCCCTGATGTTCCACCTCCAGGTCTCCTGCACAGCGACTCTCTCCTCCCACCAGCCTAACACCAGGCTCTGGAGAGAAACAAGAGAGTCGTGTCCTTCATTGATATCAGCATGTTTTAATAATTAATCATTTATACTATTAATACTTCCGAGTGATAATCAGATCATTAACTCCAGCTCTCTATAAACCAGTGGTGGGAAGTAATAAAGTACATATACTCAAGTACTGTAAGTACAGGTTTGAATGACTTTACTGGAGTATATCGTTGTATAATACTACTACATCACATGTATTCACAAAATGAGTTTGAGGACTTGGCAGGTTCATATTATTAATGAAACAACTATTGAATGATGAAGTTCTGTTATGGATAAAGATACCTGGAAGTATAACAAGTCATTAAAGTTCTCTCCACCTTTACCAGCTGCTACATTAAAAGTGATGTTCACATGAATGGATCATTGATTAGAATCCAGACTATAATATATCATTATGAAAATAGTCAGACTGTATGAGTCATAATAATGATGGTACTTTAAGCATTATTGATCCTAATACTTTGACCTGAGTACATTTCAATACCTGACTTGTTCTTGTAGCAGTATTTCTACACTGTGGTATCACTTCTTGAATCAAGTATAACGTCTGACTACTTTCCCCACATCTATAAACTAATAGGACCTGGAACATGAAACATGTGATTAAGTGGAGCTAAAAAACAGTTCAATCAGAAAGCAGAACTTAGAGATTAGTAGCATGTTTCTGTGTGGCATGCCATTTGAACCCTTTGGTGAACATGTGCAATATGGCTCCGTGTACGTGTTTCTCTTTTAACACAGAAACTAAATCCCAAAAATCCCATAAAGATTTTCAACAAAAACTGAAAAAAGGAACACAAAAGCCTTTTTTCAGTTTTTGTTGTTTGAGTCCAGAAACCATATCAGACAAATCAAATTCAAGAATTTTAAATATCGCTTTATTGGTTTTCTGTATGGAGGTAGAATTAAATATACAAAGATAAAAGCCAAGAGCATTGAATATCTCTGCTGTGACTTTGCTATCTCCCAACCTGACAACAATAACCAGATAACATCATGCAACCTCTGTGAAAGCTTTAGTGACCTACAGCTCAATGAGACTACATGAACCAGCTATACAAATACTGGTCTTACTAATCAATATTATGATGGTAATCTCACCCCAGTTACAGAGCATTCAGTTTGGCTGAACACTGTTTCAGAGGGCAGCCCTGTCATAAACGTCAGCTGTGGGAATCAATACATTCAGCCATTTATAGAGCTGCTCCACCTGTCATGCTTACGTGCCGAGGAGGTTTTACCACGGGGATATCGCGGAGAGACCGGAGCGCCTCTACGTTTCGGGGGACCTGCTTCGCCTATCCTGTACTGCTGTGCTGAGGAGGATCTTCACCGGGGACATCGAGAGAGACCGGAGCACCCTCTATCGCCCTCGAGCTGGGCCTGCTTCCGCCTATCCTGCTGTGCTGAGGAGGTTTGGCACCGGGGATAATCGCGGGAAGACCGGAGCGCCTCCACGTTCCGGACCCTTTGCGCGCCTATCCGGATGCTGTGCTGGTCCGGGAAAATGGCCCCTATCGTGATTCTTGCTATGCCTGTTAGCTATTTTGGACAATGAGAAGTTCTCTCGTCATCCTGAAGAAGTCGACTGGGTTAGGTTTTGTTCTTCCGCCCGCAGTGGACATCCCCTGTAAAGGTTCGGATGTGTTACACAAAACAATTACTGGTTGCCTTGTCACAGACATTCAGTCGACTAATGTTTGTCTTTCTCACTTGCCTGCTATGATGGTTTCTTCAGGACTTGCTTCTTGAGCTCTAATCCTCACTTTCGCGGAGTTTGCTGGTGACTTTAAAGCAGATGACAATGTATGTGTGTCGGTTAAGAGGAAAAGGTGCTTGTTTTTTTTGCTATTATTACTATCAGGAATGTACAACTAAACCCTGGACCGCCCAGTAGCAGTAGTAGTCAGATAGCTACTCCTGCTGATTTATTTCTAGATCTGGGTTGGGATTCATTCACTTAAATGTGCGCAGTCTGTTACCTAGTTAGATTTTGTCCGCATTTGGGCGAGCTCGACTGATGCTGATATCATTGTCTTATCAGAAACGTGGCTAGATAAATCTATTTTGGCCTCTGACATCTACTTAAATGGTTATAGTGTATATCGTACCGACCGTCCTAAAAAAGGTGGTGGCGTTGCCATTTATGTGAAAAATAAGTTTTGTGTAACCAAGATGGTTTCCAAATCTATTAGTAAACAACTAGAATTTTTAGCCTTAAATATCGAAATAGCAAAGGGTCAACAGGTCATGGTGGTGGGCTGCTACAGACCCCCCTCAGCTGTCAAGGACTCTTTATCTTCATTGGCAAAACTTTTATCACAACTAGACTATAAGGAAATAGTGCTACTTGGTGATTTTAATTGGGACTGGTTAACTTCTGTGTCAGAGGATTTTAAAAACCTTTGTATCTCTCTGTATGTTACTCAGATTATAGACAGTCCTACTCGCCCTAACATTAAGTCCCCAAATAAATCCTCCTTAATTGATCTCATTTTAACTAATGTTCCCCATAAATACTCATCTGTGGGAGTATTTGCGAATGATGTGAGTGACCACTGTGTTGTAGCCACAATTAGGGACACTAAGGTCCAAAAGGGTAAACCTCGTATTATCATTAAGAGAGACAACAAACATTTTGTGGAGCAGGGTTTTGTTCATGATCTGTTTGGGTTTGATTGGGGAAAAATCGATCCGTGTGCTGATGTAGAAACTGCATGGTCTTATTTTTATCTTGGTTTTGTGGAGGTCATTGATAGACATGCACCCCTACGTACTTTTAGAGTGAAGGGACGAGACAATCCTTGGTTTCCTGCTGAACTGTCCAGTCTCCTACATGAGAGAAACAAGGCCTGGGCAAAGGCTAGGAAATCAGGCTCAGAGGTAGAATGGCTGCGTTTAGGCAGCTCAGGAATAGCTTCACTTCACATGTCAAAAGTGCTTAGTCTCAGTATTATCTGTCAGTTACCACAGAAAACCTAAATAATTCTGGAAAATGTTGGAAAGCCATAAAATCGATATCCACCGGTGAGATCCGTAAAGAGCTACCTCCGTGCCTTACCACAGCATCTGGCTCTATATCAGAGGGCCACTATGTTAAATTGATTTAATGAGCATTTTGTGTCCTGTGGCTCTCTGTTTGATTCTGTGACTAACTCTGCTTCTGTGAACACCACAGTCTGTGACTCTGAACAATGTGGTCTGGAAAACCCTTTCAGTTTTACTCCTTTTACTGTAGATGTTGTTCATGAAGCTTTAACCAAGTTAGATCCTAAGAAACCGGCCGGCCCGGACAACGTAGAACCTTTCTTTTTAAAGATAGCTGCAGATTTTATTGCTCCACCTCTCACTTCTCTTTTTAACCTCTCCCTCAGCACAAATGCAATTCCAAAAGTATGGAAGTCAGCGTATGTCCTGCCTCTACTAAAAGGAGGGGAGGCAACTTTATTAAATAATTATAGGCCCATCTCTAAATTGTCAGTTCTGGCTAAGGTTCTTGAACGCCTAGTGAGTGAACAGGTAAGGTGTTTTTATGTACAAATGACATCCTGTCTAAACATCAGTCAGGCTTCAGAAAGCAACATAGCACCATCACTGCCACAATGAAAGTGGTGAATGATGTGGCGAGTATTCCAGATAATAAGCAGAGCTGTGCAGCTCTATTTATTGACCTTTCCAAAGCGTTTGATACCGTCGATCATCGCATCTTAAAGCAGAGGCTACTCAGTATTGGCTTATCCAGCCATGCAGTGGGTGGTTTGTGAACTACCTCTCTGAAAGGTCCCAATGTGTTCACTTTGATGGGCTGTCTTCTGAGTGGTTGAACATTACTAATGGTGTTCCTCAAGGTTCTGTTTTAGGTCCACTTTTATTCTCCATCTACATCAATAGTTTAGGTGAAAATGTGGATGAAGCTACTTTACATTTTGATGCGGATGTCCTGTGCAGGTCCCTCCATTAAGGAGGCTGTTGTTGAATTGCAAGCTGTTTTTAACATTATTCAGACTCAGCTCTCTGAGCTTAAGCTTCTTTTAAATGTTGAGAAAACCAAGGTAATGCTCTTTTCAAAAGCTAAAAAGACACCAGAGACTGCTTTGGATATTGTAACTATGCAAGGAATAAAACTTGAAGTGGTTACCTGTTACAAATACCTTGGTATCTGGCTTGATGATTGTCTCACTTTTAAACGTCATGTAAATAACCTGCTTAACAAACTGAGGGTTAGGCTAGGTTTCTTCTACAGGAACAAGTCCTGCTTCTCACTTGAGGCCAGGAAAAGGCTCTGTGACCTTTTGACCTGTGCTGGACTATGGTGATTTGATCTATTTGAATGCACCTGCCCATTGCCTGGAAAGGTTAGATGCTGCGTATCACAGTGCACGGAGATTTGTGACAAACTGTAAAGCATTAACTCATCACTGTACCCTGTATGCAAGGGCTGGTCTGCCTTCACTAACTGTACGGAGGCTCAGTCACTGGTACATTTTTATATACAAAGCCATGTTAGGGAAACTTCCATCCTACATCTGCTCCCTGATCTCACGGCGAATTGTAAGTGGCTACTGCCTGAGATCGAATGCTGTGGTTTTATTAAATGTGCCAACTGCTAGGACTGTCTTAGGGAAGATAGCATTTAGATGCGCAGCTCCTCTGTCTTGGAATAGTCTGCAATTTGAAATGGAAACTGAGCAATCTGGTGCCACTAAATGTTTTTAAAGCTTGGTTGGATGCTACTCAATCAGAAGCTGTTGGTACCTGTTCATGTGGATAGTTATGTAAATTGTAATCCCTGTAATGATGCTGTATGATGTCCTTTTTGTTGTTCTGAAATTACACATTTGTATTATTATTCATTTATTCTGATAGCAAATTCATTATATTGTTGAGCTAGTGCACGTACTTTACTGTAATGCAACCCTATTCATGAATAATGTGATTCATATTAATGATGATTATTATGTGTAAGTAACCAGACTGGTTCTCTGACGGAGAACCCCAACATGGTTGTAACATGTGATGATATAATGGAGAACCCCAACATGGTTGTAACATGTGATGATCTGATGGAGAACCCCAACATGGCTGTAACATGTGATAATCTGATGGAGAACCCCAACATGGTTGTAACGTGTGATGATCTGATGGAGAACCCCAACATGGTTGTAACATGTGATGATCTGATGGAGAACCCCAACATGGTTGTAACATGTGATGATCTGACGGAGAACCCCAACATGGTTGTAACATGTGATGATCTGATGGAGAACCCCAACATGGTTGTAACATGTGATGATCTGATGGAGAACCCCAACATGGCTGTAACATGTGATGATCTGATGGAGAACCCCAACATGGTTGTAACATGTGATGTTCTGATGGAGAACCCCAACATGGTTGTAACATGTGATGATATAATGGAGAACCCCAACATGGTTGTAACATGTGATGATCTGATGGAGAACCCCAACATGGTTGTAACATGTGATGATCTGATGGAGAACCCCAACATGGTTGTAACATGCGATGATCTGACAGAGAACCCCAACATGGTTGTAACATGTGATGATCTGATGGAGAACCCCAACATGGTTGTAACATGTGATGATCTGATGGAGAACCCCAACATGGTTGTAACATGTGATGATCTGATGGAGAACCCCAACATGGTTGTAACATGTGATGATCTGACGGAGAACCCCAACATGGTTGTAACATGTGATGATCTGATGGAGAACCCCAACATGGTTGTAACATGTGATGATCTGATGGAGAACCCCAACATGGTTGTAACATGTGATGATATAATGGAGAACCCCAACATGGTTGTAACATGTGATGATCTGATGGAGAACCCCAACATGGTTGTAACATGTGATGATCTGATGGAGAACCCCAACATGGTTGTAACATGTGATGTTCTGATGGAGAACCCCAACATGGTTGTAACATGTGATGATATAATGGAGAACCCCAACATGGTTGTAACATGTGATGATCTGATGGAGAACCCCAACATGGTTGTAACATGTGATGATCTGATGGAGAACCCCAACATGGCTGTAACATGTGATGATC
The DNA here is from genome assembly GCF_902827165.1 of Trematomus bernacchii. Lineage (NCBI taxonomy): Eukaryota > Metazoa > Chordata > Actinopteri > Perciformes > Nototheniidae > Trematomus > Trematomus bernacchii. Next base: position 105,960 of record NW_022987688.1, on the reverse strand, counting down.
TGATGGAGAACCCCAACATGGTTGTAACATGTGATGATCTGATGGTATTTATAAAGTATAATCATGAAACGTGGTGGTGATGAAAAGGTGATGATGGTTTGTTGTTTACCTTTGAAGTATATCCTGGTTTCCATGGTAACATGATAAATGATGAAACTAGGATCAGTTAGCGGTGAAGTCTTTAAACTACATCATGTTTTATGATAAAGGTTGTTTACAGACTGTAATCACTTAAAGAGTAACAGGGTGAATACACTGAGCACTTTACCTGTTGAGTTGTGTTCTCCTTCAGCCTGGAGTCCTGAGGAGAAATCAGAAGATAAGGTAAACAGAGTTTTCTATCATCTCAGGAACACGTCAGTGAACTCACTCTGGAGTCATTTCACCAGTTTACTAAAGCTGAGAATAACACGTTCATACAGAGAAGTCACATATTCAGAGTTAAATCAACAGTTCACTTTAGAGAATATGCTCCTTCAAATGAGTCATGGAGCGCCATCATCACACTGACACATGTTCTACAGCAACAATTACATTAGGAGGAACCACAGAGGATGCTGCCAGTTCCCACCTTCTGCTGTCACCTGAACGCCTCACTCCCCTATCACTAACTGCAGACATTAACTAACTGAAAGAGATGCTGCCAGTTCCCACCGTCTGCTGTCACTTGAACGCCTCACTCCCCTATCACTAACTGCATCTAAACAACCTATAACTGTTTTAATATTACTTGGTATAATGCACTCAAAAGCACTCGTTTGCTTGGAACGTTGATAATATTATAAACGAGGGGAAACAAGGTGAATTCAGCGATCACAACGAAAACGGCCAAGACACACATTGAGCCCAGAAAATGATTGTTATTAAGGACTGTAATGTAAATATAATAAGTCTATGTCTAAAATGGACAATATTGTTAGGAGATTTAAACTATACAGCGATTCTGCACTGCGGTCACTCAGCCGTCTCTCCACTTTGTTTTTTCAAATCAGCTGCTCTTTTTTTACAAACATTTTTTACCGCAAGTTCTTAATAAAACTGACACTGTTGGACTCGGTATTAGTTTGCCTGCTACTAACAATACATTGAAGTACTTTTACTGTGTATTTTTGGAGAAATCCTCTGTCAAAGTCCCCTCCTGAGAACAAAAGCAAGCCACTTCTGCTAAGTTTGATGAGGGAATTCTTTTTTGTTGCCATTAGTTCTTCGTGAGATTGATCCTGTTGGACTCAGTACTACTGAAACCCCCACAAGTACTATGAAGTACTTTTACTGTGTAGTTACTTTATAAACTCTGAATCTTGTGGTGCTTGAAGAAATACAGACTGGTTAAGCCGGCCAGGTTATATATATGCCCTTTTTTGCAATATTTATTAAAATGTCACTAGTTATTTAAACAAACCACTATCTGAGGATAATACAAGCAACCATAAAACGCCCTTTATCTCGAGAGCCATTGAAGCCCATGAAGAATTTATCCTTCCACAAATCTTTTCATCTGCTGTATTAATAAAGCTGCCACGTGTTTTCAAATTCAAGTTAAGGCACTATCTGTGCAGAACATGAACCTTTTAACTGCCAGACCAAGAAAAAAGCTATGGAACAATTATTTGTTTGCATTTTTTTATCAAATGGGCCACAACTAAACACAAACATATTTTTTTATCAAATGGGCCTCAACTAACCACAAACACATTTCTTTTTTTTTGACTGACCACACAGTTTTGTTTTTTTGAGCCAGACTACCAACTGGTCGAGCTGGCCTTCTATGGTAAAAGTGCATTTTCAACAATCATCATACAGTACAGTATTTGTATGCATCAAACTCAAATAAAACACAAACTGAAATAAAAAATATTATTTTATGGAAAATGAGCAATATATAGATATATTCATAAAAGATAATAAATTATAGTTGTAAAATAAGGAAAAAAGTAATGTTAAGTGTTTTTCATAATAAAAAAAAGACTTGCTCATCTTACTGTAGATGCTGAATTGGCCTAACAAGAAACCACTGGCCTAACAGCAAATGTCTATATCCTGTGTTGGCCTAACTTGCTCATCTGTGTGCAACTTCGGGCTGAATGCCATGCATGAAAGCTGCTTTATGAATTATTATCACTCTTTCACTCTGAGAATCATAAGGCAGTACTAGATGTAGTAATATTACCACAAATCTAGCCATTTATTTACCATATTTTATTGAAAAACATCTCTGAAACTCTGAAAAAGTCATATTGCTAGTTTAACATAAAAGGCCAATTCGACCGATTGGTTGAGCATATTTTCAAAAAATAATTACACCCCTTGTTAAACTTTTTTTGTGCATCAAGTTATCTGATTATGTTCACTCAGTGCTCTGACACTAAAATATGTCAAAAATGACATGGTTACCTTACAAAAGTTGACCAAAAAGAGTGATTTCGTCAGCAGTGATTTTTAGCATGCCAACTTTCTCAGTTGAAGCCATAGACTGTATATATAAATACAAGTTGAAGCTAGCTGAAGGGCTTTCTGTTCGAACCACAGTGACATCTAGAGGTTGTTTTGTGCATAACATGTCTACCAAATTGTAGAGCTGGCTGAATCAGATGGAGTAAAACTTTTTTATTTATTTTTCAACAAGATATCAAGACACAAAAGGAGCTCTACCAAATGGTGGCCCTGGCTGTTAAAGGGTTACTGTTTTGGCAGAGCCAGAGAAATCAAAATCTGGCTCCAGTCCAGCAGGTGGAGACAGGGAGCCTAGGGTCTGTGCTTCCACTGAGGAGGTGGCTCAAAGGAAGAGTGTGCCACTCCTAGTTAAGGAGCTTAATGCAACACACCTGGGAAGGCACACTCTCAGCAGAGAAGCAAACAATTCACTGGGAGAGGAGAAAGACTCAAGGATTCAACCAAAGACGCTGCTGGTGATATATTTTGTAAATGTATTTTTCTGTTGGAACCATGTTTTATTAAGATGAATTATTATTTCTAGTTTATGAAGTTAAGCTAAAACATAAGATGCTGGATTATAATTTACTTTGTTGAGATGCAATTATTTTTGTTTAAGTGTTAAGTTTAATTATAACTTGAGATGAAGTGAATGAAAGTATGTTTTGTGTTTAAGGTTTTCAACCTGAATGAAGCATCAGAAGGCTATCAAGAGGCTAAATGAAGCGGAAATAATTCTGCAATAACTCGAAATAAAGAGGAGAATGATGCAAATCTGAGTTGTCCCATGTGTCCTTTTGGAGGGAATCGGGCCGTTTTCAAGTTTGGGCAGGAGTCAATCATGAAGACCAGATCATAACTTGACAGTTACAAATATTCTTCATTTGCAGTATTTTATTTTAAAAGTGTTCAGAAAGACTGCATCAATGATATGCTATATATATATATATATATATATATATATATATATATATACATACATGACTTTTCCAGGTTTTTAATGACCGTAAGAACCCTGTCTAATACAAGTAAGTATAATGGAAAAGTAAATTTAAAAAGTTTCATAGGAGGATGTGGAATTATTTTCTCTCACCGTACACAATCAAACAATCTATAATTTAGCTATGGCCTTCACTCACAAAAAACATTTAGTTGAATATATATATATATATATATATATATATATATATATATATATATATATATATATATATATATATATATATATATATATATAATGAATATTTGTATTAACTTCAACCAAAGTCAATTCAAATAGCGAGCAAAAATGGGTTAATTGCCATGGATGTGGTGTTTGATATAGTTTACGTTCAATTTCAACTATTTTAGGCAGAAAAACGTCTATTGACTACACGCTTTTTAATAATTTACTATTTAGAAAGGTTTTTGTGAGAAATCATTTCAAAAGTAAACTTTTTTTTCCTTTTGTATTTAAATTTGAAATGTTTGCACCAAACATTATTAATTTAAACATTTTTATCAATTGTTTAAAATTATGAATCCATTTATTTTATTGTATTTCCTTGAGGCTGGGGAAGATATCCAGCATGTAGTTCAACATGCAAATGTTCCAATCAGGGTTCATACACTTTTTCACCAATGCTTCTCCATGACTTCTCCATGACCTATACCTAATTTTCCATGACCAAAAACATTACTCTGTCTCAGCGGTTCCACTGAAAATGGTTTATTTTAACATGGAACAGGAAAATAGGGTCTGAAACATGTTGTCCCTTTCTAAAACAAATCCAATAGTAGGCTTACTAGCTTCTACAGGCTAAAGCAACTAAAATCTCTCACCAGCAAAATACCTCGTCAGTTAAATGCCATTTTACGTTTCATTACTATACAGTATTTATTATCATTATAGTATTACTATTTTGGCGATTAGATAAAATATAAATTATATTTGATGCAATTTTAGTCACATTTCCATGACTTTTCCAGGTTTTTAATGACCGTAAGAACCCTGTCTAATACAAGTAAGTATAATGGAAAAGTAAATTTAAAAAGTTTCATAGGAGGATGTGGAATTATTTTCTCTCACCGTACACAATCAAACAATCTATAATTTAGCTATGGCCTTCACTCACAAAAAACATTTAGTTGAATTGGACACATTTTTCGAAGCTCTGACATGCAATGACTGGGACTGGTGGAAGAATCTGCGAGGAATTAACTAGGAGCAGAGAAATAATCATATTTTAAAAGACAGCAGCCAACAAGAGTCACAAGGGTGTGTCACTTTGCTGAAGGATAGACCAGCTATCCAGGCCAGACTCTAAAGACTTTGCATGGTGTAAAATGCTGCTGCTGCAGTACTAGTGCTGATATCATGTCTACCATCCTCTTAAAATACTCTGTCCAACAATATAAGTCTCATGAAGAAAGGTGTTTTAACGCTTATTCAAAAATAGTAGAGAAACATGCATTCTAGTACTCAGGAGGGGACTTTGACAGAGGATTACTAAAAAAAAAGTAATTTTATTGTTGGTAGCAGTCAAAATAATACCGAGTCCAACAGTGTCAGTTTTATTAAGAACTTGCGGTAAAAAATATTTGTAAAGAAAAAATGAAGAGCAGCTGATTTGAAAAAACAACGTGGAGAGACGGCTGAGTGACCGCAGTGCAGAATCGCCGTATAGTTTAAATCTCCTAACAATGTGGTCCATTTTAGACATAGACTTATTATATTTACATTACAGTCCTTAATAACATTCATTTTCTGGGCTCAATGTGTGTCTTGGCCGTTTTCGTTGTGATCGCTAAATTCTCCTTGTTTCCCCTCGTTTATAATATTATCAACGTTCCAAGCAAACGAGTGCTTTTGTTTTGAAATCACTTCCGCGAGTTTCGCGCCCCCCCCCCCCCCCCCCTCCCCCCCTCCCCTCGCTACAATGACCATTAGACCATTTAGTAAGGTAAAAAACAAAAAGCAAAAACGCCTCGCAGACACTCTTCCGTTTACTTGTTTAATAAAGAAAAACAAATGGTCCGTAGATACACGGATTCACCTCCCTCCATCATGTTGATTTGAATCAGAAGTTCTGAACATGAGCCCGCCCCGCTCGACCTTCTGAGCCAATCACAGCGCGATAATGACCTGCCATCCAAACCATACTCCTTCCGTTTCCACTATACTTTCTCTCACACATACATGCATTATTCTCTTGCATACATATATTGTCTTCATACATGCATATATTATTTATAATATTAAATGTAAACATTGAATGAATGTGCATGAGAGCAAAATGTATAAATATGAGCATTAAAATATATGAATATGAGAACAAAATGTAAAAATGTGTGAGTGACAATGTATGAATGTGTGCATTGAAATATGATATGAGAGCAGAATGTATGAATGTGTGAGTGTAAATATATACGTGTGTGAGAGTGAAAATATATGTATGTAAAAGGAGAATATACGTGTAAGAGTGAAAATATATGTATGTAAAAGGAGAATGTATGTGTGTGAGAGGACCAGTATGAATTACGGCCTG
>NW_022987688.1:70000-97500 GCF_902827165.1 Trematomus bernacchii | reverse complement strand
AGATTCATCTTTGACTTCAGACGCCCCGCCCCCTTCTTCCACTGTAACAATACTTTTTTTGCAACATGCACCTGCACTACAAAAGCTCTAAATCTTTCCCAGTATCTGTGTCTAACATCCAGTCAGAGTATGTCTCTCCACCTGAGAGAAGACACTTCAGGAGTAACACTGCAGTGAGATATCGGGTCTTGTTTTTAGACAATGCATCATCTTGTTCAGTCAAATCATCTTATTTTGAGTTGTATCTCAGAAGAAACACATGTTCTTTTACATATTTATTAGAAAATCACCAACTAACATCAGAACACAGAAAACCTTTGAGCATTTGAGGCTTATATTGAAACACAGCACATCCTGATTCTGGTCAAATATAGTTCACCATGAGTTCTCCAGATTATTACTAGATGTGATTTAACTAAATATCCCTTCTTATTTCAAGGACTCTCACCAAGCTCATGTTCACCTGTTCTGTTGGCAGAGGTTTGGACTCATTTCAAGTTATTATTGTTTAACTTGTTTTTGGAGCAGCATTTTTTCCAGTTTGGTCTCCCATCCCTCTGGCCCCTTTCTCAAAGAATATGTACACTTTGTAGTGCCGAGAGAAGGGAGTCGGAGGCGGTGCAATGAAGGTGCAAATGGGTACTTTAATGAGCGACAGAAATAGACATGTTGTCGGGTCGCAGCCCAGGAAGAGAAGAGAAAGCGAAAGGGAGGGCACGCAGTAAGTACACAGTAGGTACCGTCAACATTTGTGTCCGTGCGGAACAATACCCCCAACCTGTAGTTCCTTGATTGAATTATGTAACCCAGTGTATTAATAAGTGATCACTACACAAGCCCCCCCAGAATTCAACCATGGACACAATCCTCGCGTCCGGGAGGAAGCACCACAGGGGCCGAGGAGGGCGGGGCCGCCGGCGAGGGCCGGGCCATGGAACGGGGCCGCAGGAGAGGGTAGGGGCCCCAACGAGGGCGAGGGTTAGGGTTAGGGTACGAAGTCCTCGGGAGGAAGGAGCCGTGTCCCCGGGAGAGGCCAGACGGGGCGCCGTCCGAAGCCGCCGTCGAGGCGAACCGTGAGCCGAACCGTGAGCCGCGGTTATAGGAGAGGCCAGGCAGGGTCCAGAAGCGCCCCACCCACGGGCCGATGAAGGCGTGGGCGACGTCCGAAGCTGCTGCCGAGGCGAAGGAAGAGGCCAGACGGGGCGCCGTCCGAAGCCGCCGTCGAGGCGAACCGTGAGCCGCGGTTATAGGAGAGGCCAGGCAGGGTCCCGAAGCTCGCCACCCACGGGCCGATGAAGGCATGGGCGACGTCCGAAACCGTAGAGTCGAGGCGAGACGGGGTCCAGGAGCGCGACACCCACGGGTCGAAGAAGGCATGGGCGACGGCCCAAGCCGCCGTCGAGGAGGTGAAAAAGCGAGAGGGTCCACACGAGGCCGACCAGACATGCTCGAACCTCCTCTCAGTCACCAGAAAAAAAACTCAAAAGGGTCGTCCTGTCCACGATCGAAAACAGGTGGGCGAAATTGTGAGAGGATCCACACGAGGCCGACCAGACTTGACCGAACCTCCTCTCCGGCACCACAAAAAAAATCACGATATGACAAATGTACAAATAAAGGGTTTTTCTTAAGTCTTTTTTTAGAGGATTTACAACATTGATGTGAGTCTACACAACACACAGCCTATCAGAGCAGAGCTGTGTGTGTGTGTGTGTGTGTGTGTGTGTGTGTGTGTGTGTGTGTGTGTGTGTGTGTGTGTGTGTGTGTGTGTGTGTGTGTGTGTGTGTGTGTGTGTGTGTGTGTGTGTGTGTGTGTGTGTGTGTGTGTGTGTTGAAGTGTAATTGTATTACTGTATATATATCATTAATTTGTAACCATTTGAAATGTATGTTAATGTTGTTTGTATATCATATGATAGTGTACATATTTTGTATTTTGATGCTTTGGCAGTACCTATTGTTTCTTTTCACTTTCATGCTAACAAAGTCCCATTGAATTACAATTAGAAAGAGAAATGAAACAAAGCCATTACTTTACAAATGGTGCATGCAGTGGCGGCTGGTGGCCTTTTTTTTTGGTGGGGCTCTTAACATATAGAATCAAACGGACCCGGGGGGCCAGGGGGGATGACCCCTTAAATGATGACTTCTGGTGATGTAATGGCGCATTTCCATTGCAGCGCGTAGCTCGCTTTAAGCGTGCCGTGTCGTGCCGTCCCCTTTTTTGGTTGTGCTTCCACTAGGCCTCGTTCCGGCGCGGCACGGCGCGGGGCCACTTTTTCCCCTCTTTTCTGGCCCTAGAAAATTGTGGTTCTATCGGGGCCAACAAACAGGGCTGAGTCGGGCTGAGTATGCTAAACTAGAGAGAGGAGCGCTGGCAAGAGGGCTAGAACTACAACAAGATGGACATATTTGACCGTGATTTAATTGTAATACACGTTTCAAAATGATGCCGAAGTAACAACATACTGATACCGGTTAGTAAAAACCATGAATTAATGCTTTGTCAAGTCTGCAGACAGACGGCAGGCGAAAAACCTTTTAAAATTCGTGTTTTTCTAGATGGAGATTGGCTAAGCTAACGCAGTATATGCCCCGACCGTCCACACTCACAACAACGGCCTATACAGACATAAATAAGGCAGTGACTGTATTCACCATGACACAGGCAGTCTGTGGTGTGTACTTGTTTAACTTTTGTCGAGTTTCTGAACATATATAAGGAGCTGTGAGCTCTGAGTGCTCACAGCTAACGGCTGTGTTGTGTTTCTGGATTTCTCATTGAAGATGACGTCACGGCTCCGCCTACACTGCGTTACTATAGTAACTACCCCAGTTCCTAAACTGTAATGGAAGCGCAGCATGAAGTGAGTCGGCCCTGTTAAGGCCCAACGCGGCCAAGCCGTACCGAGCCGTACCGAGTGTGGCCGAGGCCGACCGTGTAGTGGAAATGCGCCATTAGAGAACTGGTCTGTTTTTGTCTTTCTTCAAACTGTTCATGTTTTATGAACCAACACCTCCACCAAGTGGCTTTGCAGTGAACTGCATGTGGGATATACAAACTGTAGATAATGTGTTTCTGGTCATTAATAGCATCTTTTCAGTAGCATTAATTATACATATTTAAGTGGTTCAATACAAGTCACTAAAGCATTTCAAACTGAACTGTGAATAAATGCAATTTAAAAAAAAGAACCACAGCACAAAACGTCATACATTGTGTTTTTTCTTTGTTTCTCTGAGGATTATTTACAAACAGGCTTATTTACATATAGCAATAACTCAGAAATGAAAAAGCTACATCGTCTAACACGAACAACCAGTTAGCATAATGATAATATGTGTTATGTACAATGTAACTGGCAAGGCTAGAGCAAGAAAGAACATAACGTTTGCAAAAGGTTTAAATAACTTCAAGTATCTGTCTTCAGATTACATGGAGGTTTTAGTCCGATGGGAAGCAGATTTTAAGCGACACTCTTTGTTTGAAGAGCAAGCATGGGAAACAAAAGACAGCATGTACCTGTTTGCATCCAGCTAGCCAAGCCTTTTTGGTGTACCAGCTACATGCGAAGCCTCGTGTATAAGTTTTGTCTTTTTCACGAGATTGCTGCGATATATTCAAATCGGGTCGGTCCGGTCCAAGGTCTTTAAGCAACAATTTATCTGCCAAACTTCTCCTTTCGAAAGGATTGGAGATTAGCTCTTGAACGGAATTAGGCGGGGACCGAGGTCCGGAGACTCCACCTGCACACGAAGCCATCCTCATCAACTACTGCGTCACCCGGATACGAGTCACTGTCCAAACTACTCACAGACTGCACCGGGCGCTGACATTGGCGCCCGGTGACCATCAGATTTGACGACGCTGATTGGCTGAAATTATGTTTCACGGCATAGTTTACAGATAGCAACAGTCAGCTGCTAGTGGCTGCTGCTGCACTGGTTGAGGGCTCCTCTCTTAGCGCCCAGACGAGAGAAGGTAATGATACACGGGCAAGGCCAGGCAGGAAACATGTGACTTATCAGTAACTTTAGACATCGTAACACCATTTTAAACGAGATTTTATTGTAGATTATACATTTTACTGATACCAATTATATAATATTTACCTTGTTCATTCAAAATAAAAAATAAAAAATATATATATTAGAGGTGGGGCGGCGCCCCGAGCGCCCCTATGGACCGGCCGCCACTGGGTGCATGGTAATCTTCCCCTCCCTCTCTCCTGGTGAAGCATCGGCAACAGACCAACTCCACAGACATCTGCCTTTTGAACCTGGCTCTCTCCTCTTCGTCCTCACGCTGCCTTTCTACTCTCACTACTCCAGGGTCGCTCAATGGACTCTCGGAGACTTTCTGTGCCGCTTGGCCTCCGGCTCCACAGCACTGGTTTCTTCAGCAGCATCTTCTTCATGGTGGTCATGACGCTTGACCGCTACATGGTCATCCTGCACGCTCACAAGGTGGCACGATATCGCACCCTGAGGTCAGCCGTCGCCCTGAGCGTGTTCGTCTGGACGCTGAGCTTCTGCATCTCTCTGTGTCATCTTCACGTCCGATGGGGCGGCTTGTGACGAACCAGAAAGCGATGACTGGAGGCTTTATAACACCTTCACAATGCATGTGTTGGTCTAGTGATCCCTCTGCTGGTGATGATCGTTTGCTACTCAAGGATCCTCCCCATGCTGCTGAACATGAGGAGTGCTAAAAAGCACCGTGTGGTCAAGCTGATCCTTTCCACTGTGATCGCCTTTTTCTTATTCTGGGCCCCGTATAACCTTTCCCTGTTCTTGTGGTTTCTAAAGTCTAAAGGGTTATTGCCAAAGGAATGCAGCGTAGCAGCCAGTGTAAAGGCCGCTACACACCCACCTGAGACAGCCTGTACCCATGAAGTGTGTTCGCTGTGATCAGATTAGGAGCCTGCAAAGAAATGCATTCGTGCTGTAGCTGTCACTTTGGAAAACTAATGTTCTTCATAACATCAAATTGGTTTTTTGTTTGTTTGTTTATTTATTTAAAGGCCAGTGCACATAGATCAACATTGCTGTAAACGTGCCAGTGTTAGCCAGCAGGCTAATTTTCAACTGTTGTCCTTTTGGCAAGATGTTAAAATAACCACAACAAGACTAGAGAAATAAAAACAAAATTAAAAAAGAATACACTCAGCAACAGACAACAACACATAGGACCAGACAACAACAGACAACAACACATAGGACCAGACAACAACAGACAACAACACATAGGACCAGACAACAGACAACAACACATAGGACCAGACAACAACAGACAACAACACATAGGACCAGACAACAGACAACACATAGGACCAGACAACAACAGACAACAACACATAGGACCAGACAACAGACAACACATAGGACCAGACAACAACAGACAACAACACATAGGACCAGACAACAGACAACACATAGGACCAGACAAACATGCAAACAGATGAAACACTATCATACTATGATACAGTGAAAAGTGTTCACATGTTTGATTGCTTAAAAGCCAGTTCTTAAGATAGTGGTTAAATGTATGATAGGAGGTGTTATTCCTTATCTGTATTGGTATTGTGTTCCAGAGTGTTGGTGTCCTCACAGAGAAACCGTTTACCAAAGGAACTGGACCTAAGAGGGTCTGCACAGCCCCTCTTAGGGCATACCTTGTGGTTCTGCTGTATCAAAGTGCAGAGTGGTGGTGGGGGTGCCTTGCCGTTTATGGGGCGAAGCCTGCGAGCTAGTTCAGGCTCGAGCACTCATGCTGCATTCACACATAACGCCCCGTGCCACTCTACAGCCAACCAGAGTGTCCTTAATGTGCCGCTCTATTGAACCTGCCAGATCTCTCTCCATGCATTGCTTGCTGCTGCTACTCTACGTCGCTGCTCGCTGCCCCCCCACCACCTGTAGGCTCGGGGGGGGTAGTTATTTAATCATCACTCATCGTGCTTTGTATATCTGTGGAGTGATGAGGCCCGAGCTGAAACATATTAAACGTCTGAAACATGAATAAATAAGAGAGGATTATTTGAGGAACACTTTATTAGTTCGAACAGAATCTCTCTTTTCTCTTCATATCAAAACAAAAACACATTTCATCATCGAACAGATTCAACCGCTCCTAATAACGCTCTAAATAAAAATCACTCATTCATAAACAACCTTTTTATTTTTCACCTCCTGCTGTGAGAACACCTGGTTTACCTGTGAACACCTGGTTTACCTGTGAACACCTGGTTTACCTGTGAACACATGGTTTACCTGTGAACACCTGGTTTACCTGTGAACACTCGGTTTACCTGTGAACACCTGGTTTACCTGTGAACACCTGGTTTACCTGTGAACACATGGTTTACCTGTGAACACCTGGTTTACCTGTGAACACCTGGTTTACCTGTGAACACCTGGTTTACCTGTGAACACCTGGTTTACCTGTGAACACCTGGTTTACCTGTGAACACATGGTTTACCTGTGAACACCTGGTTTACCTGTGAACACCTGGTTTACCTGTGAACACATGGTTTACCTGTGAACACCTGGTTTACCTGTGAACACCTGGTTTACCTGTGAACACCTGGTTTACCTGTGAACACCTGGTTTACCTGTGAACACCTGGTTTACCTGTGAACACATGGTTTACCTGTGAACACCTGGTTTACCTGTGAACACCTGGTTTACCTGTGAACACATGGTTTACCTGTGAACACCTGGTTTACCTGTGAACACCTGGTTTACTTGTGAACACATGGTTTACCTGTGAACACCTGGTTTACCTGTGAACACCTGGTTTACCTGTGAACACCTGGTTTACCTGTGAACACTCGGTTTACCTGTGAACACCTGGTTTACCTGTGAACACCTGGTTTACTTGTGAACACATGGTTTACCTGTGAACACCTGGTTTACCTGTGAACACCTGGTTTACCTGTGAACACATGGTTTACCTGTGAACACCTGGTTTACCTGTGAACACCTGGTTTACCTGTGAACACCTGGTTTACCTGTGAACACCTGGTTTACCTGTGAACACCTGGTTTACCTGTGAACACCTGGTTTACCTGTGAACACCTGGTTTACCTGTGAACACCTGGTTTACCTGTGAACACCTGGTACTTTTACCCCCCTCAAAGATCTGTAGTTTATTATTCTATAACTTTGTAACAATTGACAGAAAAAGCAAAAATAAGACAAGAGTTTTGTAATAAAAAAAAATCCCTTTCCGAGTTTTTACTCCTAAAATTCACCTTTTGTCAAACAACTTGATAAATGAGTATTTCTCAAAGTAGTGTGATTGGTCAACCGCTTATAGATGTCCCGCCCCTTAACCTATCACGTGCAATGTGTTGGAGCGATAGCCAATAGGAGCGCGAGTGTAGTAGTGATGTCCATGTGGTAAATTGTTCAGTATTTTATTCAGATTTTTTTTTGCATTTTGACTGAATTGTTGTTTTATTTAGAATTATTTGAAGGCATTTAATAATCTACTTTCTTCTTGTCAACAAATCTCAAGAAAAATAGTCAAAAAATATTTTCACAACAAAATGCAGAACGTCTCGCTAAATTATAATTTTAAAAACTTGGATTTTATAAAAAATTTCTATCAAATCTAACATTTAAATCAATTTTTTTTGTTCTCGTAAATTTTTGAGGGTTTTTCTCCTGTTTTGGGATTTTTTTGAAATTCTAATTTGTTGGATTTGTTGACAAAAATAAATAAAAACTAGCTCTAATTAAATGCACGACTTTCTAATTTTGGTCAATTTTTAGGCACTTTCTCCGGGAGTTTTCGTGCTTCACTTTTATGGGAAAATAATAATTTTTAAAGTTATAACTAAAAACAGGAATCAATCAAAGAAACATCAAAGCACGGCGTCGCAAAATCCCAAATTTTAAAGCAGAAAATTCAACATGTTTCCTTCAGTTTTTGATTGTTTTTTCTCTCCAGATCTTCACAGTTTGAATTGAAGCGTTTGCATAATTAAGTATAAAACTAATTGGAGCTTCTTCTTCTGTACAGTTCATGGGACCCTATGGAAGCTCTTTAGTGTCAATAAAACAAAGGATAACATTTAAGAAATTATAAAAAAAATAATCAGATTTTTGGACATTTTTAAGTCAGAATTGTGAGTTTTATTATTTAAAATTATATTTTTTAATGTTATTTAAGTGAGTTTAACTTTCACTTTGAATCCAAATAATGAGATAAAGAGTCACAAATGTGCCTTTTTTAATAAAAATGCTAAGATTATTAAAGTGAAAAAGATTGTTATTAAAAATCATAATCAATAAAAATATTTATTATAAGAGGAGCTTTTCAGTCGTTATTAATTAATAATAATCACAATTATGAGAAAAAGCCAAAAAATATAATTTAAATATTTATCTTTTTTTATTTTCTTGGCACGAATGAGCTTCCATACTTCGTTTCCAGGTGAAATTGAAGGTTAAAAGAAAAAGAAAAACTATTTATTTACATTTGTTTTAATCATCTTATTCTCTTATTTACATTGTGTTCGTCTGTGACGAGGGTCTCTACGTCTGTAACGAGGGTCTCTACGTCAGGAACGAGTAGTTTATCGGCTTTAAAATTCAGGGTGTTTTTATTAAAAATTGAGACGATGCAGAGCGAGCGTTTTCACTTCAAACCTTAAAAAAAAATCCATTCCTCGACGCATAAAAAACAAAATGGATGCCATAAAAATAAAATAATTCAGCCCTTTATATTCTGTCCGTTTAGCAGCGACACCTGTGTTTACATTTCTAACGAGAAGGAGAGAAGCTTCAGGTGTTTCAGGATTTAATTAAATATGTAACACACAGATAAACACTATGGAGGCAAATGAGTGCCATCGGAGGTTAAATATTTAAATATGGAGCCAAAGAGGCGAATAATGTTCTGGAAAGAACTGGAAAAGCTTCAGGATTAAAGTCGGGAAATCTAGGAGAAAATATGTGGATTTCTTTCTGAGATTTAAAGGATTTATTTGTGGGAAAAAAAATTCAAGATATCTAAAGAAAATTTCATTTTTTCCTCGTTAATTCAACACTTAATTCTTAAAAATATTTTACTAATTAAATAATTATTTTTGAAGAATATTCAAGTTTTCTCCCAATAAATCAGATTTCTTTCTGAAATTAATATTTATTTTTACTAAATTAAATTTCATGACAATTTCCCCCAAAAATTCTGGTAAATCAAATACATTTTCTTCTTAAATCGTACATTTCATTTTACAAAATGTCATCTTGGTTTCGTCAAATTATAATAATAATAATAATCTTGTAAATTCAGCAATTTAAATCTCAGAAAATTCACAAAGGTTTTTCCTAAAATCTCCACTTTAATGTCTGATTTTCCTAATTTCTCCTCAGAATGTTCCTCCACCTCGCGGCTCCACATCTTATTTATTTCCCCCACAACGCCTTCGATACGTCGCCTCAGTTTCTCTAACGTGAGGGTTTACAGTGAAGCTTCTTTCAGGATTGTTACCAAAACTTTTCCGTTCTTTTGCGTCCTCCAAAGATCTGTTTCCTGTCCAACGTCCGATCATCGTCCCTCGTTATCACCTCAATATCTCCTCGTTATCTCCTCGTTATCGTCCCTGGTTAATCGTCTCGTTAGTCGTGGACAGCTCGTCTTCGGAGGATTCTTCCGTCCTTCGAGCCACGTTTAAGTGCAAAAGCAGCTCCTATGCTAAGGTCTTTTATTTTGGTAGTGCGCGGCGCGTTCGACCGCTTCCTGTCTCGAGTCCTTTTTCAAAGAGAACTTCCAGTTTTTTATTTCCTACAGTTTCGCCCGCTGGAAGAACGCCTAAAGAGGAGACATCGGGACGTTATTAGTGAATAAAGTTATTAAAAACACGCTTTATTTATTGTAATTCAATCGGTCGTACCTTTATGTCGTTTTTCAGGACTTTCACGTCCGGCTGCTGAAGAACCTGACAGAGCTCCTGCGAATAAAGTCAACATTTTACAGCTAAACTAACTTTATACAGTATTTAATGCGACATAAAGACCTCTTTTTGTGCTTTTTTAAGACATTTCTTGCATCATTTTTTTGTATCTTCATATATTTCTTATTTTTCACTAAATCCAATAAAATATGGAGGCAAATTACAGGTATTACATGTTGGTTTTTGCTAATTTAATGTAGAAAATACGACGTTTTAAGTAAAAAATATGCGAAATAAAGTCCATTTGTATAAAGGCCTAAACACAGCAGGAGTGTGAGGAATAAACAACAGCATCATGCAAAAATACAAATTTACATAAAATTATTCATAATATTCATTAAATATCACAGAAAAACAACAGTTTGATAGAACATATTGACGTAATCAAGTCACAATTACAAGATTTAAGCCAAAAACCCTCTGTTATGAGAAAAGAGACGAAACTCAGACTCGTTCCCTCAGGTAAGCTCACCTTTGAGATCTCCGGAGCGACCTGCAGAGAGGGAAGATACTCCTGCTGCAGAAACTGGATAAACTCCAGACCCTGAAACACAAAATATCACAGATTCATAAATAAATGAGGAATACATTGCAGTATTTTAAATGTATTAAAATAAGAGTTTGTACCCGTTTGAGATGAATAGTTTTCAGCGTGATCGCACACTCCGACAGCGTCTGGAAGAAGAGAAACGTTAACAACACGTTAGACGTAAACAACAACAACATGACGCGCGTAAACAAGATGTCTCCTGACGTAAACAAGATGTGTCCTGACGTAAACAAGATGTCTCCTGACGTAAACAACAACGTGACGTAAACAACAACGTGAGTTCGGAGCTCCGTAAAAACAAAGCTGTCTCTGCCGCATGACGCTCTGTTTGATACTCAGATTTCTGGAGTAAAAAATATCAAAATAAAAAAAAAAAATGTAATCAAAATTCTATATAATTTTAAATTGTAATACAAAATCAAAAACAAATCTTAATCCATTAAATAAAAAAAAAAAAAAAATGTAAATCCCAATTATTTTCCCCTAAATCTTAAAAAAATCTAAATATAAGAAGAAAAAATTATTTAAAAAAAATCTATATAAATAAGGATCCCCAAAAAATCTAAGAAAATCTATAAATCCCAAAAAGTCTAAATTGAGAAAAATGAAAATCGTTAAAATATCCAAATCTAGCCCCGATGCAGAAAAAAACATGATATCCGTGTTTTCTTCCCGTAATGTAATATCTGAATCCCAGAAACTCAGAGTTGATTCCCTGATTACACATTTGTTTTTGGGGACCCTCACCAGAACGGTCTGAGCGTCTGAGAGGTCGAAGCTGGGTTTGAGCGGAGCGAGGAAACAGGCGGGGACGATGTGTTTGTAGATGAAGTCGGGGAATCCCACCATGCCGTCTTTCCCTCCTGCAGGAAGAGCAACACTCAGTTAGAAACACACAGAATACTTTAGATATATGTGTATATGTGTATATGTGTATATATGTATATGTGTATATATGTATATATGTATGTATGTATATATGTATATATGTATATGTGTATATCTCACCCCACAGCTCCACCAGCTTGGAGAGGATGATGAAGCAGCTCTTCTGGGCGATCGGGTCGGGGAAGTCCACGGCGCCCTGGATGATCGTGAACACGACGCGCTCGATGTTCTCCGCTCCTGGAGGAACATAGAAAACATTCATACAGTTAAGAAATGGGAAGATTCTGAGAAAAAACACAAATAAACGGTTTAAAAATCACAGTTTGAGGGCCATCGTAAAAGGAGAAGTACATCTTAAAAAAAGGAGGTGTTGTCGAGGATATTCTGAGAAAGAAAACTGGATAAAAACTTGAATTTTGTGTTAAATTTACTACAAAAAAATCCAACATCTGCAGGAAATTCTCTTCATTTGATGTTAGTCATATGTTGTCTGTTAGCTTAGCATAAAGACTGGAAACGGAGGGAAACTGCTAGCGTGTCTCTCTCGAACAGTGAAATAAAATCTTGTGTTTTTCACCGTTTTCTTCCATTTTAAGCAATAAAACACGTTTCTTTGAGCAGATTTTCCTCAGTTTCCTCTCAGATATTGAATGTTTCTCCGTGCACACGTACCCTGGTTGGCCATGACCTCGTTCATGCCGCTGCCGGCCACCGTCTGGATGAAGGTGAAGTAGCTCCTCCTCAGCATCTGCTTCTCCAGCGCCGCCGCCTGGTCGTTCTCCTCCGCCGGGCGGCCCAAAACCTCAAAGATCGAGAGGACCAGAGGCATGAAGACCTGCTGCAGGAAGGGGGATACCTGCGACTGCAAACGGGAGGAAGAAGAATTAATAATATATGTTATTATGGTTGTTATTAATGTAGAGAAAAGAGAGAAGCAGCGGCATGAAAACCTGCCGCAGGAACCGGAGGAAAAACATTGAAATCCCTGTTATTATATTACAATGTGTCCGTATGGAACAGCTGCCCTCAAAAGGCCGTCATCAGATTCAGTTTTGTTGAATATTTTCTGAATTTTAATCGGGAAATACTATAGTTTGTCTATTTGCGTCTGCAGGTTTCTCCTAAATTCACCAAAAGTTAGCATTCTAACGTAACATAAAGTACCGCGACCGCTGTTTGCACCATGTCATCAGAGGTATCGTTGGAAAGCTCCGTCTCTCATGCACAATCTCATCGGATCCAAACATGGTCATTTCCTTTGTATCAGCAACCAATCGTGAAAGTACAAAGGGGTCTTAACCTGTTCCACTCTGAGCCTGTTTTTCAGGTCTCAGGCTCGAAAATGACATTCCCAGAACAAATGACCATATCTTCCCTTCTAAAAGGGTTAAATTAATAATCTTTGTTCTCAAAGTAATGATAAACCTGTGAGTTGGATGTAGAAGTGTCAGAATCAATATAAATGTTTTTTATTTTAAAGAAAATTCAGATTTTACATAGTAAAAAACTGTAAATTTAGTGTCCATCCAAAAATTATTTTTTACAGATAGTGAAAACTACCCTTGGATGATGGGTTAGTAGACTAAAAGCTTTAGGAATCCAAAGTACAACATATAATAAGTACCCTGTATCAAGATTGATGCAAAACAAGTGAAATTTCACCTTTTTAGAGAGATTTAGCCAAAAACTGGGCCATCTGGGGTCATTTGGGTGGATTTGACCTATCTCTGGCCCCCCTTGCTCGATTTGGTTGGTTGACATACCCTTGTGACCGTTAGAGCCAATAGAATCGAAGGGGGAGTCTCCCACCCAGACACGTTGTAAAGAAAAAATGTGGTTGCTTCGCGTGTGGAAAACGAAACCAAAGTGGAGGAATGTCTCCTTCTGGAGTTTGGAAACTAAAACGCAGTTGTATTGCTTATGGATTATCAGAAATAATTTCAAAGAAGGCACAGACACATAGGATGAACCTATGGATTAACTGCAGCATCGTTTTTTTATCGTTTTAATGCCATTGAAGACCACTTTTGACCAAGGTAAGCCATATTTACGTGTTTAGCTTCTTAGCTCCACATGTGATGATGTACGCTTTCGTTTAGAGCGTCGCGAATGTTTATCACTGAGTGTTGAGGAGGGCACCGTTAGATTCAGTGTCTCCAGGACACCAAAAAAGAGTGGTTGGTTGTGCATCTAGGATAAGTAATAAGGGAGTTAGAGTGAGTTTAGTTGCCTTAGTATGTTACGTTTTTTTCGCTTGAGGCTAATTCAGAGGCTGAGTGCTAGCAATGTGGGTTTTTTTTGAAAAAAAAAATTAAAAAGATCAGTTAGCTGAGTTTCTTCCCGTTACATGGATATAACACATTCATAGTTTTATTCAATATTAAGATTCCTTAGACGTTGTTTCCTGCAAATGACGCGTTTATCTGCCCGGTACCGGGGGGAAGGTGTGAAACAGGTTAAACCAAGAAACAAAATCTCATTGGCTGGTGTCAATTTCTGACAACGTGATTCGTTCAGATGCGTCACGTGGTGTGCTAAAACACTTCCTGGTTAGCTTTCCGCTAGAAATTTAAATCTCAAAATGGCAAAAGAACGGCGAAAAAAACGTTCACAGAGAAGACGACAACAATTGTCACTTGCACGAAGCAAGGTTATACAAAAAACAAATGACCCCGAACATGAAATACCTTCACGGAGTGCGTCGAGGCGCAAGCTGTCATCCAAAGAACAGGAGGGTTTAGCTAGCGCCACACTGCAATCTTTAAAGGTTGTTTTCTCAAAATGAGTTTTTTCTCCTCTTCTGAGTCCGAAATGTCCACTTCAGTAGCACGTACATACACCAAACCTTCCAGTTATATTCCTATCAATATTATGAAGGCTTTTACAGAAGGGTTTGTTCATATATCATTCATAGCCTGAATTATATAACATTTTATACCTAAAAACATGGCGGAAATTGATATTTTAGGGCTGTTGACAGTATTTTCTGATTTATGGAGTGATAAAAAGAGATATCCAAAATCCCTTCTGTAAAAGCCTTAGATTCTAATATGACTACAAAATGAAACAAGAATATTGAACCTGGCTTTATCCAAAGTTCAGATTTCGATTCCTGAAATGTATTAAAATATGCGCATATCTAATGAGATAATGGCTCATTTAAACATGCTATTTCAGAAAACTTGTAATACAAAAAACAATTGTCTTATTGTAAGTAATTAACTGGAGAAATTTCTAGCTGATATCTTTAAGTTAAAAGAATTACCCTATTCCGTATTATGTGCCTTACAAATAATGGACGTCCACTCTCGGGAGCGTCGGAGTGGTGCGGTCACCCTAAGTGACAGACCTAAAGTATCCGGGATTCAGGCACCTTCCCTGACTTGTACATTTTTGGTGATGCGCCCTGGAGGTATCAGACTATTTTAAACAACTTTTCCCCGTCTTTCAAACACTTATTCCTGGGTTTTAGCCAGTCATTTTGCACGATATCGTTTAACATTGAGGCTCTCCTGAAAATGCACATATTCTGTGCATTTTCAGGAGAGCGTCAATGTTAAATGATATCGTGCAAAATGACTGGCTAAAACTCTCTTCCAGACATTTAAAAATACTTTCCCCGACCATTTAAACATTATTTATGGCTTGTAAAGTGCAGTTATGCGCCCGGCAGGTATTATACTATTTCAAACAACTTTTCCCCGCCTTTCAAACACTTATTCCTGGGTACAAGTGTTATCTTTTCCCCCCTGGGTGTGTGTGAGACAGGTGAACTGAGTCAGCCTGCCAACAAGCAGCAGTCTGCTGTCATTTTAAACAGTTCCCCCGACTTTTTAACACACTTTTACCCACGTTTTGAGCACTCATTCCTGAGTCAATGTGTCATCTCTTCACCCTGGTCCTGAATTAAAACAGTTCCCCGACTTTAAACACTAATGTGCCCATGATTCAGACACTTATTCCTGGCTAAATCTGTTATCTTTTCCCCCCTGGGTGTGTGTGAGACAAGGGAACTGAGTCAGCCTGCTAACAACCACCAGTCTGCTGTCATTTGAAACATGTTCCCCGACCTTTTAACACACTTTTTACCCATGTTATGCGCCCTGGAGGTATCAGACTATTTTAAACAACTTTTCCCCGCCTTTCAAACACTTATTCCTGGGTTTTAGCCAGTCATTTTGCACGATATCATTTAACATTGACGCTCTCCTGAAAATGCACATATTCTGTGCATTTTCAGGAGAGCGTCAATGTTAAATGATATCGTGCAAAATGACTGGCTAAAACTCTCTTCCAGACATTTAAAAATACTTCCCCCGACCATTTAAACATTATTTCTGGCTTGTAAAGTGCAGTTATGCGCCCTGGGAGGTATTATACTATTTCAAACAACTTTTCCCCACCTTTTAAACACTTATTCCTGGGTACAAGTGTTATCTTTTCCCCCCTGGGTGTGTGTGAGACAGGTGAACTGAGTCAGCCTGCCAACAAGCAGCAGTCTGCTGTCATTTTAAACAGTTCCCCCGACTTTTTAACACACTTTTACCCACGTTTTGAGCACTCATTCCTGGGTCAATGTGTCATCTCTTCACCCTGGTCCTGAATTAAAACAGTTCCCCCGACTTTAAGCACTAATGTGCCCATGATTCAGACACTTATTCCGGGGTCAATGTGTTCTCTTTTCCCCCCTGGGTGTGTGTGAGACAAGTGAACTCAGCCTGCCAACAAGCAGCAGTCTGCTGTCATTTGAAACATGTTCCCCAACTTTTAACACACTTTTACCCATGTTTTGAGCACTTATTCCTGGGTAGAAAAGACATGTGCTGTAGCCTGGTTCTCTCCCAGTACTGGGTACTAGTTAATGCCACTATCACCACCACATTTAAACCAGATGAACTGGTAGTTATCCGGGGTGCTGGAGAGTCATTTTCAGGCTCCTCTCCACAATTGTCCCCCTAAAATGATTTTAAATCATTATCTTTGCATTTCAATACATTTATTCTATCATTTATATGGTTCCCCAACACAATGCACATAGTCTGAAGCTCACTGGGGTCCTGCATATAATTTAATCAGGCGTTTTAACACTTTTTCCCATGAAAATGATTTTTAATCACTATCATGGGGCTATGAAAATCAAATTCCGGGTAATGCAGAGCACAATTGCACCTTTTACTATTTAAATGTATTTGTATTATATATATTTGGGCTAGAAAGGTGACCTCTCTGGGTGATTTAGTCAGTTTATGGAGCTTAGCCCACAAATCCTGGATGATCCAGGCCGAATTTGGGTGCTCATAGGCGGTCTGCCAGGCGCCCCCACCCGTGGAAAGCAAAAGAAAGTGAAGAAAACGGTTAATTATATCTTAAAATAATCAAAAATGAAGTTTTGAAAAAGTTTCTAAAAAATGACAGGGTGCCAACGGAGAAGGGGCTCAACTGTTTGGGGCTTTTTCCCCTTCTCCCTCTTAGGTGCCTTACAAACAATGGACGTCCGCTCTCGGGAGCGTCGGAGTGGTGCGGTCACCCTAAGTGACAGACCTAAAGTATCCGGGATTCAGGCATCTTCCCTGGCTTGTACATTTTTGGTGATGCGCCCTGGAGGTATCAGACTATTTTAAACAACTTTTCCCCGCTTTTCAAACACTTATTCCGAGGTTTTAGCCAGTCATTTTGCACGAAATCATTTAACATTGACGGTCTCCTGAAAAAGCACATATTCTGTGCATTTTCAGGAGAGCGTCTATGTTAAATGATTTCGTGCAAAATGACTGTCTAAAACTCTCTTCCAGACATTTAAAAATACTTTCCCCGACCATTTAAACATTATTTCTGGCTTGTAAAGTGCAGTTATGCGCCCTGGAGATATTGCACTATTTACAAAATGTAGCACTCTGTTTATGACGGACTAATTACCTCCAGCATGGGCCCCTAACAGTGGGACTCTGCATCTCCAGCAGAGACCAGGGGGAAATCACCTCTCTCTGCCCGCTCACAGAGCCCCAAGGACGGACTAATTACCTCCAGCATGGGCCCCTAACAGTGGGACTCTGCACCTCCAGCAGAGACCAGGGGGAAATCACCTCTCTCTGCCCCCTCACAGAGCCCCAAGGACGGACTAATTACCTCCAGAATGTCCCCATAACAGTGGGACTCTGTTTCTTTCACAGCTCCAGCAGAGACCAGGGGAAAATCACCTCTCTCTGCCCGCTCACAGAGCCCCAAGGACGGACTAATTACCTCCAGCATGTCCCCATAACAGTGGGACTCTGTTTCTTTCACAGCTCCAGCAGAGACCAGGGGAAAATCACCTCTCTCTGCCCGCTCACAGAGCCCCAAGGACGGACTAATTACCTCCAGCATGGGCCCCTAACAGTGGGACTCTGCACCTCCAGCAGAGACCAGGGGGAAATCACCTCTCTCTGCCCCCTCACAGAGCCCCAAGGACGGAATAATTACCTCCAGCATGTCCCCATAACAGTGGGACTCTGTTTCTTTCACAGCTCCAGCAGAGACCAGGGGAAAATCACCTCTCTCTGCCCGCTCACAGAGCACCGAAGGACGGACTCGAGACCTCCAGCATGTCCCCATAACAGTGGGACTCTGTTTCTTTCACAGCTCCAGCAGAGACCAGGGGAAAATCACCTCTCTCTGCCCGCTCACAGAGCCCCAAGGACGGACTAATTACCTCCAGCATGGGCCCCTAACAGTGGGACTCTGTTTCTTTCACAGCTCCAGCAGAGACCAGGGGAAAATCACCTCTCTCTGCCCGCTCACAGAGCACCGAAGGACGGACTAGAGACCTCCAGCACCAGTCCCTAACAGGGGGACTCTGTTTATTTCACACCTCCAGGCGGAGACCGGGAAAATCACCTCTCATTGCCCGCTCACAGAGCCCCGAAGGACGGACTAATTACCTCCAGCATGGGCCCCTAACAGTGGGACTCTGCACCTCCAGCAGAGACCAGGGGGAAATCACCTCTTTTTGCCCGCTCACAGAGCCCCAAGGACGGACTAATTACCTCCAGCATGGGCCCCTAACAGTGGGACCTCCATAACCTTGCACACCCTGAGTCCCCGGGCCCCCACAGTTAAGCACTCCCCCACGGACTAAACACAGGTATTCACACCCACCAGAACCTCGTGCCCATGGTGACCTTACAAGGGGGTGGTTTTATGGTGCTTCTGTGTCCGCCCATCAGCATCCATATTCGGCCTTCTTCACGGCATCACCCCCCCTTCTGGGCTGGAGGGTATTCTCGTGCCCCTGGTGACCTTACAAGGGGGTGGTTTTATGGTGCTTCTGTGTCCGCCCATCAGCATCCATATTCGGCCTTCTTCACGGCATCACCCCCCCCTTCTGGCTGGAGGGTATTCTCGTGCCCCTGGTGGTCCTTACAAGGGGGTGGTTTTATGGTGCTTCTGTGTCCGCCCATCAGCATCCATATTCGGCCTTCTTCACGGCATCACCCCCCCTTCTGTGCAGGGTATTCTCGTGCCCCTGGTGGTCTTACAAGGGGGTGGTTTTATGGTGCTTCTGTGTCCACCCATCAGCATCCATATTCGGCCTTCTTCACGGCATCACCCCCCCTTCTGGGCTGGAGGTTCAAACACTTTAACTTTTGTTCACCCTCCTCTGGCTTACACCTCCTCCGCCAACACTTGAGCGCTCATCACAGGGTTCAGCACCAAGGAGAGTGCCTCCCCGGTGCTGATGGAAAGTGGCACTTTTTCTGCCCCTGGTAACCATCAAGGTTATTGTTTTTTTTTTATTTTTTATTTTATTTTAACAAAAAACACAGTACAACAGAGGCTAAAACATAAACTATTTACACGTACTACTGCTGCTATAACAGTACTACTAAATTTCTTAACCTACGTTTTAAAGTGCAGTTATGCGCCCTGGAGGTGTTGCACTATTAACAAAATGTATGCCCAGGATTCTGGCACCTTTCCTGGCTTGTAAAGTGCAGTTATGCGCCCTGGAGATATTGTACTATTTACAAAATGTATACACAGGATTATAATAATAATTATATACACGGTATACATATTCACAATGTTTAGCGGGATTCAGGGGACCAAATTAGGCGTCTAATTCTTACGGTGCACCAGGGCAAACAGGTTGAGTCCACGGCCCCTGCCCCATCATCAGGAGTGTCAACCAGCCCCGGTCCCGACTTCATTGGCCTCTTTCCCTCCCGCTTCCGCTTCCGCTGCTGCTGCAGCTCCAATGACCCATCAGGTGAAGATGATACAGCAGTACTGTTATAGCAGCCCTCTTCGGAGGTCTCCCCATCTGACAGCGGTAGACATCCTTCTGATGATGATGCAGCTGCTGCCGCATCTGATGACGCCCTGAACATGGAGCGGATTCTCAATGCCTCCTTTATACCTGGCGCATTCGCGTAGAACCGGTCCGCCGTGGTTACGTCGTGACACATAAACCTGGCGAGAATCGACCGGCTTTCTGGATCTTGGTGATGCTTGATATTGTCAGCCAGGGCAGTGCGCAGGATTGTGAAGGTGACGGCTGTTTCTAGCCCAGCATCAGCCCATGCCCTCTTCAAGTGAGCGTTCAGGTTCTTGGAGGCCCGATTCCCCCTTGTGAAAAGGAAGAATTCATTCTGAGGACCCAGCAATGCCTCTTTAATCCCCATCCACCGCATGACCCAGCTAAACTCCTCTACTGTAAGCGCCAGCTGTGCTTCGCCATATGTCTTGGCCGTCTTGTGATCCTGCACATGGATGATGTAGCCCTCAGCAGTTCCCCTTATGGCTGCCTCTAAGACCTCACTGTTTTTCCTGTTTGCGTACACGCCCGTACGGTGGCCATACAGGAGGCTCCAATGGAGGGTGAGATAGCCATAGAGAAGCTTCTGGGTGGTTGAGGTCGGCGTGCCGGCCATCAGGTCGAGGAGCTCCGGGATGCGCTTCTCAGCGGCCGCCATGGCGGCGAGAAGCTCCGCCTGGCTCGGCAGACGATCCAGTTTGTTCCTCTTCACCTTAAACTGATGTAGAGTGACTGCCTTATTCAAGTGTTTCATGTTGGCTTTCACCTCTCTCATTATGTGGGTCATATCAGACTGGGTGAGCTTGCACCCCCGGGGCTTTGACTCAGACATGTACCCCATGAACTGGTGCACATTCTTCAGGAAGAACTCTGATGTTGTGACTGCCCGGCCCGGCTTTACAATATACTCGCTCCAGCCACGGATCATCTTCATGTTTCTTAGGAACAGCCAGTCTGACAGGCGGTTAACACCATGGGCCATGTATACTATGAAGTTCTTTATCCGGCTGATCTTCGACACAACATTGTCTTTCTGTTTTACTGTCGGAGCGACACCCAAACAGTGATCCAAGTATGTCTGAAGGTACGCCTCCATGCTTCTAGGCAACGTGATTTCACGCATGGTATTCCCCCGTCCACACCCAGTGGACCAGTAATTTGAGGGAGAGGGCAAGTCATTAGCCAGCTTAGAGGCACGGGTCTTCCGGCATACAGGGGTCTCGCTACCGGAGGCTACTGCAAACATGACAGTTTCCACCGGGGTCTTCACAGGGGTCTCGCTACCGGAGGCTACTGCAAACATGACAGTTTCCACCGGGGTCTTCACAGGGGTCTCGCTACCGGAGGCTACTGCAAACATGACAGTTTCCACCGGGGTCTTCACAGGGGTCTCGCTACCGGAGGCTACTGCAAACATGACAGTTTCCACCGGGGTCTTCACAGGGGTCTCGCTACCGGAGGCTACTGCAAACATGACAGTTTCCACCGGGGTCTTCACAGGGGTCTCGCTACCGGAGGCTACTGCAAACATGACAGTTTCCACCGGGGTCTTCACAGGGGTCTCGCTACCGGAGGCTACTGCAAACATGACAGTCTTCACCGGGATCTTCACAGGGGTCTCGCTACCGGAGGCTACTGCAAACATGACAGTCTTCACCGGGCTCTTCTCAGGGGTCTCGCTACCGGAGGAAACTGGTAATATGACAGTCTTCACTGGGCTCTTCACAGGGTTCTTGACCGGTCTCTTTCCACCGGAGGCTACTGCAAGCATGACAGTCTTCACTGGGCTCTTCACAGGGTTCTTGACCGGTCTCTTCCCACCGGAGGCTACTGCAAGCATGACAGTCTTCACCGGGCTCCTCACAGGGGTCTCGCTACCGGAGGTTACTGGGGACTGCATGACAGTCTTCACCGGGCTCTTCACAGGGGTATTGCTGCCTGAGGCTACTGTGTTTATGCCGGAGGTACTTGGGATTGCCAGGCCCTTAAATCGTATACATTCGTCCTCTTCCTCAAGAACAGCAGCACTCTGCTTCCTGGGTTTTAGCTCCTTTTTCAGCCTGGAGCGCAGGGTCTTCACCTCATCATTGAGGGCATCCTTCTGAGCCCTCAATGCCACATTTTCCAGCATCACCTGCCTGCAGTCCTCGTTGTCACACTCGGTATGTGGGGAGAAGGGTGGAGGGTGCCCGGGGTATTCCTCCTCATTGTCTATATCCAATGATGTAGCCATTCCAATGATGGGGTTAGTCTCACGGAGGTCATGGAGCAACTGCAGTGCCACACTATGCTTCAGCCTTGCCATGACCTGATGTGCCTTCATGTCGGGACAACTCAGGGTGGTCATGTTTTACATGACGGTCCAGTCTCTTCCCAGCGTACGAACACCCAGCGATGGGACAGGGTTTGGTCCGAACATTTATCCTTCCACTGGCTATTTTCAGGAGGATTCCCCTCTCCTCCAAGTTCCGCACTGCATGCTTGTGCTTAAGGTGTTTGTTCAATGCCAGATAGAAGAGTCTGCACACCGGGCATTCAGATGACATCCTTCCTGAAACACACATAATGAATTTGATCAAAATTATGTTATAGTTCTCCGTTTATATGCGTTAGCGTGAGCGGTGGTTGCGACACTGGGTCCGATGCATCAATTCATGGTGCATGGACGAAGGGAAGTATTGGGTTACCACCGGGTCAGATGGTCCCACTTCCGCACCAACGCGGGGCTGGTGATGGCAACATTGGGTCCGATGCATCA
Source organism: Trematomus bernacchii (assembly GCF_902827165.1). Lineage (NCBI taxonomy): Eukaryota > Metazoa > Chordata > Actinopteri > Perciformes > Nototheniidae > Trematomus > Trematomus bernacchii. The sequence continues at coordinate 75,046 of NW_022987688.1, read as the reverse complement.
ATACATGGTGCCCCGACCATGAGAGGGTTTGGGGTACCCCGGAACCAGGCACCACCCCAGCAGGAAACGGGTTGTATGGTCAAAGGAGGAAAGAGTGATAGAACCGGGGTAAAGCAAAGAAAGTGTCCGACAATAGTGACTTGTGAGGCGGCCAGAGAGTCTGTCATATCTCAGTCCTATCCTCCAGGCAACGCTGTGGCCAAAACTGGGCTAAAAACTAAAAAAACTAAAAAATATTTCATCCAGGGAAATTTGGGTGAAAATGAAAAAAAAGTACCCCAAAATAGTGCCTTCATTAGCCAGCAGCAGTCCCCTGTCGACTCATGTGACATTCCTCCAGGGTTACATAGAACCAGGGTGTGGGCTCCGAGCCATCTCCGAGACATCTCTAGTCCGTGTTGATAATGGGGGAAATGTACCCCAAAATAGTCCTTCATTAGCCAGCAGCAGTCCCCTGTCGACTCATGTGACATTCCTCCAGGGTTACATAGAACCAGGGTGTGGGCTCCGAGCCATCTCCGAGACATCTCTAGTCCGTGTTGATAATGGGGGAAATGTACCCCAAAATAGTGCATCATGACTCAGCAATCATCACACTCAACTTTGGTGAGAACCGGGCAAAGGGGTCAAAATCCGTCAATGTGGGGGGTGAAACGGCTGTACGCGAGCCCTGGGGGGGCACCCGGGACCGGGCAGTGCCCCCGGCAGAAGGAACCGGGTCAAACGGGCCAAAACAGGAAAAAAAATAAAAATAAAAAGAACCAGGCAAAAGGGGGGAAAATGGGAAAAAAGTGTCCGAAAATAGTGCCTCATGACCCCGCAGGAGTCCCCCGCGGACTCCCCTGACATTCCTCCATGGTCGAAATCATCCAACTCAACTTTGGTGAGAACCAGGGAAAAGGGGTCAAAATGTAAAAATTGTACCCCAAAATAGTGCCTCATGACCCCGCAGGAGTCCCCCGCGGACTCCCCTGACATTCTTCCATGGTCGAAATCATCCAACTCACGGTCCTTGCGCCACAAAATTAGGCCCACTCAAAGTGCTTGGTGAGCGGATACATTCTTCCATGATTTGCAACAGCCGTTATTTTTCTGAGTGCACCCAAAAACTGGGTTTCCGATTTCGTGCAGACGGTAGTTTGAAAAGTATGGATGAATCTTTTTGACAGAGAAGTGGAAATGAAGCCCAGGGACTTTTTCCCCTTCTCCGTTGTACCAACCATCGGAGAAGGGGAAAAATCGGCCCGAAGCGCCAATAGTCTGGCCCCTTCTCCCGTTGGCACTCTGTCATTTTTTTGACAATTTTTCAAAACTTCATTTTTGATTATTTTAAGTTATAATTAAGCGTTTTCTTCAATTATTTTTGCTTTCCACGGGTGGGGGCGCCTGGCAGGCCGCCTATGAGCACCCAAATTCGGCCTGGATCATCCAGGATTTGTGGGCTAAGCTCCATAAACTGACTAAATCACCCAGAGAGGTCACCTTTCTAGCCCAAATATATATAATACAAATACATTTAAATAGTAAAAGGTGCACTTGTGCTCTGCATTACCCGGAATTTTATTTTCATAGCCCCATGATAGTGATTAAAAATCATTTTCATGGGAAAAAGTGTTAAAACGCCTGATTAAATTATATGCAGGACCCCAGTGAGCTCCAGACTATGTGCATTGTGTTGGGGAACCATATAAATGATAGAATAAATGCATTTAAATGCAAAAATAATGATTTTAAATCATTTTAGGGGGACAATTGTGGAGAGGAGCCTGAAAATGACTCTGCAGCAGGCTGCCTATGAGCACCCAAATTCGGCCTTCTTCACGGAACCACGACCCCTTCTGTGGAGGGTATTCTCGTGCCCCTGGTGAGCACACGTTGACCCAGGAAAGAGTCTTCAAAACACAGGTAAAAGTGTGTTAAACAGTGGGGTAACATGTTTGAAATGACAGCACACTGCTGCTTGTTGGCAGGCTGACTCACTTGACTTGTCTCACACACACCCAGGGGGGGAGAAAGAGGACACATTGACCCAGGAAAGAGTCTTCAAAACACAGGTAAAAGTGTGTTAAACAGTGGGGTAACATGTTTGAAATGACAGCACACTGCTGCTGGTTGGCAGGCTGACTCACTTGACTTGTCTCACACACACCCAGGGGGGGAGAAAGAGGACACATTGACCCAGGAAAGAGTCTTCAAAACACAGGTAAAAGTGTGTTAAACAGTGGGGTAACATGTTTGAAATGACAGCACACTGCTGCTTGTTGGCAGGCTGACTCACTTGACTTGTCTCACACACACCCAGGGGGGGAGAAAGAGGACACATTGACCCAGGAAAGAGTCTTCAAAACACAGGTAAAACTGTGTTAAACAGTGGGGGTAACATGTTTGAAATGACAGCACACTGCTGCTTGTTGGCAGGCTGACTCACTTCACTTGTCTCACACACACCCAGGGGGGGAGAAAGAGGACACATTGACCCAGGAAAGAGTCTTCAAAACACAGGTAAAAGTGTGTTAAACAGTGGGGTAACATGTTTGAAATGACAGCACACTGCTGCTGGTTGGCAGGCTGACTCACTTCACTTGTCTCACACACACCCAGGGGGGGGAGAAAGAGGACACATTGACCCAGGAAAGAGTCTTCAAAACACAGGTAAAAGTGTGTTAAACAGTGGGGTAACATGTTTGAAATGACAGCACACTGCTGCTTGTTGGCAGGCTAACTCACTTGACTTGTCTCACACACACCCAGGGGGGGAGAAAGAGGACACATTGACCCAGGAAAGAGTCTTCAAAACACAGGTAAAAGTGTGTTAAACAGTGGGGTAACATGTTTGAAATGACAGCACACTGCTGCTTGTTGGCAGGCTGACTCACTTGACTTGTCTCACACACACCCAGGGGGGGAGAAAGAGGACACATTGACCCAGGAAAGAGTCTTCAAAACACAGGTAAAAGTGTGTTAAACAGTGGGGTAACATGTTTGAAATGACAGCACACTGCTGCTTGTTGGCAGGCTGACTCACTTGACTTGTCTCACACACACCCAGGGGGGGAGAAAGAGGACACATTGACCCAGGAAAGAGTCTTCAAAACACAGGTAAAACTGTGTTAAACAGTGGGGTAACATGTTTGAAATGACAGCACACTGCTGCTTGTTGGCAGGTAAACATTGTTTAATTGTTTAAGTGTTTTTAAATGTATGGAACAGTGTTTTGTCTCTTTCAAAACTCTCCCGTCATTGGCCGGATACATGGGGACGATTTTATATTCACTATGACCGTTACTATTCCAGTGAGACGAAGTACGTCCGGTGACGGGAGTGATCCCATGTTAATTTTGTCCAAAAACCAGAGCATTCCCTTATCCACTCAAATGGCGCAAAACTCGCGTTCCATGGACAGACATGTAATACACTCAAATTACAATAGCTGGAGCTCTAGACTAATTTATAACATTTGTAAAAATTTGTTAACACTCTGGGTGTGTGAGACGAGTGAACCAAAACGTAAAACCTCCGCAATTAAAACAGTTTAATCGAGTTTGAGCACTAATATACCCATGTTTTGAACACTTTAGCGGGGTAAATGTGTTCTCTTTTCACCCTGGTCCTGAATTAAAACAGTTCCCCCGACTTTAAACACTAATGTGCCCATGATTCAGACACTTATTCCTGGGTCAATGTGTTCTCTTTTCCCCCCTGGGTGTGTGTGTGAGACAAGTGAACTGAGTCAGCCTGCAAACAAGCAGCAGTGTGCTGTCATTTGAAACATGTTCCCCGACTTTTTAACACACTTTTACCCACGTTTTGAGCACTTATTCCTGGGTCAATGTGTCATCTCTTCACCCTGGTCCTGAATTAAAACAGTTTGACCTTATTTTAACACTCATGTAGCCATGTTGGCAGCGCTGCTCACCGGGTAACTCTTGAAATACACTGTCCTGTTGAATTAAAACATTTCCCCCGACTTTAAACACTAATGTGCCCATGTTTTGAGCACTTATTCCTGGCTAAATATGTCTGCCTGGAAGTGTGATATGCTGCTTAAAGCAGTGATTCTGCTGTTTTTAGTTTCTTGTACATTTAACAAATTAAATATGATTAATATGTACATTGTCCTGTCTATACTGACACGTTTATGTCCATAGGTCTGTCTGTTTATTGAGTACAATGTACACCGCCTAAAAACGACAATAATGAGTTAATTAAAACATTTTGGCCGCTCATAGGCGGCCTGCCATGCGCACCTTGAGTCCCCGGGCCCCCTGACTTAAGCACACTGCCTTGGACAAAACCCCATGTGCATAACTGCCAGACAAGCGTGCCCTTGGTAACCTAAAAATATGAAAGGTGTCTGAGTGTCAGGAGTCCGCAGTTGGATGCTTAAGGGCGGACGGTAGACCACCACAAAATCCACCCCTTGTTAGTCTTACCAGGGGCACGAGGTTCTTGAGGGTGTGAATATCTGGGTTTAGTCCATGGGGGAGTGCTTAACTGCGGGGGCCCGGGGACTCATGGTGTGCAAGGTTATGGAGGAGTGCCACTGTTAGGGACTCATGCTGGAGGTCTCTAGTCCGTCCTTTGGGGGTCTGTGAGCCGCCACATAGAGCCTGCATTTAAACAGATTCACCAGTTTATAACATTACTTTAGCCCTGATCAGAGCCCTGTTTTCTGGGTAAGACAGCGAGGTGCTGTACCCTGGGTCTCTGGGTCTATGGGTCTCTGAGACCCTGCTAACAGCAGTGATTCTGCTGTTTTTAGCTCATTGTACATTTAACTAATTAAATATGATTAATATGTACATTATCCCGTCTATACTGACACATTTATGTCCATAACTCTGTATGTTTATTGAGTCCAATGTACACCGTCTAAAAACGACAATTATGACTGAATTAAAACAGTTTGACAGCATTTTAACACTCATGTAGCCATGTTTGCAGCCCTGTTCCCTGGGTAACAATTGAATTACCCTCTCCTGTTGAATTAAAACAGTTCCCCCGACTTTAAACACTAATGTACCCATATTTTGCCCACTTATTACT
>NW_022987688.1:0-57500 GCF_902827165.1 Trematomus bernacchii | reverse complement strand
GGCCCAGACCGGCCCAGACCGGCCCAGACCGGCCCAGACCGGCCCACAATCAGAAACAGAAACACAGCAGCGGCTCCTGACCAGAGGAACATGCTTACTGTCAGTGCACTCAAAGCTATAGAGGTGTAACTTTGGTTTGAGAAGTGTGGGGGGAGGGGGGGGGGACACAAAACACGGGGTCTGGGGGTCCTCTGCCAGAAAAATGATCTTGATTTTAATCCCATTTCCTGCATTTCTACTAACATGTAGGGACGATGGTGATCAGAAGTTATAATAATGACACATTCTGCCAGAAAGAAGAGTTCTAAAATATGTCTCAGAAAAGGCTGTCCTTCCTTCTGAATTCTTCCTTATAGCCAACAACGAGAGCATCATTGGAAGCAGTGGGAAATGTTCACAGTTCATGTATTTCCACTTAGTTTGTTTTATTGTCCTATTACTATAGACTCCAAATAATACACTATGAAATGTAAATAATGAATGTTAACTCCATATAGACCAATCTACTACCCAAACAGAAACATATGGACATACTGTATTGTATATCATACGTGTGCAAACTTATTTAGTATCCTAACCATGCTAACTGTTTTATTTGGGGTGGACCTCACATCCTGTAGGCAAGCCCGCCTTAACCTGCCATCAGGCCCTGGGGCTGATAGGTTTTGTAGGCCCCCTATTTAAACAACAAATCAAAGTCATTTATAGCCTCGGCAGGCTCTGTGATCGCACTTCTCCACTCTGCTCTACGCGCGCCTGGTCCTCCTCCAGATGAGTGACGTATCGGGCCTCCCTCATGTATTTGTCCGGTTGCCGTTGGCTCCCCTCCTCGTCGTCCTCTCCATCTCCTCCAACAGATAATGTCCCTCCTGTCTGTTTTTCCTCTCCTGCTACTCCATCGCTATCAGAACCAGACGGGCTACTTGGCTCCGAGGCCCCGCGGCCGGCACCGCTGCCGCTCGGTACAGAACTAATCTGTCCTTCCTCCTCATCCTGGCCGACAGGTTTAAAATAACCTGAAAGCTTCTGCATTTTTTGTAATAGCTGCTTGTCTCGAAACTCCTTTTCCCTCAACAATTTCCTTTTCCGAGCGCCACTCTCAAACCTTTTCGTCTCCGACATTTTCTCCTAAACAACCTTCATCTGTCACTCAATCACTCGCAATTTGAATAAGTCACATGTTAAACATATTCTCATTCTGATTGGCTGCTAAGTGGTGCCCACTGACTGAGTCATCATTTTTGAGAAAAATCTCTGGAATCCATCGATCTGATTGATTAGCGGAGCAAACGATCAAAATAGTATGGAGGGAAGGTATTTTCGTTTGGATTACTGATCTGGGGGAAGCTCACGAGTGTGTGTGTGTGTGTATACGTGTGTGTGTTTGTGTATTTTTGAATTTTTTTATTGGCTCATGATAGGCCCCCGATCTCCGTAGGCCCCTGGGCTTCAGCCCAGGTCAGCCCGTGCATTAAGGCGGCCCTGTCCGGGGGCATGCTCCACGGGAAGATATTCTGTAGTTATCAGAGCCTCTCAGTCTGAACTGTAGTTATCAGAGCCTCTCAGTCTGAGCTGTAGTTATCAGAGCCTCTCAGTCTGAGCTGTAGATATCAGAGCCTCTCAGTCTGAGCTGTAGTTATTAGAGCCTCTCAGTCTGAGCTGTAGTTATCAGAGCCTCTCAGTCTGAGCTGTAGTTATTAGAGCCTCTCAGTCTGAGCTGTAGTTATCAGAGCCTCTCAGTCTGAGCTGTAGATATTAGAGCCTCTCAGTCTGAGCTGTAGTTATCAGAGCCTCTCAGTCTGAGCTGTAGTTATCAGAGCCTCTCAGTCTGAGCTGTAGTTATCAGAGCCTCTCAGTCTGAACTGTAGTTATCAGAGCCTCTCAGTCTGAACTGTAGTTATCAGAGCCTCTCAGTCTGAGCTGTAGTTATTAGAGCCTCTCAGTCTGAGCTGTAGTTATCAGAGCCTCTCAGTCTGAGCTGTAGTTATCAGAGCCTCTCAGTCTGAACTGTAGTTATCAGAGCCTCTCAGTCTGAGCTGTAGTTATCAGAGCCTCTCAGTCTGAGCTGTAGTTATCAGAGCCTCTCAGTCTGAGCTGTAGTTATTAGAGCCTCTCAGTCTGAGCTGTAGTTATCAGAGCCTCTCAGTATGAGCTGTAGTTATCAGAGCCTCGCAGTCTGAGCTGTAGTTATTAGAGCCTCACAGTCTGAGCTGTAGTTATCAGAGCCTCTCAGTCTGAGCTGTAGTTATCAGAGCCTCTCCGTCTGAGCTGTAGTTATCTCTCTCAGTCTGAGCTGTAGTTATCAGAGCCTCTCAGTCTGAGCTGTAGTTATCAGCCTCTCAGTCTGAGCTGTAGTTTTCAGCCTCTCAGTCTGAGCTGTAGTTATCAGAGCCTCTCAGTCTGAGCTGTAGTTATCAGAGCCTCTCAGTCTGAGCTGTAGTTATTAGAGCCTCTCAGTCTGAGCTGTAGTTATCTCTCTCTCAGTCTGAGCTGTAGTTATCAGAGCCTCTCAGTCTGAGCTGTAGTTATCTCTCTCTCAGTCTGAGCTGTAGTTATCAGAGCCTCTCAGTCTGAGCTGTAGTTATCAGTCTCTCAGTCTGAGCTGTAGTTATCAGAGCCTCTCCGTCTGAGCTGTAGTTATCTCTCTCAGTCTGAGCTGTAGTTATCAGAGCCTCTCAGTCTGAGCTGTAGTTATCAGAGCCTCACAGTCTGAGCTGTAGTTATTAGAGCCTCTCAGTCTGAGCTGTAGTTATCTCTCTCTCAGTCTGAGCTGTAGTTATCAGAGCCTCTCCGTCTGAGCTGTAGTTATCTCTCTCAGTCTGAGCTGTAGTTATCAGAGCCTCTCAGTCTGAGCTGTAGTTATCAGAGCCTCTCCGTCTGAGCTGTAGTTATCTCTCTCAGTCTGAGCTGTAGTTATCAGAGCCTCTCAGTCTGAGCTGTAGTTATCAGAGTTTCTCAGTCTGACAGGAGAGGGCTACACCTTGTTGTAGAAACAGCTCTTTATATCCGTTAGCTCCTAGCTAGCACCAGAAGCTAACAACAACAATCCCTGGTACTGGTGCGCTCTCTCTCTCTCTCGCTCACTCACACAAAATGCGCTTGTGCCACAGACACAGAGCCGAGCTTGAAGGACACTGTGTGCTCCTCTGTGGCGATGACGGCGTGCGATTAAAACATAATAAGAAACCCATTTGAAAGTGGGGGGGACACCAACAGGATGTACCTGAATGGGCCGTCAGAAAAAATAAATATGAATTTGAGTCGGCCCAAAAGGCTCGTAGGCCCACCGCGAAGGTGCCAGTCCAGCCCTGCATGCATGTATTAAAGAACCCTAACGCTGTTGAAGCTAGAGTACCGTCTGTGGCACACATACATGTCCAGTTGCTCTTAATGTCTGTAAAGCCCTCTGCCTTGTGTTAAAAGCAGCTGTGAATAAATAACCTCTCCTCTGTGCCTCAGACCCTCAGAAGGAGCTCCTAATGGGGGGGTGAAGGAGGAGCGATTGCCCGAGCAGGACTGCATGCAGCTCAATCCGTCTCTACGAGGCATCGCCATCAACTCTCTGCTGGCAATCGACATCAGCCTGTCCAAGCGCCTGTCTGTCTGCGTGGGGAGACAGACAGGTGGCAAACAGACAGGTGGGAACCCTCTGAGCTCCATGGTGAGGCTGCTGGCTCTCAGCGGGCACTTCCTGCCGTGGATCCTCATCTCAGTGATCAGCCTCTGGAGCAGCAACACAGCAGCTGGACAGGAAGTGATGATCAACCTGCTGATGGGTGAGACAGGCTGTCTGTCTGTCTGACTGTCTGTCTGTCTGTCTCTCACCTGTCTGTCTGTCTCTCACCTGTCTGTCTTCCTGTCTCTCACCTGTCTGTCTTCCTGTCTCTCACCTGTCTGTCTCTCTCTCACCTGTCTTTCACCTGTCTTTCACCTGTCGGTCTGTCTGTCTGTCTGTCTGTCTCTCACCTGTCTGTCTCTCACCTGTCTCTCAGCTCTGGTCCTGGATCTGATGACGGTTGCCGGGTTACAGAAGTTATTTAAACGTCGAGGACCCTGGGATCTCCCTCCAGGGTTTCTGGACTACATCGCCATGGATACGTATTCTTTCCCAGCAGCCCACGCCAGCAGAGCCATTCTCGTGTCCAAATTCCTGCTGAATCACCTGGTGCTGGCTGTGAGTCCTTACCTCATCAACTGCTGACTCATGGTTAGGACTCATAATGCTGACTCATGTCAGGGTTTAGGACTCATAATGCTGACTCATGTCAGGGTTCAGGACTCATAATGCTGACTCATGTCAGGGTTCAGGACTCATAATGCTGACTCATGTCAGGGTTCAGGACTCATAATGCTGACTCATGTCAGGGTTTAGGACTCATAATGCTGACTCAGGTAAGGGTTTAGGACTCATAATGCTGACTCAGGTCAGGGTTCAGGACTCATAATGCTGACTCATGTCAGGGTTCAGGACTCATAATGCTGACTCAGGTCAGGGTTCAGGACTCATAATGCTGACTCATGTCAGGGTTCAGGACTCATAATGCTGACTCAGGGTCGCTGACTCATGAGTTGTTATTTTTTGCATTAGGAAAAGCGCTATAAAAATCCAATGTATTATTATAATTATACTGCTGACTCATGGCAGGGTTTTAGGAGTCATTCCCACAGCTCCTGTAGTAACCCCCATCCCCCCTCCCCAGGTGCCCCTCAGGATCCTGCTCTACCTGTGGGCTCTTCTGGTGGGTGTGTCCCGGGTGCTTCTGGGTAAACACCACCTGTCTGATGTGGGCTGTGGCTTCGCTCTGGGCTTCCTGCACTTCAGCCTGGTGGAGTCAGTGTGGCTGGACGCCTCCACCTGCCAGACCCTCCTCTCCATCAGCACCATGAGCTGGACCGGACCCTCCTCTCCATCAGCACCATGAGCTGGACCTGACCCTCATCTCCATCAGCACCATGAGCTGGACCAGCCCAGTTGAGATGTAACCACTTCTGCATTAATGTAGCTCTGCATCATGGACGTATGAACAGAACCATGTCAACAACTCTATAGCCGTCTGAGGCAGAATGTTTAATATCCTCTGAGACGGAGAGTAAGAACATTTACTAATGAACATCTGTACAAAACATGACAAACAAACAGCCATCAGGCTGCATACTGCTTCAACTCAAATCAAATCAAGTTTTATTTATATAGCACATTTTTAAACGATTTTTGGTCGAGCCAGTGCTGTACATATAATAAAAATACCCTACAGTAAAGACTTTTGATGTGGAAGTGGGCGTGGTTACATCTGACCTGGGTTGGAACGGCAGACGCCTGGTCCCGTGTGTTTACTCCGTGACGCTTCCTGTTAACACCGTCACGCTTCCTGTTAACACCGTCACGCTTCCTGTTTACCTTCGTCACGCTTCCTGTTTACACCGTCACGCTTCCTGTTAACACGGTCACGCTTCCTGTTAACACGGTCACGCTTCCTGTTTACCTCCGTCACGCTTCCTGTTTACCTCCGTCACGCTTCCTGTTAACACCGTCACGCTTCCTGTTGACACCGTCACGCTTCCTGTTTACCTTCGTCACGCTTCCTGTTAACACGGTCACGCTTCCTGTTAACACCGTCACGCTTCCTGTTGACACCGTCACGCTTCCTGTTTACCTCCATACTCAAGCTCAAGCCCAAGAACATCTGTTAGTCAGTGACTCTTGTTTGATCTGATTTGAAGGTCTATCAAAACTAACCAGCTCTAACTAACTCTAACTTATCTAAATAAATCGGGGGTAACCGATGAGGGTTTTGGTTGTGAAGTATTTCTTATATATTTCTGAGGTGCGACTGTCCACTTACAATGCTGCAACTTTAGTTTTTTATTAAATACACAAACAAACAGCATTGTGTTTCTTCCATGAAGTACGATAGCGCTGAAATCTAACACAATACATATTAAAGGTCTCCTATCATGCTATTTTCAGGCATATATTATGGGTCTCAGATATGTAAAAATATATAAAAACATGTCTATGAAGTGTTTTTCTCAAAATACAAACAGATCATGCATTTTAGAAATCCCTCATACCCCTCTATTCCAGTTGTACCCCCGTTTTTAGAGATTTGGGTACGGAGGAAAAGAGAAAGGGTTTTATTTTCTGACGCTGCGTGAGTTCCCCGATGCACCGGGGACATATATTTATGTATAAAAGACATCACAAAGTGCATTTTGCATGATAGGTCCCCTTTAAGCAAACTATGGCAAGCTGGATTAACAGATATTGATTACATTCTACAGATGGAGCATCTTATTTCAGACGGTTTGAAACGCGAGGGTCGTGATTGGTCCGTGATTGGTCCGTGATTGGTCCGTGATCGGCCCGTGATCGGTTCGTGATGAAGAGCCGGCCCCCAGTCTGACTTGATACCGCCCCCGTGATAAATACATTTAATTATTGTGAAGCCAGCTGCAATGGATCATTGATCCACCAGGGGGTGCAGTGGGGTTCCACACTGGAGCTCATGTGAAATCAACTTCGATACAGTAAACTGGATGTACAGTATGTCTGGTACTAATGTATAGCGGATCTTTGTTAAGATCCATATGTCACGGATAGGATCATAGTCTGTGCTAAATAAGACATGTAATCATTTACAAAACATCACCATGTTGTTATTTAACAAAATAATGTTGTTTAGTCGAAAAAAACGAACGAGAGGAAATGCAGCCGGCTCTCCCGATTTTTAATCCTAATTTAATCATCTTCACCACGATCATTTATGTTTATGTTCGCCGAATTGACATGAAATCACTGACAAATATGAATATTCTGTATTCAACTTCATTGAAACGATCAGGATCCCTGGGTGTTATTTTTCCCCACAATGACCAAGTCGCTGCAAATTATCCCGCTTATTACATGGCCACATTCTCAACAAAGTAACGACATGACTCCCAATCTTAATTGAAATGCTTTTATGGATTTAGAAAATGTTTTTATTGATTTAAAAAATAGTTGTATTGATTTAAATTGACATGCATCCGCTAAGAGAAATAGTCACTAGACACTTGACTTTTTATTTAATGCTTTATAACAGCTGTAATAGTTCCTCCGCAGCGCCGCACCCCTCCCTCCGGCTGAAATTATGAATGTACAGTAAGGCATATAGTAATCATAGATAACACGGCAGGGTCCGTTACAGTTTGTTTTCATCTGATTTCAAATAGACAAAGTCTTGGCTTTCAGAATATTAAACTTGTTAAGGCAAATTTAGATGATAAATACAACTATGAAGCTTGTAACGGCATAATTACAAGCGGAGAACGGAGTCATTTAACGTTACAGCAGGCATAACAACAGCCGGTGTTTATTTTATTATTATATATAGTCGTTATTCATTTGTTTTAAAGCTCAATAAGGAAGATTTAAACTTTCACACACGTTGACCGGCGAAAAACTCTGCCCGGTTCCCTCGGCCCCCACCACGTTGAATAAACAGAAGGCTGCTTTTGTGGAGGAAGTTACAGCGCTACGTACAGGCTCGGCATATGCAGCTTTTTCCAGCGGTATCCATAAATCTCTTAATTTTGACCTCAAAGTGCACCAGATTGATGCATTTAACTTCAATATAAAGAAAAACATCTTCTGTTGTTACAACAATAACATTATAAATAGTAACATAGCTGAACATGGTATTGCACATTTAGCTTTCAGTGTTACTGACCTGAGATGTTTTTATTACATGAATTAAGGTGACTGAGGCTTTTTAACATAGACTTTTCAGTGTCCCACATACCGTTCACCATCCCCCACCCCCCTACTGTATGTTGATTTTTGTTTGCCTACATGTAAATGGGTGGCATTTAGTACCTACCCCCCTCTGAGTGAATACCTGTTGTACCTGTCCGGGGCTAAGCCCATAGGACGATGCTCTGATGTCATCACCCTCGCACATTTGTCATATGTTTACAAAAAACGATGTTAACACTTTCTCGTTCTTAATATATGCTATATTTAGGGTCGATATGTGTTGAATTTACTTTAAAATAGCAGATCACTGTGACCGGATATAGTTTTTTCGGCTTAGTGAACGTGTGTTCCTTCCCCCCCATTGACAATTCATGAGCGTCTAACTCTTCCCCCCCCCCGTCGCACCTTCTAACAGAGCCCCCCCACATATCAAATCCCAATTTAACCCCTGGCCTCTGGAGCAGAAATGAAAGAGTTTTAAAAATGTTTACGTTTTGGTAAGTTTTTAGGGAAATGTTGTAATATTGCAACGTTGGCCTTAGGTGGGAGCAGAATTTCTGTATTTCTACTCACATTGTCTGAATAAATATATTGAACAACTAAGGGTTAATTTGCAGGATTGATTGCTTACTTAGCCCTATATCAGTATATAGCATGAATAATAATCACACATCACTCATATTTGTTATGAATAATCATTTATCCTTTATTAAATAGTAAGTCGCTTTGGATAAAAGCGTCAGCTAAATGCAATTTATGAAAGCCTCACTCAGGATTTTTTTACCAAGTGTAAAGTTATTTAATATATAAAGACTATATATTATTGAATTACAAGATCAGATATACTTTATTTTATCTCAAATATTGATGTGTTCAAATGCTCTTCTAAACAAAACTGAAAGACCATGAAAAGCTGTCTTCCTGTTTTTGTGAAGGAAGCGCCATCTCCTGGTTAAATCGCCCTCTTGGAAAATAGTGGGAGGGCTTAACATTCCCAGATACTGGTCTTTGGCAGGTCTTAGGCAGGTAACTGGCAGGTAGTAGGCAGGAAGCAGTAAGCTGGAGTCTGAAATAAGATGCTCCATCTGTATAGCTAACCCTGACAGGTTAAGTCAGTGAGAATTATTCTAAATCTAAATCTCAAAATTCAGACTTTTTTCACAAAATCTCAAAATCCTGAATTCTTTTTTAATTATTATTAATTGTTTTCTCGAAATTCTCACTTTTTTTTCTCATAATCTTTTCTTTTTTTTCTCATAATCTCGAAAATCTGACTTTTTCTCTTAAAAATCTGACCTTTTCTCAAAATCTTGAAAATATCACTTTTCTATCCAAATGTGACTTTTCTTCTCAATCTGAAAAATCTGACTTTTTTTCTTAAAAATATCACCTTTTCTCAAAATCTCGAAAATCTTACTTCTTTTCTCAAAATTCAGACTTTTTCCACCAAATTCAGACTCTTTTCTCAAAATCGTAAAATTCTGATTTTTTTCAGACTTTTCCCCCAAAAATCTGAATTTTTCACAAAATCTTAAAAAAATTCTCGAAAATTTGGACTTTTTTCTCAAAATCTTTAAATTGTGCTTCCTTTTCTCAAAATGTTACCCTTTTCTGAAATTCTGTAAATAACGAACAGCTCATAATTAAAAATCTTTATTTATAATTACCTGAGGAGAACAGAAAGAAACCGTTTGTTCCCACGACTCAGAGAGTCAGTGAACGCCACACAGACACATTCTCTCTGTCTCTCATATTCTTTAAAGGGGACCTATCATGCAAAATGCACTTGTGTACGTCTTTTCTACATGAATATGTGTCCCCGGTGTTCCAGGGAACTCACCAAGTGTCAGAAAACACAACCCTCTTTATTTTCCTCCATACCCAAATCTCTAAAAAAGGGGCTGCAACGGATCTGATAAAAACTGATCCAGATTTGAACACTGTCCTGACGTCAGGACGGTGGCGCTACGGCTATTGGGACAACTCCACCAATCAGGAGGAGACAGCCACGGCCATTGCCGTTCGAAAGCGCTGGAGACGCTGTAGTACATATGCCAGGCCTGTAGGTGGTGCTGTTCTCACAGAATCAGCCCTTGCTAAAACAGAGCTAAAAAAGTGCAAATTGAGCGAAATGAAGCATGGCTAAAATGCATGATCTGTTTGGTATTTTGAAAAAAAAAAAGTATAAATATGCCTTATATAGGTATGGTCCTACACTATATTATTCAAATATAGCATGATAGGTCCACTTCAAATCATTTTAATAAAAGAGCAAGTTAAGGTCTATAGGAACATTTAAACAAGAAGGGGAGAATCATCAGAGAAAATAATTCAAACATAATATTTATTTATATTTTAGGAACAAACAAAAGATTCTGTTCGAGAAATCAAATAAGGTCTCTTCATAAATTACAGTCTTCAATAAACAAGCACACAAAGACCAATATCTCACAACTGTCATCAAATATAAATTAATTCACCAACAGCAACATCAAGAACGATGTGGCTTTAGTTTCAAAGTCTTTCAGAGGAAGTCTCTTCAAACTAAAACAAACTAGTTTCAGCTGGAGCTTTGTTCCAACAAACCTCCCTTTGCTTTGTGGAGAGAAGACGGGACGGTGGATCTCAGTGACAATGGGTTCTGGTTCAGGGTCTGGATCTGGATCAGCTTCTGGATCAGGGTCAGGGTCTGGATCAGGGTCTGGTTCTGGTTCAGGGTCTGGATCAGCTTCTGGATCAGGTTCTGGTTCTGGTTCAGGGTCAGCTTCTGGATCAGGTTCTGGTTCTGGTTCAGGGTCAGGGTCTGGATCTGGATTCGTCTAACAGTCACTCCTCCACAGTTTGATGGTTTTGTCGTTTTCCAGCGCGGCTGAAGCAATGATGTTTTCTGTCGGGTGGCAGGCGGTGGAGATCACCACGTCTGCAGAGAAACACTTCAGATAGAACTACAACTCCTCCTACTGCTACTTCCTGTTATCAACGTGTCTGCAGAGAAACACTTCAGATAGAACTACAACTCCTCCTACTGCTACTTCCTGTTATCAACGTGTCTGCAGAGAAACACTTCAGATAGAACTACAACTCCTCCTACTGCTACTTCCTGTTATCAACGTGTCTGCAGAGAAACACTTCAGATAGAACTACAACTCCTCCTACTGCTACTTCCTGTTATCAACGTGTCTGCAGAGAAACACTTCAGATAGAACTACAACTCCTCCTACTGCTACTTCCTGTTATCAACGTGTCTGCAGAGAAACACTTCAGATAGAACTACAACTCCTCCTACTGCTACTTCCTGTTATCAACGTGTCTGCAGAGAAACACTTCAGATAGAACTACAACTCCTCCTACTGCTACTTCCTGTTATCAACGTGTCTGCAGAGTAACACTTCAGAGAGAACTACAACTCCTCCTACTGCTACTTCCTGTTATCAACGTGTCTGCAGAGAAACACTTCAGATAGAACTACAACTCCTCCTACTGCTACTTCCTGTTATCAACGTGTCTGCAGAGAAACACTTCAGATAGAACTACAACTCCTCCTACTGCTACTTCCTGTTATCAACGTGTCTGCAGAGAAACACTTCAGATAGAACTACAACTCCTCCTACTGCTACTTCCTGTTATCAACGTGTCTGCAGAGAAACACTTCAGATAGAACTACAACTCCTCCTACTGCTACTTCCTGTTATCAACGTGTCTGTAGAGAAACACTTCAGAGAGAACTACAACTCCTCCTACTGCTACTTCCTGTTATCAACGTGTCTGTAGAGAAACACTTCAGATAGAACTACAACTCCTCCTACTGCTACTTCCTGTTATCAACGTGTCTGCAGAGAAACACTTCAGATAGAACTACAACTCCTCCTACTGCTACTTCCTGTTATCAACGTGTCTGTAGAGAAACACTTCAGATAGAACTACAACTCCTCCTACTGCTACTTCCTGTTATCAACGTGTCTGCAGAGAAACACTTCAGATAGAACTACAACTCCTCCTACTGCTACTTCCTGTTATCAACGTGTCTGTAGAGAAACACTTCAGATAGAACTACAACTCCTCCTACTGCTACTTCCTGTTATCAACGTGTCTGTAGAGAAACACTTCAGATAGAACTACAACTCCTCCTACTGCTACTTCCTGTTATCAACGTGTCTGCAGAGAAACACTTCAGATAGAACTACAACTCCTCCTACTGCTACTTCCTGTTATCAACGTGTCTGCAGAGAAACACTTCAGATAGAACTACAACTCCTCCTACTGCTACTTCCTGTTATCAACGTGTCTGTAGAGAAACACTTCAGATAGAACTACAACTCCTCCTACTGCTACTTCCTGTTATCAACGTGTCTGCAGAGAAACACTTCAGTTAGAACTACAACTCCTCCTACTGCTACTTCCTGTTATTAACGTGTCTGCAGAGAAACACTTCAGATAGAACTACAACTCCTCCTACTGCTACTTCCTGTTATCAACGTGTCTGCAGAGAAACACTTCAGAGAGAACTACAACTCCTCCTACTGCTACTTCCTGTTATCAACGTGTCTGCAGAGAAACACTTCAGAGAGAACTACAACTCCTCCTACTGCTACTTCCTGTTATCAACGTGTCTGCAGAGAAACACTTCAGAGAGAACTACAACTCCTCCTACTGCTACTTCCTGTTATCAACGTGTCTGCAGAGAAACACTTCAGAGAGAACTACAACTCCTCCTACTGCTACTTCCTGTTATCAACGTGTCTGCAGAGAAACACTTCAGTTAGAACTACAACTCCTCCTACTGCTACTTCCTGTTATCAACGTGTCTGCAGAGAAACACTTCAGTTAGAACTACAACTCCTCCTACTGCTACTTCCTGTTATCAACGTGTCTGCAGAGAAACACTTCAGAGAGAACTACAACTCCTCCTACTGCTACTTCCTGTTATCAACGTGTCTGTAGAGAAACACTTCAGATAGAACTACAACTCCTCCTACTGCTACTTCCTGTTATCAACGTGTCTGCAGAGAAACACTTCAGATAGAACTACAACTCCTCCTACTGCTACTTCCTGTTATCAACGTGTCTGCAGAGAAACACTTCAGATAGAACTACAACTCCTCCTACTGCTACTTCCTGTTATCAACGTGTCTGCAGAGTAACACTTCAGATAGAACTACAACTCCTCCTACTGCTACTTCCTGTTATCAACGTGTCTGCAGAGAAACACTTCAGATAGAACTACAACTCCTCCTACTGCTACTTCCTGTTATCAACGTGTCTGCAGAGAAACACTTCAGTTAGAACTACAACTCCTCCTACTGCTACTTCCTGTTATCAACGTGTCTGCAGAGAAACACTTCAGATAGAACTACAACTCCTCCTACTGCTACTTCCTGTTATCAACGTGTCTGCAGAGAAACACTTCAGTTAGAACTACAACTCCTCCTACTGCTACTTCCTGTTATCAACGTGTCTGCAGAGTAACACTTCAGTTAGAACTACAACTCCTCCTACTGCTACTTCCTGTTATCAACGTGTCTGCAGAGTAACACTTCAGTTAGAACTACAACTCCTCCTACTGCTACTTCCTGTTATCAACGTGTCTGCAGAGAAACACTTCAGATAGAACTACAACTCCTCCTACTGCTACTTCCTGTTATCAACGTGTCTGCAGAGAAACACTTCAGATAGAACTACAACTCCTCCTACTGCTACTTCCTGTTATCAACGTGTCTGTAGAGAAACACTTCAGATAGAACTACAACTCCTCCTACTGCTACTTCCTGTTATCAACGTGTCTGTAGAGAAACACTTCAGTTAGAACTACAACTCCTCCTACTGCTACTTCCTGTTATCAACGTGTCTGTAGAGAAACACTTCAGTTAGAACTACAACTCCTCCTACTGCTACTTCCTGTTATCAACGTGTCTGTAGAGAAACACTTCAGTTAGAACTACAACTCCTCCTACTGCTACTTCCTGT
Source organism: Trematomus bernacchii (assembly GCF_902827165.1). NCBI lineage: Eukaryota > Metazoa > Chordata > Actinopteri > Perciformes > Nototheniidae > Trematomus > Trematomus bernacchii. Next base: position 43,801 of record NW_022987688.1, on the reverse strand, counting down.
TATCAACGTGTCTGTAGAGTAACACTTCAGATAGAACTACAACTCCTCCTACTGCTACTTCCTGTTATCAACGTGTCTGCAGAGAAACACTTCAGTTAGAACTACAACTCCTCCTACTGCTACTTCCTGTTATTAACGTGTCTGCAGAGAAACACTTCAGATAGAACTACAACTCCTCCTACTGCTACTTCCTGTTATCAACGTGTCTGCAGAGAAACACTTCAGATAGAACTACAACTCCTCCTACTGCTACTTCCTGTTATCAACGTGTCTGCAGAGAAACACTTCAGTTAGAACTACAACTCCTCCTACTGCTACTTCCTGTTATCAACGTGTCTGCAGAGTAACACTTCAGATAGAACTACAACTCCTCCTACTGCTACTTCCTGTTATCAACGTGTCTGCAGAGAAACACTTCAGATAGAACTACAACTCCTCCTACTGCTACTTCCTGTTATCAACGTGTCTGTAGAGAAACACTTCAGTTAGAACTACAACTCCTCCTACTGCTACTTCCTGTTATCAACGTGTCTGCAGAGAAACACTTCAGTTAGAACTACAACTCCTCCTACTGCTACTTCCTGTTATCAACGTGTCTGCAGAGAAACACTTCAGTTAGAACTACAACTCCTCCTACTGCTACTTCCTGTTATCAACGTGTCTGCAGAGAAACACTTCAGAGAGAACTACAACTCCTCCTACTGCTACTTCCTGTTATCAACGTGTCTGCAGAGAAACACTTCAGTTAGAACTACAACTCCTCCTACTGCTACTTCCTGTTATCAACGTGTCTGCAGAGAAACACTTCAGATAGAACTACAACTCCTCCTACTGCTACTTCCTGTTATCAACGTGTCTGCAGAGAAACACTTCAGTTAGAACTACAACTCCTCCTACTGCTACTTCCTGTTATCAACGTGTCTGCAGAGAAACACTTCAGATAGAACTACAACTCCTCCTACTGCTACTTCCTGTTATCAACGTGTCTGCAGAGAAACACTTCAGATAGAACTACAACTCCTCCTACTGCTACTTCCTGTTATCAACGTGTCTGCAGAGAAACACTTCAGATAGAACTACAACTCCTCCTACTGCTACTTCCTGTTATCAACGTGTCTGCAGAGAAACACTTCAGATAGAACTACAACTCCTCCTACTGCTACTTCCTGTTATCAACGTGTCTGCAGAGAAACACTTCAGATAGAACTACAACTCCTCCTACTGCTACTTCCTGTTATCAACGTGTCTGCAGAGAAACACTTCAGATAGAACTACAACTCCTCCTACTGCTACTTCCTGTTATCAACGTGTCTGCAGAGAAACACTTCAGATAGAACTACAACTCCTCCTACTGCTACTTCCTGTTATCAACGTGTCTGCAGAGAAACACTTCAGATAGAACTACAACTCCTCCTACTGCTACTTCCTGTTATCAACGTGTCTGCAGAGAAACACTTCAGATAGAACTACAACTCCTCCTACTGCTACTTCCTGTTATCAACGTGTCTGCAGAGTAACACTTCAGTTAGAACTACAACTCCTCCTACTGCTACTTCCTGTTATCAACGTGTCTGCAGAGAAACACTTCAGTTAGAACTACAACTCCTTCTACTGCTACTTCCTGTTATCAACGTGTCTGCAGAGAAACACTTCAGATAGAACTACAACTCCTCCTACTGCTACTTCCTGTTATTAACGTGTCTGTAGAGTAACACTTCAGTTAGAACTACAACTCCTCCTACTGCTACTTCCTGTTATCAACGTGTCTGCAGAGAAACACTTCAGATAGAACTACAACTCCTCCTACTGCTACTTCCTGTTATCAACGTGTCTGCAGAGAAACACTTCAGATAGAACTACAACTCCTCCTACTGCTACTTCCTGTTATCAACGTGTCTGCAGAGAAACACTTCAGATAGAACTACAACTCCTCCTACTGCTACTTCCTGTTATCAACGTGTCTGTAGAGAAACACTTCAGATAGAACTACAACTCCTCCTACTGCTACTTCCTGTTATCAACGTGTCTGCAGAGAAACACTTCAGTTAGAACTACAACTCCTCCTACTGCTACTTCCTGTTATCAACGTGTCTGCAGAGTAACACTTCAGTTAGAACTACAACTCCTCCTACTGCTACTTCCTGTTATCAACGTGTCTGCAGAGAAACACTTCAGTTAGAACTACAACTCCTTCTACTGCTACTTCCTGTTATCAACGTGTCTGCAGAGAAACACTTCAGATAGAACTACAACTCCTCCTACTGCTACTTCCTGTTATTAACGTGTCTGTAGAGTAACACTTCAGTTAGAACTACAACTCCTCCTACTGCTACTTCCTGTTATCAACGTGTCTGCAGAGAAACACTTCAGATAGAACTACAACTCCTCCTACTGCTACTTCCTGTTATCAACGTGTCTGCAGAGAAACACTTCAGATAGAACTACAACTCCTCCTACTGCTACTTCCTGTTATCAACGTGTCTGCAGAGAAACACTTCAGATAGAACTACAACTCCTCCTACTGCTACTTCCTGTTATCAACGTGTCTGCAGAGAAACACTTCAGATAGAACTACAACTCCTCCTACTGCTACTTCCTGTTATCACCGTGTCTGCAGAGTAGTAGTAGTAGCAAGTAGGATCATTTTCTCATAGACTTCTCTACAGTCTGAGGAGTCGCCCCCTGCTGTTTCAGGACAGTGCTTAGGGGTCAAAGGTCGTACCTGTGTGTCCTTGCAGCTTCTGAACGACCTCTTTGGTCTGCAGGTTCCAGATGTAAACCGAGCTGTCCTCTGATCCCGCAACGATCCACTGACACACAGAGGTCAAAGGTCATGAAGGTATGAACAGGTAGGTTCATAGTACATGTGTTATACCTGTGACTCCTGGCTTTTAGCGGGTATTTAAAAACACAAATGGCTGGAGTATTGGTGATTACACTTCATTCCTTCTACGTGAGTAACAACAGAGTATCTTCACAGGGTGGAGTTACACGGAGGGTTCAGACTGACGCCTCACCTTCCCTCCTGTGACGGAGAAGTTGGCGAAGATGCAGTATTTCTCGTTCTTGTGTCCGTTATATGTCTTCAGACACTGAAGCAGAGAGAGAGGGTTACTAAGAGAGAGAGAGGGTTACTACGAGAGAGAGAGAGGGTTAGTACGAGAGAGAGGGTTACTACGAGAGAAAGGGTTAGTACGAGAGAGAGGGTTAGTACGAGAGAGAGGGTTACTACGAGAGAGAGGGTTACTACGAGAGAGAGAGAGGGTTACTACGAGAGAAAGGGTTAGTACGAGAGAGAGGGTTAGTACGAGAGAGAGGGTTACTACGAGAGAGAGGGTTACTACGAGAGAGAGGGTTACTACGAGAGAGAGGGTTAGTACGAGAGAGAGGGTTAGTACGAGAGAGAGAGGGTTACTACGAGAGAGAGGGTTACTACGAGAGAGAGGGTTAGTACGAGAGAGAGGGTTAGTACGAGAGAGAGGGTTAGTACGAGAGAGAGGGTTAGTACGAGAGAGAGAGGGTTACTACGAGAGAGAGGGTTACTACGAGAGAGAGAGGGTTACTACGAGAGAGAGAGGGTTACTACGAGAGAGAGGGTTACTACGAGAGAGAGGGTTACTACGAGAGAGAGAGGGTTACTACGAGAGAGAGAGGGTTACTACGAGAGAGAGAGGGTTACTACGAGAGAGAGGGTTACTACGAGAGAGAGGGTTACTACGAGAGAGAGAGGGTTACTACGAGAGAGAGGGTTACTACGAGAGAGAGAGGGTTACTACGAGAGAGAGAGGGTTACTACGAGAGAGAGGGTTACTACGAGAGAGAGGGTTACTACGAGAGAGAGGGTTACTACAAGAGAGAGGGGGTTACTACGAGAGAGAGGGTTAGTACGAGAGAGAGGGTTATTACGAGAGAGAGAGGGTTACTACGAGAGAGAGAGGGTTACTACGAGAGAGAGAGGGTTACTACGAGAGAGAGAGGGTTACTACGAGAGAGAGAGGGTTACTACGAGAGAGAGGGTTACTACGAGAGAGAGGGTTACTACAAGAGAGAGGGGGTTACTACGAGAGAGGGGGTTACTACAAGAGAGAGGGGGTTACTACGAGAGAGAGGGTTATTACGAGAGAGAGGGTTAGTACGAGAGAGAGAGGGTTACTACGAGAGAGAGAGGGTTACTACGAGAGAGAGGGTTACTACGAGAGAGAGAGGGTTACTACGAGAGAGAGAGGGTTACTACGAGAGAGAGGGTTACTACGAGAGAGAGAGGGTTACTACGAGAGAGAGAGGGTTACTACGAGAGAGAGGGTTACTACGAGAGAGAGGGTTACTACGAGAGAGAGGGTTACTACAAGAGAGAGGGGGTTACTACGAGAGAGAGGGTTAGTACGAGAGAGAGGGTTATTACGAGAGAGAGAGGGTTACTACGAGAGAGAGAGAGGGTTACTACGAGAGAGAGAGGGTTACTACGAGAGAGAGAGGGTTACTACGAGAGAGAGAGGGTTACTACGAGAGAGAGGGTTACTACGAGAGAGAGGGTTACTACGAGAGAGAGGGTTACTACGAGAGAGAGAGGGTTACTACGAGAGAGAGGGTTATTACGAGAGAGAGGGTTAGTACGAGAGAGAGGGTTACTACGAGAGAGAGAGAGGGTTATTACGAGAGAGAGGGTTACTACGAGAGAGAGGGTTACTACGAGAGAGAGGGTTACTACGAGAGAGAGGGTTAGTACGAGAGAGAGGGTTAGTACGAGAGAGAGGGTTAGTACGAGAGAGAGGGTTACTACGAGAGAGAGGGTTACTACGAGAGAGAGGGTTAGTACGAGAGAGAGGGTTACTACGAGAGAGAGGGTTACTACGAGAGAGAGGGTTACTACGAGAGAGAGGGTTAGTACGAGAGAGAGGGTTACTACGAGAGAGAGAGAGGGTTATTACGAGAGAGAGGGTTATTACGAGAGAGAGGGTTACTACGAGAGAGAGGGTTACTACGAGAGAGAGGGAGGGTTACTACGAGAGAGAGGGTTACTACGAGAGAGAGAGAGGGTTATTACGAGAGAGAGGGTTAGTACGAGAGAGAGGGTTACTACGAGAGAGAGGGTTACTACGAGAGAGAGGGAGGGTTATTACGAGAGAGAGGGTTATTACGAGAGAAAGGGTTAGTACGAGAGAGAGGGTTACTACGAGAGAGAGAGAGGGTTATTACGAGAGAGAGGGTTAGTACGAGAGAGAGGGTTAGTACGAGAGAGAGGGTTAGTACGAGAGAGAGGGTTAGTACGAGAGAGAGGGTTACTACGAGAGAGAGGGTTACTACGAGAGAGAGGGAGGGTTATTACGAGAGAGAGGGTTATTACGAGAGAGAGGGTTAGTACGAGAGAGAGGGTTACTACGAGAGAGAGAGAGGGTTATTACGAGAGAGAGGGTTATTACGAGAGAGGGTTACTACGAGAGAGAGGGTTAGTACGAGAGAGAGGGTTAGTACGAGAGAGAGGGTTACTACGAGAGAGAGGGTTACTACGAGAGAGAGGGAGGGTTATTACGAGAGAGAGGGTTACTACGAGAGAGAGGGTTACTACGAGAGAGAGGGTTACTACGAGAGAGAGGGAGGGTTATTACGAGAGAGAGGGTTAGTACGAGAGAGAGGGTTACTACGAGAGAGAGAGAGGGTTATTACGAGAGAGAGGGTTAGTACGAGAGAGAGGGTTACTACGAGAGAGAGAGAGGGTTACTACGAGAGAGAGGGTTACTACGAGAGAGGGTTACTACGAGAGAGAGGGTTACTACGAGAGAGAGGGTTACTACGAGAGAGAGAGGGTTAGTACGAGAGAGAGAGGGTTACTACGAGAGAGAGGGTTACTACGAGAGAGAGGGTTACTACGAGAGAGGGAGAGAGGGTTAGTACGAGAGAGAGGGTTAGTACGAGAGAGAGGGTTACTACGAGAGAGAGGGTTACTACGAGAGAGAGGGTTACTACGAGAGAGAGAGAGAGGGTTAGTACGAGAGAGAGGGTTAGTACGAGAGAGAGGGTTACTACGAGAGAGAGGGTTACTACGAGAGAGAGGGTTACTACGAGAGAGAGGGTTACTACGAGAGAGAGGGTTACTACTATGAGAGAGAGGGTTACTACGAGAGAGAGGGTTACTACGAGAGAGGGGGTTAGTACGAGAGAGAGGGTTACTACGAGAGAGGGTTAGTACGAGAGAGGGTTACTACGAGAGAGAGGGTTACTACGAGAGAGGGGGTTAGTACGAGAGAGAGGGTTACTACGAGAGAGGGTTAGTACGAGAGAGGGTTACTACGAGAGAGAGGGTTACTACGAGAGAGGGGGTTAGTACGAGAGAGAGGGTTACTACGAGAGAGGGTTAGTACGAGAGAGGGTTACTACGAGAGAGGGTTACTACGAGAGAGAGGGTTACTACGAGAGAGAGGGTTACACATGATCTCTCTCTCTCTCTCTCTCTCTCTCTCTCTCTCTCTCTCTCTCTCTCTCTCATTATCTCTCACTCTCTCTCTCTCTCCCTCTCACACATTATCTCTCGCTCTCTCTCTCTCATTATCTCTCACTCTCTCTCTCTCTCCCTCTCACACATTATCTCTCTCTCTCTCTCTCTCATTATCTCTCACTCTCTCTCTCTGTCTCCCTCTCACACACTATCACTCAGAGGAGTCAGTACCTTTCCTTTGCTGTAGTCCCAGAGCTTTAATGTGCTGTGAACAGGAGGAAACAGAGTCAGAGCTAGATTGAGAAAGTTAAATGTAAACAAGGCTAATGTGAAGCTAGCTTGAAGCTAGTGCTAAAGTGACTCTGTTGATGAAGAGCAACAGAGTGACTTCCTGTTGATGAAGAGCAACAGAGTGACTTCCTGTTGAGGCACTCACTTGTCCAGAGTCGCAGCCAGGATGTATTTTCCATTTGGAGAAAACTTAACAAAAGACACCGGGGGATTGTCGTCATCTAAGAAGAGACAAAGATACATGTTATTTATCAAGAAGAAAATGAATTATTAGATATTATTGGTACCTTCAGTGTTTTACTGCACATCTGTTATTCTTTAGGTCGAGTACTTTTTAAATGCGTTCTCAATGTTTATTTTATGTGATATTCACTAGTTTTATACCACAAAGAAACCCCAGAGAGCGCCGGATCTACGTACCGATGATACACACCATGTTACGTACCGGTCTAACGTACCGATGACACACACCATGTTACGTACCGGTCTAACGTACCGATGATACACACCATGTTACGTACCGGTCTAACGTACCGATGACACACACCATGTTACGTACCGGTCTAACGTACCGATGACACACACCATGTTACGTACCGGTCTAAGGTACCGATGACACACACCATGTTACGTACCGGTCTAACGTACCGATGACACACACCATGTTACGTACCGATGATACGTACCGATGATACACACCATGTTACGTACCGGTCTAACGTACCGATGATACACACCATGTTACGTACCGGTCTAACGTACCGATGACACACACCATGTTACGTACCGGTCTAACGTACCGATGACACACACCATGTTACGTACCGGTCTAACGTACCGATGACACACACCATGTTACGTACCGGTCTAACGTACCGATGACACACACCATGTTACGTACCGGTCTAACGTACCGATGATACACACCATGTTACGTACCGGTCTAACGTACCGATGATACACACCATGTTACGTACCGATGATACACACCATGTTACGTACCGGTCTAACGTACCGATGATACACACCATGTTACGTACCGGTCTAACGTACCGATGATACACACCATGTTACGTACCGATGACACACACCATGTTACGTACCGGTCTAACGTACCGATGACACACACCATGTTAAGTACCGGTCTAACGTACCGATGACACACACCATGTTACGTACCGGTCTAACGTACCGATGATACACACCATGTTACGTACCGGTCTAACGTACCGATGATACACACCATGTTACGTACCGATGATACACACCATGTTACGTACCGGTCTAACGTACCAATGATACACACCATGTTACGTACCGGTCTAACGTACCGATGATACACACCATGTTACGTACCGGTCTAACGTACCAATGATACACACCATGTTACGTACCGGTCTAACGTACCGATGATACACACCATGTTACGTACCGGTCTAACGTACCGATGACACACACCATGTTACGTACCGGTCTAACGTACCAATGATACACACCATGTTGATGTTATGTACCGATGTCATGTACCGATGTCATGTACCAGTGTTACATCCTGGTGTAACGTACCGATGTTATCTAGCGATTTTATGTAGCGATGTTATGTAGCGATGTTATGTAGCGATGTTATGTACTGATGTTACATCCTGGTGTAACGTACCGATGTTATGTACCAATGTTATGTAGCGATGTTATGTAGCGATGTTATGTAGCGATGTTATGTACCGATGTTATGTACCGATGTTATGTACCGATGTTATGTAGCGATTTTATGTAGCGATGTTATGTACTGATGTTATGTACCGATGTTATGTACCAGTGTTACATCCTGGTGTAACGTACCGGTGTAACGTACCGGTGTAACGTACCGATGTAACGTACCGATGTTATGTACCGATGTTATGTACCAGTGTTACATCCTGGTGTAACGTACCGATGTTATGTACCAGTGTTACATCCTGGTGTAACGTACCGATGTTATGTACCGATGTTATGTACCGATGTTACAGTAAGAACAGGTTCTGTTATGTGAGGAGGACTCACCGATCAGGGTCTTCAGACACTGTCCGGACGCCGTGTCCCAGATGCGACTGCAGACAGACAACAGCTTCAGTCTCTGTGTTATACCTACATGTATAATGTATAGTGTATTATATGCAAAGTATTCTGTACCAGAGGCCGTCGTAGCTGCTGGAGACGATGAGCGAGCCGTCTCTGTTGAAGTGAACCTGGAAACAGAGTCAGGGTCAGAGATCAGGGTCAGAGCTTAGGACACTACAACGACCTCTTGTTTGTAAGAGAAACGACTCACAGCAGAGACGGGGTCGGAGTGAGCCGGCAGAGTCTTCAGACATTTCCCCGTCTTCACGTCCCAGATGCGAACGCTCTCATCAAACTGCAGACACACACAAAGACTGTTAGGATAAGATAAGATGTGCCAGAGTTACACAGATACAATAAACACAGCAGCATAATAATAAGACTGTACACTAACAGTGCAGTAAAAAGAGCAATTCAATATCTACAGGAAACATAGACGGTCACATAGTTAATGTAAAATACTGTACAGTGACGAGCAGTATTTAGTAGTGCAAAAAAACGTAGTGGCAGATACTGAACTGCACGTAAAGCAACTCCAGGAGGCAATCCTTTAAACGGTATATTATGTATTTTAGAAGCTTTAATAGAATATGCAGGTGATTCATGGAGTTATCAGTGTGTGTGTGTGTGTGTGTGTGTGTGTGTGTGTGTGTGTGTGTGTGTGTGTGTGTGTGTGTGTGTGTGTGTGTGTGTGTGTGTGTGTGTGTGTGTGTGTGTGTGTGTGTGTGTGTGGCGCACCGATCCAGACACCACCAGGTTGGACTGAGGGTTGAAGTTGCAGCAGAAGACGTAGTTACTGTGGCCCTTCAGGGTCTTCAGACACTTCCCCTGAACACACAGGACGCACGTTAGAACACACACATTAAGTATCAGGTTAATGATCCATCCCTGTTCAATACTGTGGAGATGTTAAGCTAGTAAGCTGTGTGTGTGTGTGTGTGTGTCTTACAGAGCTGTGGTCCCAGATCTTGAGTGTTTTGTCGTCGGACGCAGAAACCAGCAGGGTGGAGTCTGAAGACCAGGAGACATCGGAGATCCCCTAAAAACACACACACACACACACACACACACACACACACACACACACACACACACACACACACACACACACACACACACACACACACACACACACACACACACACACACACACACACACACACACACACACACACACACACACACACACACACACACACACACACACACACACACACACACACACACACACTCTGTAAACAGTGTGTGTGTTGTGGTTCAGAGGTCTTCAGGAGGCGGTGCTCACCAGTTTGTGTCCGACGATGGATTTCTCAAACTTTCCGTCGAACGCTCCCCAAATCTTTATCAGTTTATCGGCCGCTGCACCGAGAGGATAAAGAACACAATAAACCGTGTTTAATTTCGTCTTAATGTACATTATTTAATTTCATATTCTGTTCTTGTACATATCATATTCTATTTACATGGATATAGACTTCTTGCACTATTTCTTAAGCTGCTGAGCATCTGATGAGAACACCTTGAATTCATGTGTCCAAACGTGTGTGAGTGTGAGTGTGAGTGTGAGTGTGTGTGTGAGTGTGTGTGAGAGTGTGAGTGTGTGTGTGTGTGTGTGTGTGTGTGTGTGTGTGTGTGTGTGTGTGTGTGTGTGCTCACAGGAGCTGGCCAGCCACTCTCCGTTGGGGCTGAATTTGACGGAGGAGACGGCCTTGGTGTGTCCGGCCAGAGTAAACTTCACGGTGTAGTTCGGTTTGGCCGCGTTAGACTGTGCACACACACACACACACACACCACACCACACACACACACACACACAGTTACTGCTTGTTCAATGACTGTCAACAATAATATAGTGATGCAGGCTCCTCACCTTGCTGCTGGAGGACTGCTTTAAGGTGTCTGTCTCTGGTTTCTTCTCCTCTGTCGCCATGTCTGAGTCCAGCAGCTCCTTCTCCCTGCAGCTCCTTCTCCCTGCAGCTCCTTCCTCCTGCAGCTGTTTAACCAGCACACAAAACACTGTTCAGATCTCCTGCAATAAACCTGAATCTGCGATAAACACCTGGCGCTATAATCAAATACAGCTTTTCATCAATGTCCTAAAACTTATTTTGAGGTCGCAATACTTTAATATGCATTTCATGTCACTTAGTTGTACTTAAATTGATGTTACACATTTTGTTTAGCCAAGGTTGTGTAATTATTTGTCTTTATTTTATTACTAATGTCTGCTTTTCTGTTATTAGCTGTTATTATATGTTAGCTTCTGTTAGCTCTGTTATTATCTGTTAGCTTCTGTTAGCTCTGTTATTATATGTTAGCTTCTGTTAGCTCTGTTATTATCTGTTAGCTTCTGTTAGCTCTGTTATTATATGTTAGCTTCTGTTAGCTCTGTTATTATCTGTTAGCTTCTGTTAGCTCTGTTATTATATGTTAGCTTCTGTTAGCTCTGTTATTATCTGTTAGCTTCTGTTAGCTCTGTTATTGTATGTTAGCTTCTGTTAGCTCTGTTATTATATGTTAGCTTCTGTTAGCTCTGTTATTATCTGTTAGCTTCTGTTAGCTCTGTTATTATCTGTTAGCTTCTGTTAGCTCTGTTATTATCTGTTAGCTTCTGTTAGCTCTGTTATTATATGTTAGCTTCTGTTAGCTCTGTTATTATCTGTTAGCTTCTGTTAGCTCTGTTATTATATGTTAGCTTCTGTTAGCTCTGTTATTATCTGTTAGCTTCTGTTAGCTCTGTTATTATATGTTAGCTTCTGTTAGCTCTGTTATTATATGTTAGCTTCTGTTAGCTCTGTTATTATCTGTTAGCTTCTGTTAGCTCTGTTATTATATGTTAGCTCTGTTAGCTCTGTTATTATCTGTTAGCTCTGTTATTATCTCTTAGCTCTGTTATTATCTGTTAGCTCTGTTATTATCTGTTAGCTCTGTTATTATCTGTTAGCTCTGTTATTGTCTGTTAGCTTCTTTTAGCTTCTGTTTTGGCTCTGCTGCTGAAGGAGGGCTAGAGCTAGCTGCAGATGCTAACAACGCTAACTATAGTTATCTCTATAAAGCCGTGTTACCTTTCCCGCTCTCGGTACACAGGGACCGGGTTCTGACCGGGTTCTGACCGGGTTCTGACGGGTTCGGACCGGGTTCTGACAGTTAGCCAGAAGCTGACTGCTAACTACACAAGAGTGCTGTCATACGGCGAGTGAAGAGGGTCAAAATAAAAATAAAGGAAACTGTAGACTGAGGGTCCATTCTGTTTTTATTATTTATAAAAGGAAGAATAATTGTTTTGCTGATCCTCTTCGGGAATGTATTCAATTAGTTCATTTTAAAAACGTTTGTCCCCCGAAACTGAACAATAACTGCTCTTCCAGCACAGCAGGGGGCGCAGGAGCAGCAGATCAGCACCGCCTTTAAACCAGGAGGACAAGAAGAAGAAGAAGTCCGTGACCTCATCAAGGTGCTTCTCCTGCAGCACTATCATAATAATAATACATTACATTTATATAGCGCTTTTCCTGGTGCTCAAAGATGAGGCGCTGGGTCCGGACCGGGGCCGCTCTGGTGCTGGGAGCGGGTCTGGGAGTCTGGGTCGGCCGCGCGACGAGCCTCAGCCCCGGGGAGGAGCAGCGGGGGGTCGGGGGGCTGCTGGAGAGGGTCCCTGTGATCCCGGTGATCCCGTGGGTGGAGGCCTCCGAGCTCACGGTGAGAGTACTGTACTGTATTTATAGAGACTACTGTACTGTACTGAGACTGTACAGAGACTGTACTGAGACTGTACTGTACAGAGACTGTACTAAAGTACTATTTATAGAGACTACTGTACTGTACTGAGACTGTACTGAGACTGTACTTAAGTACTATTTATAGAGACTTTACTCCACTACAGTTCAGAGGTACATGGTGCACTTTTACTCCACGACATGTATTTAATCCCTTCAGTTACTCCACAGACTTTAGTTCCACCTGGAGTAAATCCACAAGCTACCCTGCAGTATACAAAGTCATTCAAACTAGCTGCACCTTTACCAGCTTTGAGAACACTTTCATGATCAATCATTATAAAACATATCATATATATTATTCTGAAATGAACCAATCTGCACAACGACTACTTTTACTGTCGCTACTTTCACTATATTTTGATGATAATACTTAGTTTTATACTTATCACCTAAGTGTAAACACGTCTCAATCAGTCACTGAACACCTGAGCACATACTGCAGATTAAAAAAGAGAAATACAATCTGAGCTCTGTTTTTCTTAAAGGTCCCATGTCTTTTCTACTGATCATAGTTCCATAGTTGAGGTCTACTAGAATAGATGTACATTGTTCAATGTTCCAAACTCACATTGGTTTCTCAAACAGCATCTCTGTATAGTCTGTGTATTCACTCTCTGTCCTACACGGCTTGTTGGAGCTCCTGCCCCCCCCCTCCCTGTGAGCCCACTGTGCTCTGATTGGTCAGCTCGTCCACTCTGTTCTGATGAGATCACCACCGTTACAGCAGAACATCAGTGATTATGTTTTACAATGGCGTTAGTTAGCAACCAGAAAATGACACCAGTAAGGACAAACAGATGAGAATGCTGCGTGGGGTCTGGGGGCCGTGTTGGGGGGACGTTGGGGGGCTCGCTGCTGTGAGGAGAGGACAGTGTGAGCTGGGTTACTGGTGTCGTTTCCTGGTTGCTGCGAGGGGTCTGTGAGACAGTGAGACATCGCGGAGCTCAGCCTGAACTCAGCCTGAGCTCACACACACACACACACACACACACACACACACACACACACACTCGTAGCCTGGCTGTGTGTGTGTGTGTGTGTGTGTGTGTGTGTGTGTGTGTGTGTGTGTGTGTGTGTGTGTGTGTGTGTGTGTGTGTGTGTGTGTGTGTGTGTGTGTGTGTGTGTGTGTGTGTGTGTGTGTGTGTGTGTGTGTGTGTGTGTGTGTGTGTGTGTGTGTGTGTGTGTGTGTGTGTGTGTGTGTGTGTGTGTGTGTGTGTGTGTGTGTGTGTGTGTGTGTGTGTGTGTGTGTGTGTGTGTGTGTGTGTGTGTGTGTGTGTGTGTGTGTGTGTGTGTTTGTGCGTGTGCGTGTGCTCAGGCTGAGTTCAGGCTGAGAAATCCGCGGAGTAGCGCGGCTGAGAAAAGATAAGGCTGAGTGAGTGTGTGTGTGTGCGGAGCTCCACGGATTGGTCCATTTGGGCATGGTCACGTCACTATACCCAAGAAGTAAAAAATGGAAAAAGAGAGATGTCCAGCGAGGCGTTCTGGGGCAGCACAGAGAGGTCTGCTCTGTGTTAGAGCTTTACTCTCTACAGGGTGCACTCTGAGGGTTTGTGACTCTGCAGACCGTTCACATGCAGAAGCTACAGAACACAAGGGGACGGGTCAGAACCAGAGAAGCATGACATGGGACCTTTAAGACACACAGTGAAGATCACACACACTGTATAATGAACATATACTGTGTATTTATATACTGTGTGTGTATATATATATATATGACCTCATCGTCCTGACTCCTCCCCTCAGGTGAGTCCAGGTGTGTCGGGGGGGGGCGGCAGTGATGAAGTACGGCTTCCCCTCGTTAGCAAACATCAAGACGCGAGAGTCCTACGTGACCTCGTACGACCCCCGCACACGCACTGCATCCTGGGTAATCGAGAGGCTGAGCCCCGCCTCCCTGAGCGGCCAATCAGACAGGAAGAGCTGCGACTTCATGGAGGACGACAGGTGAGTCACCTGGACATTATTTACCTTTAGATCATGTATACTTTAGTGTTATTAAACCCCCCCCCCCAGTGTGAACGTGCTCCACAGGTCCACCAACACTGACTACAGGGGGAGTGGCTTCGACAGAGGTCACATGGCTGCAGCAGCCAATCACAAGTGGAGCCAGAAGGCCATGCAGGACACCTTCTACCTGAGCAACGTGGCCCCACAGGTACACACACACACACACACACACACATGATACCCACACAGATATATTGATATGTGTGTGTGTGTGTGTGTGTGTGTGTGTGTGTGTGTGTGTGTGTGTGTGTGTGTGTGTGTGTGTGTGTGTGTGTGTGTGTGTGTGTGTGTGTGTGTGTGTGTGTGTGTGTGTGTGTGTGTGTGTGTGTGTGTGTGTGTGTGTGTGTGTGTGTGTGTGTGTGTGTGTGTGTGTGTGTGTGTGTGTGTGTGTGTGTGTGTGTGTGTGTGTGTGTGTGTGTGTGTGTGTGTGTGTGTGTGTGTGTGTGTGTGTGTGTGTGTGTGTGTGTGTGTGTGTGTGTGTGTGTGTGTGTGTGTGTGTGTGTGTGTGTGTGTGTGTGTGTGTGTGTTTTCAGAATCCTCAATTGAACCGGTACACCTGGAATAACCTGGAGAAACACTGCCGCTCTCTGACCAAAAACTACCTGGATGTCTACGTGTGCACCGGCCCCCTCTACCTGCCCAGGTAACACACACACACACACACACACACACACACACACACGTTCTATAGGGACAAGACAAGATAATAACTAGTTCTATAGAGACAAGATAATAACTAGTTCTATAGAGACTAGATAATAACTAGTTCTATAGAGACAAGACAAGATAATAACTGTAGGTATTAATACGATAATGACCGGAGGCCAATCGATCGGAGCATCCCTAATTATTACCGGACATTTTGACCGGCAGGTTTTGAATTTACCGGTTTTTAATAAATGTTACCAGCTAAAAACCGGTAATTACCGGCTGACGGAAACCCTGGGACAAGGATAAAATCACACATACCTGCGACTCACCATCCAGTACAACGTTTGGTATTCCATGTAAAGATTGTGACTGCTGACCACCAATGATATCAAGTACCACATCTGTGTATTGTCCCCTTTTATACGCTTTGTTACCCGTCTGTGGGTATTTAGCCTGGCTGTGGTCTTTGGTAGCTTGCTGCTTCAGATTCTTCCACCTCAACCTCACTTGGTCCACCGTCCTCTTGTGTCCAGGTCACATTGTCTGTGACCTCCGTCCATATTCCGCTCTTTACTTTAGTCGCTCCACCCTCTCTGTTAAAGCTACCAGCTATGCAGTCAGAATGATTCCTTACACCCTGCAGCAGTGCGTGGGTCTCAGCAGTGCGTGGGTCTCAGCAGTGCGTGGGTCTCAGCAGTGCGTGGGTCTCAGCAGTGCGTGGGTCTCAGCAGTGCGTGGGTCTCAGCAGTGCGTGGGTCTCAGCAGTGCGTGGGTCTCAGCAGTGCGTGGGTCTCAGCAGTGCGTGGGTCTCAGCAGTGCGTGGGTCTCAGCAGTGCGTGGGTCTCAGCAGATGTACAATTAGGCCCCTTTTTGTCCATCTGTCCAACTCACTGGTTCGGTCAGGTTATTTTGGAAAGGTGATGACAGATGATGGACTTTTCTTTTGTTGAAGATATGTTTTCTTTAATCTAAATTACATTTGTGATTGGCAATCTTTGTTGTGATATTTTTATGAGCATAAACATTTATGTCATCAACATTTGGTTGAAAACTAAATAGGCCACCTCAAACGTGACCGAAAAATAAAATGTATTTGCCATGAAGGCTAAACATGGTGTATTATTTCAGTTAACAGACTTTGCCGTGTGTGTGTGTGTGTGTGTGTGTGTGTGTGTGTGTGTGTGTGTGTGTGTGTGTGTGTGTGTGTGTGTGTGTGTGTGTGTGTGTGTGTGTGTGTGTGTGTGTGTGTGTGTGTGTGTGTGTGTGTGTGTGTGTGTGTGTGTGTGTGTGTGTGTGTGTGTGTGTGTGTGTGTGTGTGTGTGTGTGTGTGTGTGTGTGTGTGTGTGTGTGTGTGTGTGTGTGTGTGTGTGTGTGTGTGTGTGTGTGTGTGTGTGTGTGTGTGTGTGTGTGTGTGTGTGTGTGTGTGTGTGTGTGTGTGTGTGTGTGTGTGTGTGTGTGTGTGTGTGTGTGTGTGTGTGTGTGTGTAGACAGGAGGCTGATGGAAAGCTGTACGTACGATATCAGGTTTTGGGGCATAACCACGTTGCCGTGCCGACGCACTTCTTCAAGGTGAGTGACAGGTTAATAACAAACACAAATATAAAATGTTTTTTATACATAGACGACACTGGGACATGTCTCCATGTAGTGTCTCTACTGGGACATGTCTCCATGTAGTGTCTCTACTGGGACATGTCTCTATGTAGTGTCTCTACTGGGACATGTCTCCATGTAGTGTCTCTCCTGGGACATGTCTCTATGTAGTGTCTCTCCTGGGACATGTCTCCATGTAGTGTCTCTACTGGGACATGTCTCTATGTAGTGTCTCTCCTGGGACATGTCTCTATGTAGTGTCTCTACTGGGACATGTCTCCATGTAGTGTCTCTACTGGGACATGTCTCTATGTAGTGTCTCTCCTGGGACATGTCTCTATGTAGTGTCTCTACTGGGACATGTCTCCATGTAGTGTCTCTACTGGGACATGTCTCTATGTAGTGTCTCTACTGGGACATGTCTCCATGTAGTGTCTCTCCTGGGACATGTCTCCATGTAGTGTCTCTACTGGGACATGTCTCCATGTAGTGTCTCTACTGGGACATGTCTCTATGTAGTGTCTCTCCTGGGACATGTCTCTATGTAGTGTCTCTACTGGGACATGTCTCTATGTAGTGTCTCTACTGGGACATGTCTCCATGTAGTGTCTCTACTGGGACATGTCTCTATGTAGTGTCTCTACTGGGACATGTCTCTATGTAGTGTCTCTACTGGGACATGTCTCTATGTAGTGTCTCTACTGGGACATGTCTCTATGTAGTGTCTCTACTGGGACATGTCTCCATGTAGTGTCTCTACTGGGACATGTCTCCATGTAGTGTCTCTACTGGGACATGTCTCCATGTAGTGTCTCTACTGGGACATGTCTCTATGTAGTGTCTCTACTGGGACATGTCTCTATGTAGTGTCTCTACTGGGACATGTCTCTATGTAGTGTCTCTACTGGGACATGTCTCTATGTAGTGTCTCTACTGGGACATGTCTCTATGTAGTGTCTCTACTGGGACATGTCTCTATGTAGTGTCTCTACTGGGACATGTCTCTATGTAGTGTCTCTACTGGGACATGTCTCTATGTAGTGTCTCTACTGGGACATGTCTCCATGCTCTAATGTTCAGAAAGCTCTTTATTGTCCTCATACTGCCTGTGCTGCAGCACCTCTTTTCACCCTCTGTCTGAAACCAGAGCCCAGTCTGCTCTGATTGGTTAGCTGGCTGGCTCTGTTGTGATTGGTCAAACAGCTTAAAGATGTCCCGCCCCTTTATCCTATCACGTACAATGTGTTGGAGCGCTAGCCAATAGGAGCAAGAGTGCTCCATACTGATGTCACCATGTTCCAGAAGTGAAACTAGCTGACAGCTGATTGGTTCCCTCAGGTGCTGATCCTGGAGCAGATGGATGGCAGGGGGGTGGAGCTTCGGTCGTACGTCTTACCGAACGAACCAATCGAGGAGAAGGTCCCTCTGGAGCGCTTCCTGGTTCCCATAGAAACCATCGAGAGGGCGGCGGGGCTGCAGTTCATCCCGAACATCATGAAGAGAACGAGCCGTCTGCAGAGCATCACTGCACGATAACACCCACAATGCACTGCAGGAGGAACGCCCACAATGCACTGCAGGATTAACGCCCACAATGCACTGCAGGATGAACACCCACAATGCACTGCAGGATGAACACCCACAATGCACTGCAGGATGAACGCCCACAATGCACTGCAGGCTTACCTGTCGCCTCATGGCTGAACAATAATCTGAGTTTATGTGTTAAGTGTTTCTGTAAATAAATCAACTGTAATTATCTCCACATGTTGTCTGCGCTTCATCTCCACTCAGGAACATCGGATCAATATATCTTTTATTTAACGGGATTAAAAGGGGAGACATATTACCGTCTGCATTATTCATCTTTATTCTAAATGTTAAACACACCTGTCATGCTCTGCCACTAGGGGGCTCTAAGTGAACGCAACAGTAAGGCTTTAGTGGGTGTGTTGGTTTTAGAGTGTTGCATCATGGGAGTTGTAGTCTTCTCTGATGTATATAAGAGGGGGAGAAGGAGACTCTAAAAACCTCCTGAACCACTGAAAGAGTCCTGACCACGAGAAGAGCACGTTTAAATCACTTTATACGACATCGACTATACGCTCAATCCAGATTATCCTGGGCACAGGTTCAAACCCCACTGCAGTCAGCATGTCGTTGTGTCCCTGAGACACTTCACCCCAAAGTGCTCCTGAGGGGATTGTCCACAGTATTGAGTATGTTAGTCGCTTTGGATAAAAGCGTCTAACAAGTAACATGTGATCAGGGTTGGGTTGTAACGGAATACATGTAACGGCGTTACGTCATCAGAATACAAAAATCAAGTAACTGTATTCAGCTCGCATTACATTTGAAAACCGAGTAATCTGATTACAGTTACTTTCGTAAACCTGAAGTGAATACATTTTGGATTACTTATTGGAATTATTGGTGGAAAGATTTCCTCACAACATTTAATATTCATTACTAAAGGTACAGCCGAATCATCACAGCGCACAAAACCTATTACCGCCGTGTGTGTGTGTGTGTGTGTGTGTGTGTGTGTGTGTGTGTGTGTGTGTGTGTGTGTGTGTGTGTGTGTGTGTGTGTGTGTGTGTGTGTGTGTGTGTGTGTGTGTGTGTGTGTGTGTGTGTGTGTGTGTGTGTGTGTGTGTGTGTGTGTAGACAGGAGGCTGATGGAAAGCTGTACGTACGATATCAGGTTTTGGGGCATAACCACGTTGCCGTGCCGACGCACTTCTTCAAGGTGAGTGACAGGTTAATAACAAACACAAATATAAAATGTTTTTTATACATAGACGACACTGGGACATGTCTCCATGTAGTGTCTCTCCTGGGACATGTCTCCATGTAGTGTCTCTCCTGGGACATGTCTCCATGTAGTGTCTCTACTGGGACATGTCTCTATGTAGTGTCTCTACTGGGACATGTCTCCATGTAGTGTCTCTACTGGGACATGTCTCTATGTAGTGTCTCTCCTGGGACATGTCTCCATGTAGTGTCTCTACTGGGACATGTCTCCATGTAGTGTCTCTACTGGGACATGTCTCTATGTAGTGTCTCTACTGGGACATGTCTCTATGTAGTGTCTCTACTGGGACATGTCTCCATGTAGTGTCTCTCCTGGGACATGTCTCCATGTAGTGTCTCTACTGGGACATGTCTCCATGTAGTGTCTCTACTGGGACATGTCTCTATGTAGTGTCTCTACTGGGACATGTCTCTATGTAGTGTCTCTACTGGGACATGTCTCCATGTAGTGTCTCTCCTGGGACATGTCTCCATGTAGTGTCTCTCCTGGGACATGTCTCCATGTAGTGTCTCTACTGGGACATGTCTCCATGTAGTGTCTCTACTGGGACATGTCTCTATGTAGTGTCTCTACTGGGACATGTCTCTATGTAGTGTCTCTACTGGGACATGTCTCCATGTAGTGTCTCTCCTGGGACATGTCTCCATGTAGTGTCTCTACTGGGACATGTCTCCATGTAGTGTCTCTCCTGGGACATGTCTCCATGTAGTGTCTCTCCTGGGACATGTCTCTATGTAGTGTCTCTACTGGGACATGTCTCCATGTAGTGTCTCTACTGGGACATGTCTCTATGTAGTGTCTCTCCTGGGACATGTCTCTATGTAGTGTCTCTACTGGGACATGTCTCTATGTAGTGTCTCTACTGGGACATGTCTCTATGTAGTGTCTCTACTGGGACATGTCTCTATGTAGTGTCTCTACTGGGACATGTCTCCATGTAGTGTCTCTCCTGGGACATGTCTCCATGTAGTGTCTCTCCTGGGACATGTCTCCATGTAGAGTCTCTCCTGGGACATGTCTCCATGTAGTGTCTCTACTGGGACATGTCTCTATGTAGTGTCTCTACTGGGACATGTCTCTATGTAGTGTCTCTACTGGGACATGTCTCTATGTAGTGTCTCTACTGGGACATGTCTCTATGTAGTGTCTCTACTGGGACATGTCTCTATGTAGTGTCTCTACTGGGACATGTCTCCATGTAGTGTCTCTACTGGGACATGTCTCTATGTAGTGTCTCTACTGGGACATGTCTCCATGTAGTGTCTCTCCTGGGACATGTCTCCATGTAGTGTCTCTACTGGGACATGTCTCCATGTAGTGTCTCTACTGGGACATGTCTCTATGTAGTGTCTCTCCTGGGACATGTCTCTATGTAGTGTCTCTACTGGGACATGTCTCTATGTAGTGTCTCTACTGGGACATGTCTCCATGTAGTGTCTCTACTGGGACATGTCTCTATGTAGTGTCTCTACTGGGACATGTCTCTATGTAGTGTCTCTACTGGGACATGTCTCTATGTAGTGTCTCTACTGGGACATGTCTCTATGTAGTGTCTCTACTGGGACATGTCTCCATGTAGTGTCTCTACTGGGACATGTCTCTATGTAGTGTCTCTACTGGGACATGTCTCTATGTAGTGTCTCTACTGGGACATGTCTCTATGTAGTGTCTCTACTGGGACATGTCTCTATGTAGTGTCTCTACTGGGACATGTCTCTATGTAGTGTCTCTACTGGGACATGTCTCCATGTAGTGTCTCTACTGGGACATGTCTCTATGTAGTGTCTCTACTGGGACATGTCTCTATGTAGTGTCTCTACTGGGACATGTCTCTATGTAGTGTCTCTACTGGGACATGTCTCTATGTAGTGTCTCTACTGGGACATGTCTCCATGCTCTAATGTTCAGAAAGCTCTTTATTGTCCTCATACTGCCTGTGCTGCAGCACCTCTTTTCACCCTCTGTCTGAAACCAGAGCCCAGTCTGCTCTGATTGGTTAGCTGGCTGGCTCTGTTGTGATTGGTCAAACAGCTTAAAGATGTCCCGCCCCTTTATCCTATCACGTACAATGTGTTGGAGCGCTAGCCAATAGGAGCAAGAGTGCTCCATACTGATGTCACCATGTTCCAGAAGTGAAACTAGCTGACAGCTGATTGGTTCCCTCAGGTGCTGATCCTGGAGCAGATGGATGGCAGGGGGGTGGAGCTTCGGTCGTACGTCTTACCGAACGAACCAATCGAGGAGAAGGTCCCTCTGGAGCGCTTCCTGGTTCCCATAGAAACCATCGAGAGGGCGGCGGGGCTGCAGTTCATCCCGAACATCATGAAGAGAACGAGCCGTCTGCAGAGCATCACTGCACGATAACACCCACAATGCACTGCAGGAGGAACGCCCACAATGCACTGCAGGATTAACGCCCACAATGCACTGCAGGATGAACACCCACAATGCACTGCAGGATGAACACCCACAATGCACTGCAGGATGAACGCCCACAATGCACTGCAGGCTTACCTGTCGCCTCATGGCTGAACAATAATCTGAGTTTATGTGTTAAGTGTTTCTGTAAATAAATCAACTGTAATTATCTCCACATGTTGTCTGCGCTTCATCTCCACTCAGGAACATCGGATCAATATATCTTTTATTTAACGGGATTAAAAGGGGAGACATATTACCGTCTGCATTATTCATCTTTATTCTAAATGTTAAACACACCTGTCATGCTCTGCCACTAGGGGGCTCTAAGTGAACGCAACAGTAAGGCTTTAGTGGGTGTGTTGGTTTTAGAGTGTTGCATCATGGGAGTTGTAGTCTTCTCTGATGTATATAAGAGGGGGAGAAGGAGACTCTAAAAACCTCCTGAACCACTGAAAGAGTCCTGACCACGAGAAGAGCACGTTTAAATCACTTTATACGACATCGACTATACGCTCAATCCAGATTATCCTGGGCACAGGTTCAAACCCCACTGCAGTCAGCATGTCGTTGTGTCCCTGAGACACTTCACCCCAAAGTGCTCCTGAGGGGATTGTCCACAGTATTGAGTATGTTAGTCGCTTTGGATAAAAGCGTCTAACAAGTAACATGTGATCAGGGTTGGGTTGTAACGGAATACATGTAACGGCGTTACGTCATCAGAATACAAAAATCAAGTAACTGTATTCAGCTCGCATTACATTTGAAAACCGAGTAATCTGATTACAGTTACTTTCGTAAACCTGAAGTGAATACATTTTGGATTACTTATTGGAATTATTGGTGGAAAGATTTCCTCACAACATTTAATATTCATTACTAAAGGTACAGCCGAATCATCACAGCGCACAAAACCTATTACCGCCGTGTGTGTGTGTGTGTGTGTGTGTGTGTGTGTGTGTGTGTGTGTGTGTGTGTGTGTGTGTGTGTGTGTGTGTGTGTGTGTGTGTGTGTGTGTGTGTGTGTGTGTGTGTGTGTGTAGACAGGAGGCTGATGGAAAGCTGTACGTACGATATCAGGTTTTGGGGCATAACCACGTTGCCGTGCCGACGCACTTCTTCAAGGTGAGTGACAGGTTAATAACAAACACAAATATAAAATGTTTTTTATACATAGACGACACTGGGACATGTCTCCATGTAGTGTCTCTCCTGGGACATGTCTCCATGTAGTGTCTCTCCTGGGACATGTCTCCATGTAGTGTCTCTACTGGGACATGTCTCTATGTAGTGTCTCTACTGGGACATGTCTCCATGTAGTGTCTCTACTGGGACATGTCTCCATGTAGTGTCTCTACTGGGACATGTCTCTATGTAGTGTCTCTACTGGGACATGTCTCTATGTAGTGTCTCTACTGGGACATGTCTCCATGTAGTGTCTCTCCTGGGACATGTCTCCATGTAGTGTCTCTACTGGGACATGTCTCCATGTAGTGTCTCTACTGGGACATGTCTCTATCTAGTGTCTCTACTGGGACATGTCTCTATGTAGTGTCTCTACTGGGACATGTCTCCATGTAGTGTCTCTCCTGGGACATGTCTCCATGTAGTGTCTCTACTGGGACATGTCTCCATGTAGTGTCTCTACTGGGACATGTCTCCATGTAGTGTCTCTACTGGGACATGTCTCTATGTAGTGTCTCTACTGGGACATGTCTCTATGTAGTGTCTCTCCTGGGACATGTCTCTATGTAGTGTCTCTACTGGGACATGTCTCTATGTAGTGTCTCTACTGGGACATGTCTCTATGTAGTGTCTCTACTGGGACATGTCTCCATGTAGTGTCTCTACTGGGACATGTCTCTATGTAGTGTCTCTACTGGGACATGTCTCCATGTAGTGTCTCTCCTGGGACATGTCTCCATGTAGTGTCTCTCCTGGGACATGTCTCCATGTAGTGTCTCTACTGGGACATGTCTCTATGTAGTGTCTCTACTGGGACATGTCTCCATGTAGTGTCTCTCCTGGGACATGTCTCCATGTAGTGTCTCTACTGGGACATGTCTCTATGTAGTGTCTCTACTGGGACATGTCTCTATGTAGTGTCTCTCCTGGGACATGTCTCTATGTAGTGTCTCTCCTGGGACATGTCTCCATGTAGTGTCTCTACTGGGACATGTCTCCATGTAGTGTCTCTCCTGGGACATGTCTCCATGTAGTGTCTCTCCTGGGACATGTCTCTATGTAGTGTCTCTCCTGGGACATGTCTCTATGTAGTGTCTCTACTGGGACATGTCTCTATGTAGTGTCTCTCCTGGGACATGTCTCTATGTAGTGTCTCTACTGGGACATGTCTCTATGTAGTGTCTCTCCTGGGACATGTCTCTATGTAGTGTCTCTACTGGGACATGTCTCTATGTAGTGTCTCTACTGGGACATGTCTCTATGTAGTGTCTCTACTGGGACATGTCTCTATGTAGTGTCTCTACTGGGACATGTCTCCATGTAGTGTCTCTACTGGGACATGTCTCTATGTTCCCTCATTATTAGGGAGACATGCAGAGCGATCACCATCCACCTGGGTCCAAAATACATCAAGCTGCCTTTTACTGAGCCCGAGACCGCGGATCTGGTTGAGGGGTTCCATCATGCTCATCACATGCCACAATGTTTAGGAGCAGTGGACGGAACCCACATCGAAATCAAGCAGCCATCTAACGACTCCACTAGTTACATCAACAGGAAAGGCAAATATTCCTTTAATGTACAGGCTGTCTGTGATTACAAGTACCGATTCATGGATGTCGTGGTAAAGTGGCCTGGGAGTGTGCATGATGCACGGGTCTTTGCTAATTCCAAGCTAAACATGTACTTAAAAACTGGAAAGATCCCTGCCCTGAACAAACAGATTGTGGACGAAGAGGAGGCCATACCAATTTATCTTCTTGGTGATCCTGCCTACCCGCTGCTGCCGTACCTGATGAAGGAATATGCATCCGGTGGCTCCACAGCTCAGGAACAGTGCTTTGGGCTATCTTTGTGTAGGGCACGTATGGTCATTGAGTGTGCTTTTGGTCGCCTCAAGGCCAGATTTGCTGCTCTTAGAAGGCCTATGGACATAAACTTGGATGACCTGCCCCATGTGATTTATTCCTGCTTTGTCCTCCACAATGTGTGTGAGGCCAGTAAGGACGCTGTGGATGATCAGTCTGTGTTGGGAACAATTCAAGCTGAAAAGGACTTACAGCCTCCCACACAGTGCAATGGCTATCTCACTGACTGTAATGAGGGGGAGGGAAAGAGAGTGAGGAGAGTGCTTACGGAGTACATTGACCCTTAGGACTACATGAAAGACAGACTGTAATTTTTTTTAAAGGTGTTTATTAAGATGTGATAAACATTCTTTGTTACATTCCCTGTCCTCACTGTGCAGCTCCTTCAGCGACAGGCTGCTGTACAATATTCATATACCTGGCTAGGTATATGTACCTGGCTGCTAAATCTGAGGACTGTTACAGGATTTTTTGTATTATATCCTAACTTTTTTTAGTACTTTTTAATGCATGTCACATATGTGAAACTAAGCAAATAACTATGTGATTCTCCAATGTCCAAAGTGTGAAATTAAAAATAAAATTGGCTGCAACCACTTCCAGACTTTCTTTGAACATAATGTGCAACAAATGTCATCATCCTCATGAATGAAGTTATATGGCCCATTCTACCGAATTGGACCAAAGTGAGGTTGTCCATATATATTTTGTCTCTACTGGGACATGTCTCTATGTAGTGTCTCTACTGGGACATGTCTCTATGTAGTGTCTCTACTGGGACATGTCTCCATGTAGTGTCTCTACTGGGACATGTCTCCATGTAGTGTCTCTACTGGGACATGTCTCTATGTAGTGTCTCTACTGGGACATGTCTCTATGTAGTGTCTCTACTGGGACATGTCTCCATGTAGTGTCTCTACTGGGACATGTCTCTATGTAGTGTCTCTACTGGGACATGTCTCTATGTAGTGTCTCTACTGGGACATGTCTCCATGTAGTGTCTCTACTGGGACATGTCTCTATGTAGTGTCTCTACTGGGACATGTCTCCATGTAGTGTCTCTACTGGGACATGTCTCTATGTAGTGTCTCTCCTGGGACATGTCTCTATGTAGTGTCTCTCCTGGGACATGTCTCTATGTAGTGTCTCTACTGGGACATGTCTATGTAGTGTCTCTCCTGGGACATGTCTCTATGTAGTGTCTCTACTGGGACATGTCTCCATGTAGTGTCTCTACTGGGACATGTCTCCATGTAGTGTCTCTCCTGGGACATGTCTCCATGTAGTGTCTCTACTGGGACATGTCTCTATGTAGTGTCTCTACTGGGACATGTCTCTATGTAGTGTCTCTACTGGGACATGTCTCTATGTAGTGTCTCTACTGGGACATGTCTCTATGTAGTGTCTCTCCTGGGACATGTCTCTATGTAGTGTCTCTACTGGGACATGTCTATGTAGTGTCTCTCCTGGGACATGTCTCTATGTAGTGTCTCTCCTGGGACATGTCTCTATGTAGTGTCTCTACTGGGACATGTCTCTATGTAGTGTCTCTACTGGGACATGTCTCTATGTAGTGTCTCTACTGGGACATGTCTCCATGTAGTGTCTCTACTGGGACATGTCTCTATGTAGTGTCTCTCCTGGGACATGTCTCTATGTAGTGTCTCTCCTGGGACATGTCTCTATGTAGTGTCTCTACTGGGACATGTCTCTATGTAGTGTCTCTCCTGGGACATGTCTCTATATAGTGTCTCTACTGGGACATGTCTCCATGTAGTGTCTCTCCTGGGACATGTCTCTATATAGTGTCTCTACTGGGACATGTCTCTATATAGTGTCTCTACTGGGACATGTCTCCATGTAGTGTCTCTCCTGGGACATGTCTCTATATAGTGTCTCTACTGGGACATGTCTCTATGTAGTGTCTCTACTGGGACATGTCTCTATGTAGTGTCTCTACTGGGACATGTCTCTATGTAGTGTCTCTACTGGGACATGTCTCTATGTAGTGTCTCTACTGGGACATGTCTCTATGTAGTGTCTCTACTGGGACATGTCTCTATGTAGTGTCTCTACTGGGACATGTCTCCATGTAGTGTCTCTACTGGGACATGTCTCCATGTAGTGTCTCTACTGGGACATGTCTCCATGTAGTGTCTCTCCTGGGACATGTCTCCATGTAGTGTCTCTACTGGGACATGTCTCCATGTAGTGTCTCTACTGGGAAATGTCTCCATGTAGTGTCTCTCCTGGGACATGTCTCCATGTAGAGTCTCTACTGGGACATGTCTCTATGTAGTGTCTCTCCTGGGACATGTCTCCATGTAGAGTCTCTACTGGGACATGTCTCCATGTAGAGTCTCTACTGGGACATGTCTCTATGTAGTGTCTCTACTGGGACATGTCTCCATGTAGAGTCTCTCCTGGGACATGTCTCTATGTAGTGTCTCTCCTGGGACATGTCTCCATGTAGTGTCTCTCCTGGGACATGTCTCCATGTAGAGTCTCTACTGGGACATGTCTCCATGTAGAGTCTCTACTGGGACATGTCTCTATGTAGTGTCTCTACTGGGACATGTCTCCATGTAGAGTCTCTACTGGGACATGTCTCCATGTAGTGTCTCTACTGGGACATGTCTCCATGTAGTGTCTCTGCTGGGACATGTCTCCATGTAGTGTCTCTCCTGGGACATGTCTCTATGTAGTGTCTCTACTGGGACATGTCTCTATGTAGTGTCTCTCCAGGGACATGTCTCTATGTAGTGTCTCTACTGGGACATGTCTCCATGTAGTGTCTCTACTGGGACATGTCTCTATGTAGTGTCTCTACTGGGACATGTCTCTATGTAGTGTCTCTACTGGGACATGTCTCTATGTAGTGTCTCTACTGGGACATGTCTCCATGTAGTGTCTCTACTGGGACATGTCTCTATGTAGTGTCTCTACTGGGACATGTCTCCATGTAGTGTCTCTACTGGGACATGTCTCCATGTAGTGTCTCTACTGGGACATGTCTCCATGTAGTGTCTCTACTGGGACATGTCTCCATGTAGAGTCTCTACTGGGACATGTCTCTATGTAGTGTCTCTACTGGGACATGTCTCCATGTAGAGTCTCTACTGGGACATGTCTCCATGTAGTGTCTCTACTGGGACATGTCTCCATGTAGTGTCTCTGCTGGGACATGTCTCCATGTAGTGTCTCTCCTGGGACATGTCTCTATGTAGTGTCTCTACTGGGACATGTCTCTATGTAGTGTCTCTCCAGGGACATGTCTCTATGTAGTGTCTCTACTGGGACATGTCTCCATGTAGTGTCTCTACTGGGACATGTCTCTATGTAGTGTCTCTACTGGGACATGTCTCTATGTAGTGTCTCTACTGGGACATGTCTCTATGTAGTGTCTCTACTGGGACATGTCTCCATGTAGTGTCTCTACTGGGACATGTCTCTATGTAGTGTCTCTACTGGGACATGTCTCCATGTAGTGTCTCTACTGGGACATGTCTCCATGTAGTGTCTCTACTGGGACATGTCTCCATGTAGTGTCTCTACTGGGACATGTCTCCATGTAGAGTCTCTACTGGGACATGTCTCTATGTAGTGTCTCTCCTGGGACATGTCTCTATGTAGTGTCTCTACTGGGACATGTCTCCATGTAGTGTCTCTACTGGGACATGTCTCTATGTAGTGTCTCTCCTGGGACATGTCTCTATGTAGTGTCTCTACTGGGACATGTCTCTATGTAGTGTCTCTCCTGGGACATGTCTCTATGTAGTGTCTCTACTGGGACATGTCTCCATGTAGTGTCTCTACTGGGACATGTCTCCATGTAGTGTCTCTCCTGGGACATGTCTCCATGTAGTGTCTCTACTGGGACATGTCTCTATGTAGTGTCTCTACTGGGACATGTCTCCATGTAGTGTCTCTACTGGGACATGTCTCCATGTAGTGTCTCTACTGGGACATGTCTCTATGTAGTGTCTCTACTGGGACATGTCTCCATGTAGTGTCTCTCCTGGGACATGTCTCCATGTAGTGTCTCTACTGGGACATGTCTCCATGTAGTGTCTCTCCTGGGACATGTCTCTATGTAGTGTCTCTACTGGGACATGTCTCCATGTAGTGTCTCTACTGGGACATGTCTCCATGTAGTGTCTCTACTGGGACATGTCTCCATGTAGTGTCTCTCCTGGGACATGTCTCTATGTAGTGTCTCTACTGGGACATGTCTCCATGTAGTGTCTCTCCTGGGACATGTCTCCATGTAGTGTCTCTACTGGGACATGTCTCTATGTAGTGTCTCTACTGGGACATGTCTCTATGTAGTGTCTCTACTGGGACATGTCTCTATGTAGTGTCTCTACTGGGACATGTCTCTATGTAGTGTCTCTACTGGGACATGTCTCTATGTAGTGTCTCTACTGGGACATGTCTCTATGTAGTGTCTCTCCTGGGACATGTCTCTATGTAGTGTCTCTACTGGGACATGTCTCTATGTAGTGTCTCTACTGGGACATGTCTCTATGTAGTGTCTCTACTGGGACATGTCTCCATGCTCTAATGTTCAGAAAGCTCTTTATTGTCCTCATACTGCCTGTGCTGCAGCACCTCTTTTCACCCTCTGTCTGAAACCAGAGCCCAGTCTGCTCTGATTGGTTAGCTGGCCGGCTCTGTTGTGATTGGTCAAACAGCTTAAAGATGTCCCGCCCCTTTAGCCTATCACGTACAATGTATTGGAGCGCTAGCCAATAGGAGCAAGAGTGCTCCATACTGATGTCACCATGTTCCAGAAGTGAAACTAGCTGACAGCTGATTGGTTCCCTCAGGTGCTGATCCTGGAGCAGATGGATGGCAGGGGGGTGGAGCTTCGGTCGTACGTCTTACCGAACGAACCAATCGAGGAGAAGGTTCCTCTGGAGCGCTTCCTGGTTCCCATAGAAACCATCGAGAGGGCGGCGGGGCTGCAGTTCATCCCGAACATCATGAAGAGAACGAGCCGTCTGCAGAGCATCACTGCACGATAACACCCACAATGCACTGCAGGAGGAACGCCCACAATGCACTGCAGGATTAACGCCCACAATGCACTGCAGGATGAACACCCACAATGCACTGCAGGATGAACGCCCACAATGCACTGCAGGCTTACCTGTCGCCTCATGGCTGAACAATAATCTGAGTTTATGTGTTAAGTGTTTCTGTAAATAAATCAACTGTAATTATCTCCACATGTTGTCTGCGCTTCATCTCCACTCAGGAACATCGGATCAATATATCTTTTATTTAACGGGATTAAAAGGGGAGACATATTACCGTCTGCATTATTCATCTTTATTCTAAATGTTAAACACACCTGTCATGCTCTGCCACTAGGGGGCTCTAAGTGAACGCAACAGTAAGGCTTTAGTGGGTGTGTTGGTTTTAGAGTGTTGCATCATGGGAGTTGTAGTCTTCTCTGATGTATATAAGAGGGGGAGAAGGAGACTCTAAAAACCTCCTGAACCACTGAAAGAGTCCTGACCACGAGAAGAGCACGTTTAAATCACTTTATACGACATCGACTATACGCTCAATCCAGATTATCCTGGGCACAGGTTCAAACCCCACTGCAGTCAGCATGTCGTTGTGTCCCTGAGACACTTCACCCCAAAGTGCTCCTGAGGGGATTGTCCACAGTATTGAGTATGTTAGTCGCTTTGGATAAAAGCGTCTAACAAGTAACATGTGATCAGGGTTGGGTTGTAACGGAATACATGTAACGGCGTTACGTCATCAGAATACAAAAATCAAGTAACTGTATTCAGCTCGCATTACATTTGAAAACCGAGTAATCTGATTACAGTTACTTTCGTAAACCTGAAGTGAATACATTTTGGATTACTTATTGGAATTATTGGTGGAAAGATTTCCTCACAACATTTAATATTCATTACTAAAGGTACAGCCGAATCATCACAGCGCACAAAACCTATTACCACCGTGTGTGTGTGTGTGTGTGTGTGTGTGTGTGTGTGTGTGTGTGTGTGTGTGTGTGTGTGTGTGTGTGTGTGTGTGTGTGTGTGTGTGTGTGTGGTTAAAACACATCAGCCTGCGGTCGCTCGTTAGCCTTTCTAATGACTCTGAAGGTAAACACAGTGAAGGCACTGCGCGCTCCTCTTCTCAGAGGCCAACCCTGCCGCTGCCTCCTGGTGCTGCAGAGATTTCATGAAGTGAAGGAGGTTCTATAAACCAGCTGTGGGCAGCAGATACTGTGAGTGTCACGGACATGAGTTCATAGATCAAGGCAGACTGGTGCACACACTCTGCTGGTTTCCCAATCCGGTGCTTAAACAGATATAGCTCTACACCCCTGGCCGACAGGTCCTTAAAATGAAGTCCGAGTTCGACATTTTAATTCATGTCCTGCCAACACTGGCAGGACAGAAGGCGACACACCCGTTCTAAGCCGTGTCCCTCACTCCTCACATCCCAAGCTGCATCCCCAAAAAGTGTATTATGTTGTTTCATCGTTCCAGATGTTATGTTTCAGTTGCTCTTGATAAATCATTAAAACAGTAAAAACACCTTCAGTTTCCTTTTGCTTTGTGTGTCTCCTGTTCACCAAAACATACCCATCTGTGATGGATAAAGAAAGTAATCCAAAAGTAATCTGAAAGTAATCTGATTACGTTACTTTTTTAAGACACGTAACTCTATTCGGATTACTTTCAGAGCCATGTATTCAGTAATCAGTAACTGATTACATTTACAAAGTAACCCTCCCAACCCTGCATGTAATGTAATAATGTAATGATCATTTTCTGTAGTTTGCCTTTGAGGTCGCCACAAAGTTGTTAACAAACAAACATCAGACCCAGAGCTCAGAGTTACGTGTCATCAATCAAACATCAGACCCAGAGCTCAGAGTTACGTGTCATCAATCAAACATCAGACCCAGAGCTCAGAGTTACGTGTCATCAATCAAACATCAGACCCAGAGCTCAGAGTTACGTGTCATCAATCAAACATCAGACCCAGAGCTCAGAGTTACGTGTCATCAATCAAACATCAGACCCAGAGCTCAGAGTTACGTGTCATCAATCAAACATCAGACCCAGAGCTCAGAGTTACGTGTCATCAATCAAACATCAGACCCAGAGCTCAGAGTTACGTGTCATCAATCAAACATCAGACCCAGAGCTCAGAGTTACGTGTCATCAATCAAACATCAGACCCAGAGCTCAGAGTTACGTGTCATCAATCAAACATCAGACCCAGAGCTCAGAGTTACGTGTCATCAATCAAACATCAGACCCAGAGCTCAGAGTTACGTGTCATCAATCAAACATCAGACCCAGAGCTCAGAGTTACGTGTCATCATCACACAGAGACTTTATTCAGTGAGTTACTATTGAAGATGACCACAGAGGAAGAGCTGGTAACTCTCAGATCTCCCGCACTGAGGGCAGGAGGCTGTAGGTCTGAGTCCAGTAGGACACGTAGTAGGATCTCAGGTCGGAGCTGGAGAGAGAGAGGGGGTCGTAAACAACAACAACAACAGATAAACAACAACATATAAACACAAACAGATAAACAACAACAGACAAGGCCCTTTTTGTTTTGTTTTATGTATACATGTCACACTGTGGGACTGCGGGAAACGATATTTCGATATTTCTGGATGTATAACACATGTAGAATTTTTGACAATAAAGCTGACTTTGACTTTGATAAACACAAACAGACACAGAACCTAACATCCTCCAACAGTAAACCCTAATCTGTGTCAAAGCTCTGTCTGGTGTCAGAGACTACCTGACGGAGGACAAGAGACTACCTGACGGAGGACAAGAGACTACCTGACGGAGGACAAGAGACTACCTGATGGAGGACAAGAGACTACCTGACTGAGGACTCAGCAGAGACTACCTGACGGAGGACGGCAGACTACCTCACGGAGGACTTAGCGACAGAGACTACCTGACGGAGGCCTTAGCGGCAGACTACCTGACAGAGGACTTAGTAGAGACTACCTGACGGAGGACTTAGTAGAGACTACCTGACGGAGGACTTAGTAGAGACTACCTGACGGAGGACTTAGCGGCAGACTACCTGACGGAGGACTTAGCGGAGTGACTACCTGACGGAGGACTTAGTAGAGACTACCTGACGGAGGACTTAGTAGAGACTACCTGACGGAGGACTTAGCGGCAGACTACCTGACGGAGAACTTGTTGATCCTGTGGTTGATGTCCAGGTAGACTTGGTGGTTCTTGGTGAAGGCGGGCCAGACAGTCGGGACTCTGCTCTCCCCTGTGCTGGGATCCCTGAGGAGAGACAGCACCTTATTACAAACACTTCCATATCTCTTTCAGATCTTCTTAATATATTCCAAGTCCTTTAAAACCCTTACTCACTGACCGTAAGGGCTTCACGGAGTACACAACGTTTGGGGGCCATGCACACCCATTGACCCCCAACCTTAGGAGATATAAGTCCATGTCCACTTTACATACATGACATTGTGCAGTTATGTATTTAAAGTGGACGCACACTTCAAATACATTTCTGCAGTGTCTTGTGTATTTGAAATGTACAGGACTGTCTCTCGACAATGCATTGACACAGGGAGCTTGGACTGTGCTATAGGCTACCAAATGATTGATTGGTGTGAAAATGGAGACAATTTGACAATGTCAAGAATGTAGAAGTGTACGGGCTCCAAACTTGGTACACGGACACATGGGGCCCTTTGGATCACACCCACACAGTTTGGGGGCCATGCACACTCGTTGACCCCATTAACACACTTGAGAGATATAAGAGTTCCTGCAGTTATGTATTTCGCGTGTACTGTACACTTCAAATACTTTACTGCACAACCTCGGGTATGCAAAGTGGACAGAAGCCTTTTTGAGTCTCTGAGACCAAGTTCCCGTACATCAAAAAATGAACTTTACATATTTGAAATTAAAGTATTGATGGTGACTACACCGAACCAGTTAGTGTGTTTGCATTGCATGCTGGGAGATTACCCGGTCCTGGCAAAGTTGGTCCAGTAGGCGATCATGTACTTGGACAGGTCGCGGTGCCGGGGGAAGTAGATCAGCGGCATGGAGAAGGGTTTCCCGAACAGGTACTGCAGATCCTCGGCGTGCTCCGCCTGCACCCAGCTGGGGAACCCCGGGATGCGAGTCTTCATGGAGAACAGGTAGGAGAAGGTCCGGGCGCCACTGAGGGACCAAACACAGCAAGGATCACACTCTGGTCCTCTTTAAAGGTCCCCTAATTAACTTTACGTTTGTTCTAGTTGTACTGAGGGTTAGGGTTTTATTTATGTTTTTTAGATATAGATGAGAGTACTTTCCCTCTACATCATGGCCCCGCCCCTTTTTTGGGTGAAAACACTCGCTGTCATTTGATTGGCGGTAAATACAGATATGGAGGTTTTCATCACATCCAAAAATGTATAATACTGTGCATTTTTTATCATTGCTCACATTATTGATATTGAAAGGATTATTGTTATTATTCTTGTTTTTATTTTTCCTCTTTGAATGCAAATTTGACCCCCTCAACATATATGAAAACTCACCAAATTTTGCACGCGAGTCAGGACTGGTGAAAATTGCGATGTGTAATTGGTTCCGGAACTTTGCCTCAAAAATTGCTTAACACATCACTCGCCATGAAACACGATAACGCTGTAACTCCTATGAAAATTGTCAAAAAGTGCTCAAACAAGTGCACTTAACTTTCTCATGCTCCGAACGGCTAAAGAATTCACAGGTTTGGTAACGATGCAGCCCTCAATACATCTAAGCGTATTATGGGGTGTCATCAAATGCCATTGTGTTACTGCTGTAACTCCTATAGACATTGTCCGATCGGCCTGAAACTTCCCACGTTTGCTAACGGCCGAGTCCGGAAAACATCTGCGTGACGTCGACGTGCGGACAATAGCGAACCTGCACGGAGCACCAAATACCCGCTCATCGCTGCTTGCAGCTTTAATTAAAATGTGTGACCATGGAGACTCATCAGTTCAGACACAGTATAAATACTCCTAATTCTAAACCTTGATGTACTCCACAAGCAGAGAAGGCTCATTTGTGGACCATGTACAAAGACTCTGAGTTTTACAACAGATCGTCTGCATACTCTCCATAAGTCACCATCACTGTAACCAATCTGACCTGGCGTTGTTGGCGTGGAGCTGGAGGGCGGTCTGAGTGGGAACCAGGAACAGGAAGTCTGTCTCGATGTCGGCGACAGTCTTCTTAACCACCGCCGGGTCCGGATGGGACCCCCAGTTAGACGAGTAAACGCTGAAGGCCGAGTCCACGGCAGCGCCCCCCTTCTCTTTAGTGAGACCAGCCAGAAGACCCCGCACACTCTTACTGGGGACAAACAGGACCACAACAAATTCAGATTTAATCTCCAAATATCATAACTTCATTTCTTGACAGATCAAGGTTTTGTATCTTGCTGACTTCGTTTCTTATGATGAATAAAACAGAAGATGCATTTAGCTTTTGTCACCAAAGTTTTGAGATATGAGTTGTGCATAAATCAAGTGGACAGAAAAAACAACTTCGGAGAGGAAGGAAAACAGAAGTATATTAGAGCGAATGTATTTAGTATAAGAGCAGCACATTGTGTTAGTAGACTCCCATTGTTTTCTAGTGTGTGTCTCTCGTTGGGGTAATTGAAGCCAGAGTTACGTTATTTTTAAGAAAGGTATCTGTGTCAGTGACCCTTGTCTTTTTAAATATAGGGTTAATTGTCCAAAAGTTTCTCTTATTCCTCTTTTGAACCTACAGTGAAACTCAGTCTCAGCTTTTTGTATTTAATTGGACGAACATTTGGTCTCCCTCACTCCGCCACGCTGGCGCTGATTAAAGGGGGGATCAACATAAGATCAACATCTATAGAGCTGAGTGTCATCTGCATAGTGATGACACTTTAATATGCTGTTTTTGTGGAACAATACTCATATGCAGAAACATTTACAGAATAAAAAGCAGTGGGCCCAGGACGGAGCCTTGTGGGACCCCAAATGAGAAAAATAAAGTTTTCTACATTTTCTGCATGTTTACAGTTGCTATTTCTGATAACAGTTTCAGAAACTTTATTTGTGTTCCTTTAGTCTGGGGTCTGGTCCTGATTGGTCAATAATAAATGTCCCTAAATCAGGTGTGCAGTGCTGTGACGTTTGAGAACTCACACAGTGGTGTTGGCAGTTTTCTTGTTGATGGAAGGAACGTCGACCCCAGCAAACATGTGTCCGTCCATGCTGTTGACCCCGGCCAGGAAGTCGAATTTAGCGGCGTTATGAAACAGTTTACTGGGCTCATCTGGGATAAAGTCCCCGTCGATCACCGGAGAGAACTCAATGAGATCCATAACCGTACCTTCAGAAGGAGAGAGGCTTCACCGTCAGGGTTCACACACTTCAGAAGTTCAAAGAGGCTCACACATAGTTCCTTATGTAACAAGTGTAAATATGCAGTAGTGTTTGGGAGGCGTGTGGTGCAGTGGATAAAGCCTTGCTATGGGATCAGATGGTCACAGGTTCAAACCCCACTGCAGTCAGCATGTCGGTGTGTCCCTGAGACACTTCACCCCAAAGTGCTCCTGTGTGGATTGCCCACAGTATTGAGTATGTAAGTCGCTTTGGATAAAAGCGTCTAACAAGTGACATGTAATGTAATGTTTAGTGTTACAGAGACTCATATTTCTTTGTAATTTATTTTATTATAATCACAGAAATGCTGTGTTCTGTATCTACCAAAAGTGAATACCTGACATGTTAGGCCTCAAATCAGTCGGCGGAGCCTCTGACATCCACTCCCTCCTTTACATTGTGTCCCTCATGTTCTCCTCGTCCCTTTTCGTTAACGTGTTTCACGGGAGAAGTAACGGCACTGTTTTCAGACATTTCTGCATTAAGCTATGAACATGTGTGTATGTTGAATTATTTCGTTCTAATTGAATCTGTGCAGGAGTCGAAGTGTGAGGGCGTACAATATAGTAACGGCTGATTTGTTGTTCATCTGTTGTTCATCGGATCCAACGGTATCCAACGGTATGCTGACTCGGGTCTGATCCTTCCACAACACAACGCAGACACTTACACTTGGTGCCTCAGAAATCTCTGTTCAACTTTAAATCTTTCTTGAGACTTTCTTTAAATAATGTCAAGGGATAAGAAGTTATAGGAACACATCAAAATAAAGAGCGGCCACTAAAAAGCCGTGTCATGCAGTGTCTTTAGCTCTTCATTCACATCACATTTTATCGTGGTAACACATGATTTATAATATTGTTTTTTATCACACAGCACCCACATGTTCTACTGTACGGTATATATTTTAGGTTGACCTTATTTTATCTTAAATATCTTCCTTATTCCTCCAACTTACATGTAATGGATATTCCACTAATTAACATATTTGTTCAAGTATTTTGTACGTTGCATGATTGTAGCTATTGAGCATAGGACAATAATGGCATCATTAAAAGGGGTTCATGCTAAAGGTTTACGGAGACTGTGACTCTTTTCAAACACATTGGTGTTAACATTTCTTGTATTTTTTCAGGTACCTTTTTTAAATGTAATATTAGCCTAAAGACACATTGAAGTTTGACGAATAAACAACAAGAAATGTTCACCTTATCGCCTTCAAATATGTTGCATCATTAATATTATGTCCTAATGACGGACAGGTCAATGCTGGTGTTGGTCTATGTGGATATGCAGTCTGTGGTTAATACTGATGTTTCTTTCTGTCTCTTAAAGCTGCTCTGACCTTTTCCCAGAATCAGAAACACGTCGATTTTCCCCGCCATGGTGAGTTTGACAGGGTCGCTCTTCTTCAGACATTCGATCATCACGTCTACATCCATCTTCCAGCAGCCCACCTTACGAGCAATCTGAGGAAGAGCATATTCAGACAGACAAATATTCAGCTGATGCGCAATATTAAGATGTACAGAACATTTTTGAGCTTTTGAGGAAAAGTCAGAATGTGGAGAAAAAAAGTCAGATTTTCTGCAGAACATTAATATGTGTGAGGGCACATCCCTGTTTTTCAGGTCTCAGGCTCGAAAATGACATTCCCAGAACAAATGACCATATCTTCCCTTCTAAAAGGATTAAATTAATAATCTTTTTTCTCAAAGTAATGATAAACCTGTGAGTTGGATGTAGAAAAGTCAGAATCAATATAGATGTTTTTTATTTTAAAGAAAATTCAGATTTTACATAGTAAAAAACTGTAAATTATAGTGTCCGTCCAAAAATTATTTTTTACTTATAGTGAAAACCACCCTTGAATGATGGGTTAGTAGACTAAAAGCTTTAGGAATCCAAAGTACAACATATAATAAGTACCCTGTATCAAGATTGATGCAAAACAAGTGACATTTGACCTTTTTAGAGAGGTTTAGCCAAAGAAACTCCACCTCTGAGGTGATTTGGGTGGAAATGGGCGTTTTTGCCGTTTCTCTGGAACCCATTGGTCGATTTTGGTGATTGACATCTCTTTTTAACCGTTAGAGCCAATAGAATCGAAGGGGAATTTTCACATACACACCAACGTTACCATTGTGAAGTGGGGGCTACGCGCATGCAGTTTGCCTGAAGCGAAACCTGTCTCACGCTCTGAAATCTGAAAACTTAAAAGTAGGTTTATTGCTGATGGATTATCAGAAATCATTTCAAAGTGACACAGACACATTGGATTAACCTATAGATTAACCTTCAGCAGCGTTTTCATCGTTTTAATGCCATTGAAGACAACTTTTGATCAAACAACAACAAAGGTAAGACATATTGCCGTGGTTGCTACCTAATGCCACGTGTTGCTGTTTTTGTTTATAAAGTTGCGAGTTCTTATCATGGAGTGATACCTATCGATTCTGTGTCTTCTCACGATGCTATTTGATATGGTGGATGTGCAGTTACGATAAGTAATAAGGGTGTTATACCGTGTTTTCTGTGCAACCGGCGTTAGAATGTTTTCGCTCGTGGCTAATTCCGAGGCTCAGCGTTAGCTTTGTGGGTTTTTTTGCAAAGAAATAAAATAATGATCAGTTAGCTGAGTTTCTTCCCGTTATATGGATATAAAACATTCATAGTTTATTAAATATTAAGAAGCCCTCAGACGCTGTTTCCTGCTGGTACCTGTGCATGTGGATAGTATGTAATTTGTAATCCCTGTAATGCTACTGTATGATGTCCTTTTGTTGTTCTGTTTATGTTTTTAATGTTTCATGTGGAACCTACTTGAGCAGGTCTCCCTTGAAAAAGAGGTCAATGATCTCAATGGGATACAACTTGAATAAATAAAGGTTTGAAATGAGATGATGCGTTTTTCCGCCCGGGGGCGGGTCAATGGGGTTCAACAGGTTAATAAGGTCTGCAGGACAGTAATGTGTGTGAGGACCTTCTTGGTGAGAGCCATGGGGTTCTTCTGCAGAGCCCAGGGGCTGAGGGCCACGCCACCCTGAGAGATGGCCCTGCGGAACAACCCTTTACTGTGAGGGGACAGCATCTGAGGGACAGAGAGAAGAACAACCCTTTACTGTGGGGGGACAGCATCTGAGGGACAGAGAGAAGAACAACCCTTTACTGTGGGGGGACAGCATCTGAGGGACAGAGAGGGGGGACAGCATCTGAGGGACAGAGAGGGGGGACAGCATCTGAGGGACAGAGAGAAGAACAACCCTTTACTGTGGGGGGACAGCATCTGAGGGACAGAGAGAAGAACAACCCTTTAATGTGAGGGGACAGCATCTGAGGGACAGAGAGGGGGGACAGCATCTGAGGGACAGAGAGAAGAACAACCCTTTACTGTGGGGGGACAGCATCTGAGGGACAGAGAGGGGGGACAGCATCTGAGGGACAGAGAGAAGAACAACCCTTTACTGTGAGGGGACAGCATCTGAGGGACAGAGAGAAGAACAACCCTTTACTGTGGGGGGACAGTATCTGAGGGACAGAGAGGGGGGACAGCATCTGAGGGACAGAGAGAAGAACAACCCTTTACTGTGGGGGGACAGCATCTGAGGGACAGAGAGAAGAACAACCCTTTACTGTGGGGGGACAGCATCTGAGGGACAGAGAGGGGGCACAGCATCTGAGGGACAGAGAGGGGGCACAGCATCTGAAGGACAGAGAGAGGAGGAGTTTCTCTCTCTCTAAAAGCATGACTTACAGAAAGAGATGTTACCAACAAAAGAAAAAGGGTTATTTGCACCACAGTAGATCATACCATGCACTGTCATGTATTGTTTGTATATTTTCTGAGGATTATTCTGATATTTTTTACATCTTTCACATTATTTAGAAGCATGTTAACCTCTGACCTGGAAGCTGACGCTGGCGGCTCCGGCTGACTGTCCGAACAGGGTGATGTTGTCGGGGTTTCCTCCGAACGCTGCGATGTTCCTGCTGACCCAGGAGATGGCAGCGTGCTGATCCCACAGAGCGTAGTTTCCTGAGAGGGAAGTGAAACTAAAACGTTAAAAGCTAAGCTAAAGGAGGCTAATGTTGGGCTATAAAGGAACTACAGCACGGTCACATGACTTCACGTCACCACCGCTAAGCTAAAGGAGGCTAATGTTGGGCTACAAAGGAACTACAGCACGGTCACATGACTTCACGTCACCACCGCTAAGCTAAAGGTGGCTAATGTTGGGCTATAAAGGAACTACAGCACGGTCACATGACTTCACGTCACCACCGCTAAGCTAAAGGAGGCTAATGTTGGGCTACAAAGGAACTACAGCACGGTCACATGACTTCACGTCACCACCGCTAAGCTAAAGGAGGCTAATGTTGGGCTACAAAGGAACTACAGCACGGTCACATGACTTCACGTCACCACCGCTAAGCTAAAGGTGGCTAATGTTGGGCTATAAAGGAACTACAGCACAGTCACATGACTTCACGTCACCACCGCTAAGCTAAAGGTGGCTAATGTTGGGCTATAAAGGAACTACAGCACGGTCACATGACTTCACGTCACCACCGCTAAGCTAAAGGTGGCTACTGTTGGGCTATAAAGGAACTACAGCACGGTCACATGACTTCACGTCACCACCGCTAAGCTAAAGGAGGCTAATGTTGGGCTACAAAGGAACTACAGCACGGTCACATGACTTCACGTCACCACCGCTAAGCTAAAGGTGGCTAATGTTGGGCTATAAAGGAACTACAGCACAGTCACATGACTTCACGTCACCACCGCTAAGCTAAAGGTGGCTACTGTTGGGCTATAAAGGAACTACAGCACGGTCACATGACTTCACGTCACCACCGCTAAGCTAAAGGCGGCTAATGTTGGGCTATAAAGGAACTACAGCACGGTCACATGACTTCACGTCACCACCGCTAAGCTAAAGGAGGCTAATGTTGGGCTATAAAGGAACTACAGCACGGTCACATGACTTCACGTCACCACCGCTAAGCTAAAGGAGGCTAGACTGTTAGCAACCCCTGTTTTTAAATCCACCAGTGGGGTACTTACTGAAGTATTTTATGTCGTAGAACAAAACGTTAAAATCTCTTCAGCTTGTGTTAACCACAGACCTGATTTCAGGATAACAACAAAAAACACATTCAGAGAACCATTGACCTCCAGACCAGGGGACAGGAAGTGATGCTGAGTCATGACAGAGTTTGAAGACTCATTCCTGGACCTCTCTATATTAGGTACAAGTCAGTGTTCTGTTGTTCTGACCATTCACAATCCTGGTCCTGTTGAAATGATGGACAGAGTTTAAAGATATGTTCCCAGACCTGGCAGCCGGGCGTCTCCGGAGCTGAGGAACCCGAGCGGTCCGACCCTGTAATTCACCGTCACCACAATGACGTCTCCGCGGTCGGCCATCTCCTTCCCGTCGTACAGCGACTCCCCGAGGAACGAAACATCGTTGGACGCCCCCAACAGGAAGGCCCCCCCGAACAGGTACACCATCACAGGGAGGTTCTTCGACACTGATTCAAGATTCAAGGGTTTTATTGTCATTCGTACAGAGCTACATGGAGTTATGGCAAAGAAAATCTGAGGTCAAAGACTCCTCCAACAGAGCAACACAATAACACAGATAGAATAGATCAAATAGTGCAAGGAGAGTCTTCTATATACAAGTAATTTAGTGGGAATGCTGATACAGCATTCCCACTATATGTTATGCTACGGACAAAAAGTTTATTATTATTATTCCGCCGACTTATTTTGGCCCTCTTCTCCTCCCACATTCAACATCGCAGAAACTCCGTTCAAACATCAAAACGTTCAGCTCGGTCGGGAAATCGCAGGCTATTACTTTTATCATTCATAACTTTCATAATTCCAGAGATACATCCCATAATTCATCACATTTTTAACATTGAAGTCAATGGAGAAATTCTTCAGACTTCAACAAATCTTCATGCGACTTCAACTGCTAACTGTTCATTCATACTTTCACTCAGAAACCTCATTCCAACTTTAAAATGTTACACATCTTTCTGACATTATTCGTGTAATACAACTTTTAAATCTGATTCTTACTTTTAGAGATATTAAACATTGTTCAGACCTTGGTAAAGAGGTTTTCTTCAGATTTTAACATTAACTAGAGTGCATGATGTCACAGCTAGAGGGTAGGAAATCTTGAAATTTGCCTTCATATTTTTTTTTTAAACTGCCATAATTCCCAAACCATACATTCCTGAGACATAATTTGTCATGACAAACGTAGGAAAACATCTCGTAGCTTGAAAAATGACAAATAATTAAGCAAAAAATAATTAAACAAAATGCCTCTTGAGGGCATGAAGTGACAAAAACGTTCAACATGTCTCCATTAAAACCCATTGTAATTTCAGGCTGATATTTCCTCACAGCAGCAGCCGCACACCTTTAGTTAAACTGCCAAAAAGGCCACATTATTTACCCGAAAGTACACAAAAATTACACTTCAGATACTCAACTTCCTTGACATGCTTCACGTTTTGAAATTTCACAGATATCTGTTATCGTTCTTCCACAAAACGTTCACATGTAAGAGGTTTATCTCTCATTCAGAACAATTAAACCTTTGATCTCTGCATAGCTCGTTAGCTCTACTATAAACACCTGTGTAATGGAACACGATGATGTCATCACTCCAACTGACAGCAGTCAGTTCTAACTGTTCATTTCATACTCACACACACACTGGCCGTTTCTCAATCGCGAGGATGCTGGCTTGGTAGCACAGCCAAGCCGAGCATCTTGCTTCAGAAGCAAGACAAGAATACTTCCTGGCATTCGGAAAACAAAGAGTGTAACAGGCGAGCAAGTGTGCAGGTGTGCGTCATATGAGAGGCCCCGCCTTACATCTTCCGCCACAGATTTGGGGAAATTGGTCCATGCGCAAAGCATTGTGGGGATTTTAA
Organism: Trematomus bernacchii; assembly: GCF_902827165.1. Lineage (NCBI taxonomy): Eukaryota > Metazoa > Chordata > Actinopteri > Perciformes > Nototheniidae > Trematomus > Trematomus bernacchii. Next base: position 248 of record NW_022987688.1, on the reverse strand, counting down.
GGACGCAAATTCTACCCATGTGCAGCCTCGAAATTCCACACGCGTAGTGTGGGGTGTCATCAAATGCCGTTGCCATGGCGACAGACCACTCGCCATGAAACACGATGTCGCTGTAAGTCCAATGGACACGGTCCAATCGTCCCCCAATCTTCACTTGTATATCACCGGTCCATGCCTCAACAGCTCTACGCCAAATCTGAAATCTCACCATATGCCGTTTCCATGGAAACGCATCCCTCGCCGTAAAA
>NW_022987687.1:285799-453575 GCF_902827165.1 Trematomus bernacchii | reverse complement strand
TCTCTCTCTTCTCTTCGATCTATCATCTCTCTCCTCTCTCTCTCCTCGCTCTCTCTCTCTCTCTCTCTCTCTCTTCTCGATCCTCTCTCTCTCTCTCTCTCTCTCTCTCTCTCTCTCTCTCTCTCTCTCTCTCTCTCTCTCTCTCTGTCTGTCTGTCTGTCTGTCTGTCTGTCTGTCTGTCTGTCTGTTCTTACTTTAACGTCTAGTTTCTAAATGTATGGTTAAATAAAACTGATTTTATTAAACACAGATTGTTGTTAGATGTCGACAGAAAGCAAGGATATAATCCCCTTGTCTCTCTGTGTGATATTTAAACATTAACTCGTGTTTAGAGAAACTTTTCTGATTAATATTTTCTTTGTTGATATGTTAGCATGTTAGCATCGTTAGCTTCAGCTCCGGTTCGGTCGGTTTTTAAGGATAAAAGGACCCGTTAAACCGGGTCTTTGTGCTCCGGGAGCCACTGGGAGGATTTCAGAGCCCCGGGGGAACCGGAGAGTCAGGAAACATGGAAGTTATTTCATGTTTTCATTCAAACAAATATTAAAAAACCTCCAGAATCTGAAGCACTCACCCCGCTGCCGGACGCCATCTTGAGTTTATCATGAAGAGCTACCCGACTGTCGTTAAAGTCAGAGTTCCTTTTTACGACAGGAAACAGCGCTGCCTGCTGGAGACTTTTAATTGAGTTACAATATTTTACATTCTGATTTAAAGTAGAATGACATAAACCTGTTTTATAAATTACATTTTTTTTTATTTGATTCTATTGTCATGGTATTTTTATCTGTTCTGTATTTTCTAAATATTTATTTTTTACATTTATATGTTTATACTCTTATTGATTATGTTCTATACATAAGTTTTAATTAAAATATATAATTATAAATATAATTTTAAAGGTATTTTTTCCTTTATTTATTAATTTTATTAAATATTATTTAATATATTTATAGTCTAAATCTATGTTGTTTCATTTTTAATATTTTTATACTCTTGTCCAGTTGTTTATTTTTGTAATTATTATTATATTAATTTTTAAGTAATTTTTTTAATATTTTAAAATCTGATATTTATCTTCTTGTGTGTTTTTATTTTATATTATTACATGGCTTAGTTGAATACTCGATTCTGATTGGTCAATTTAGAACACGTGACACGTTGTTAATTAATCATGTTCTATAATTACTGTGAACTAAAGTGTCATTGTTATTGTTTCTTTAATTGTTCCTCTTTATCTGGCTGTATTTCATTCCCTGTTATTATTATGTATTTTATATTGAAAAGCTCCTGTAATAAACTTTATTCTGTCTCTAGGGGAACCGGAAGTCCCGCCCCCGCAGGCCCCGCCCCCTCAGGTGCGCCTCATTAAAGGTGAGGAAGCGGAACAATGGCGTCTGAAGAGAAACTCGATCCGGCATCATGTCATCGATCCGCGGAGAAACAGCTGCTCAGAGCCCGCTGCAGTCCTCCAGGTCTGAACCTTTCTTTCATCATTATGTATTATATCTACCTGTCAGAGAGTCGTCATGCTCACCTGTGCAGCCTCAGGTGAGCACGAGCTGCAGGTTGATTGGCTCTCAGGTGAAATCCAGCAGGACAATTAACCAACAATTAGATTTATGGATTTAAACAGGAACAGAAAACGTTTCTCTACAGAAACTATTGTTATTATCTCTGCTTCAAAGTTGAGTTTCTGCTTCCTGGTTACAATGAGCGGTTCTTCTGTAAACTATAAACCTATATTCCTGCAGTACTTTTGACATTTTTTTTTAAAGAACACACAGAGACAGACAGAGACACACACACACACACACACACACAGACACACACAGAGACACACACAGAGACACACATACACAGAGACAGAGAGAGACACACACACAGACACACACAGAGACACACACACACGGAGAGACACACACACACACACACAGAGAGAGACACACACACAGAGACACACATAGACACACACACACACACTTGTGAGTAGCGCTTTTCGAAACGGCAATGGCCGTGGCTGTCTCCTCCTGATTGGTGGAGTTGGCCCAATAGCCGTAGCACCACCGTCTGACGTCAGGACAGTGTTCAAATCTGGATCAGTTTTTATCAGATCCGTTTGCAGCCCCTTTTTTAGAGATTTGGGTATGGAGGAGGAAATAGAGAGGGTTGTGTTTTCTGACACTTGGTGAGTTCCCTGGAACACCGGGGACACATATTCATGTATACAAGACGTACAAAAGTGCATTTTGCATGATAGGTCCCCTTTTAAATGAACTCTTAAAGTCTTTACGGTGCTTTAATTGTCTCAGTTTTAGAGCAGCAGGGAAACTAATTAGATTCAAGTTTTCCAGCTGATTCCCTGGTGCATTGTGGGAGATGTAGTTCATTGACAATGATAATACATTTCATTTATACAGCACATCTCAAGGTGCTTCACGATGCTACGAGGAGAAACATACAATAACATACAAAGTGATCTGAGGAGCATATTGAATACAATATGGTGTTTCCTGAGCTCTGGTGCATTGTGGGAGATGTAGTTCCTCACTGTCTCTCTCTCCCTGTGTGTGTGTCTCTCTCTCTCTCTGTGTGTGTCTCTCCCTGTGTGTGTCTCTCCCTGTGTGTCTCTCCCTGTGTGTGTCTCTCTCTCTCTCTGTGTGTCTCTCTCTCTCTGTGTGTGTCTCTCTCTCTCTCTCTCTCTCTCTGTGTGTGTCTCTCTGTGTCTCTGTGTGTGTGTCTCTCTCTGTGTCTCTGTGTGTGTAGCCTGTGTGTGGGGCCCTGGTCCTGTGTGTGTGTGACAGGCTGGGGGGCTTCAGTGTGGAGCGCCCCCCCTTCCCCCGACCCCCTGCTGATCCCCCCCGAGCCCTGGCTGCTGCCGGGGTGCAGCTCCGTGTTCGACAGCCTGGTCAGGTGAGAAGATATTATTATTAAACAAAAATGTCAAACATCAGGCGTAACATCGCCAAAGCCTCCTCAGACCAACCTGTCTGTCCCCAACATCCTGTACTCGCTCCGTCCAATGCACCGACCCTGAACTGCTTCACGGAGCAAGCTGAGCTTTCAAAAACCATCTCAGCGATGACCTCATCTAGCTGCGCCCTTGATCCTATCCCCACCTCCCTACTGAAAGCCTGCTCTCCATCCATTATACCAACTGCTACCATCATAATAAACAGATCCCTGTTCAGTGGTGAGGTCCCCCCCCCTCCCTCAAGCTGGCAGCCATCAGACCGGTCCTGAAGAAGCACAACCTGGATCCTGAGGTACTCTCAAGCTACCGCCCCATCTCAAACCTGCCTTTTCTAGCTAAAGTTCTGGAACAAGTTGTTGCCCTTCCGCTTCACGAACATCTCCACACTCATGAGCTCTATGAAACCTTCCAGTTCCCCAAGCCTACTCATCTTGCTGGACTTAAGTGCAGCATTTGACCCTGTTGACCATCGCATCATGTGTCGGCGACTCCAGGAGGTGGGAATCGCTGGCTAGGCTCTGGACTTTTTCCACTCGTACCTCACAGGAAGACGGGAATATGTCCGTCTTGGAAAAAGCACCTCCGACACACACTGTCACCTCTGGTGTACCCCAAGGGTCAGTCCTTGGGCCACTGCTCTTTTTAATGTACATGTTGCCCCTGGGACAAATACTGAGGAGCCATAACATCAGCTTCCACACATATGCTGATGACACACAGATTTATTTCCAAACTGTCCCGGATAAACATCTGGCACTTTCAAAAGTCTCAAGATGTCTGGAACACATACACCACTGGATGAGCAACAACTCCCTCCAACTGAACAGCAGCGAATCAGAGGCCATTCTGATTGGAACACCACATCAAACACAAAAAACTGATATCCCTCATATCAGCATCAATGTCCACTCCATTCCCCTCTCCCCACTTGTAACGAGCCTAGGTGTGAAACTAGACTCATCCCTTTCATTCCAAGCACACATAAAGACGGTCTGCCAAGCCTCATACTACCACCTGAGGACCATCTCCAAACTGCGACACTCCCTCACCAAACCAGTCCGTGCCTTCATCACCTCCCGCATTGACTACTGCAATTCTCTGCTTGCAGGCATTCCAACAAAAACCACTCGGACTGCAATATGTACAAAACTGTGCCGCCCGGATACTCACCAAAACACGCAGATCAGAGCACATCACCCCCATCCTTCACTCCCTCCACTGGCTCCCTGTAACCCACCGGATCAACTATAAAGTCCTCATAATGGTCTTCAACGCCATCAACCACACTGGCCCCACCTACCTCCAGGAACTGCTAACCTGACAACACTCTCACACCTCACGCACACTCGGGTCAGCCCGCTCCAATCTCCTGTCCCGCGGACTGGTCAGCATGGAGAGCGTGCTTTCTCCTCCCTGGGTCCTCGTCAGCTTCCAGAGAACATACGGAGCTCTGCATCGACCCCCCGGAGAACATGCGGAGCTCTGCATCGACCCTCAAGAGAACATACGGAGCTCTTCATCGACCCTCAAGAGAACATACGGAGCTCTGCATGGACCCCCGGAGAACATACGGAGCTCTGCATGGACCCTCCGGAGAACATACGGAGCTCTGCATCGACCCTCCGGAGAACATACGGAGCTCTGCATCGACCCTCCGGAGAACATACGGAGCTCAAGACCCTCAAGACCCTCCTGTTCCGCATCTCACTGACTGTCCTTTACTTTATTTTATTTAAAATCTTTTATGCTCTTAACCTTTTAAAAGCAAATCTATATTACCATATTTTATTCAATATGCTCTTTTAGATATCTTTTGTTTTCTCCTCATAGCTTTGAGATGACGTTGTTTTTAAACTGTGCCATTTAATCAAATGTATTTATTTTTTATATATATCGTTTTTTATAGTTGTATTTTCATTTTAAATATTAATAAAAAGTGTTATAAACTGAAAATCTCGCCCTCCTCAGTAACGTGTCGCCGCTGCCGTCCCCTCCTCCCTCCAGAGGGCGAGAGAGAGCCAGCAACAAACCTCGCAGGTCAGTCAGCTTGTTGTTGTTTATTACTTAGGATATATATTTTAGATTTGTTGTGTTTTGAATATTCTGACTTTTTAATATTTGAGGATATTTATGAAACTGTGTTTCTGCAGGCCGTCCATCTTGGAGCGCTGCATCCCTCAAGGTGGTCGAGCAGCAGCGTCGCCGTGGAACGGACGACCTCGACCTCAAGAGGTCAGGATCAATATCAAGAATACAATTAACTCCTGTCTCTCTCTTTGAAACTCCTTTCCTGGTTTAGGAGAAAGATCCTTTTTTAAATGTTTGTTTACATTAATGCACATTTAGTTTTTCAAATATCAAATACATTATTTCAGTCAGGGATATATATAGTTTAAACAAACTACTGTGTATATGTGGTGTGTGTGTGTGTGTAGGAAACAGTTCAGTGTGAAGCTGGTTAACGAAAAGCAGCGTTTGATTAAACTGTTGTCATTGTGATGTGTTCTGACGGTGCAGACCCCCCCTGGAGCGCGGCGCCCCCCGCCTGCCGGACCACAGCGAGACCAACGGGGCCGTCCTGAAGCGCCGCCAGAAACAGATCCAGTACGGGAAGAACACCAGCGGATACCAGAACTATCTGCAGCAGGTCCCCCGGTAATGTATATATGTAATAATATACATACACATACTTAATATACTACAACCAGAACTACCTTTTTTATTTTTTTCCTTTTCTAACAATAACTTTTTTTTTTTACTGTTTCTCTGAAGAAGTTGTAATTTCAAAAGTTACAAAAACTAGAACCCTACATTTTCTCAGCAAAAAATTAAAATAGTCCAATTTTTATTTTCCAAAAATATAGAATTTGATGAATAACTCCAGATTTTGAACCATGTTAATCCCCCCTTCAGACCCCTGAGGGACGCTAAGCTCCACCCCTCAACCCCCAACAAGTACAGGAAGTACAGCCGGCGCTCCTGGGACATGCAGGTGCGTCTGTGGAGGAGAGCGCTGCACCTGTGGGACCCCCCCACCGATCACCTGGACCCCCCCGACTCCCAGGACCCCGTCGAGCAACTGTACGCTTTATTATTATTGTACATTTACAGGAAAGAAATACAGATAGTCAGCACGAGTATAATCTGGATATTTATGAGGAAAACATTTAAAATTAGTTTGTGAATAAAAATAAATTGTTTGTAGGCAGAACCAGCTGGCCAAGATGAACTCTGACCTCTGTGAGGACGGAGACAGGCAGAGAGAGAGAGAGCCTCCTGCCTCGAAAGCCGAGCCGCCCGGACCCTGGAGCCGCCCGCTGACCCCGGTAACAACAACATCTGTTTACATCCAGTAACCACAACTGTTTACATCCGCTGACCCCGGTAACATCTGTTTACATCCGCTGACCCCGGTAACATCTGTTTACACCTGCTGACCCCGGTAACATCTGTTTACACCCTCTGACCCCAGTAACAACAACTGTTTACACCCTCTGACCCTGTGTAACATGTTACCACCCTCTGACCCCAGTAACAACTGTTTACACCCTCTGACCCCAGTAACAACAACTGTTTACACCCTCTGACCCCGGTAACAACATCTGTTTACACCCGCTGACCCCGGTAACAACTGTTTACACCCTCTGACCCCGGTAACATCTGTTTACACCCTCTGACCCCGGTAACATCTGTTTACACCCTCTGACCCCGGTAACATCTGTTTACACCCTCTGACCCCAGTAACAACTACTGTTTACACCCTCTGACCCCAGTAACAACTGTTTACACCCTCTGACCCCGGTAACATCTGTTTACACCCTCTGACCCCGGTAACATCTGTTTACACCCTCTGACCCCGGTAACATCTGTTTACACCCTCTGACCCCGGTAACATCTGTTTACACCCTCTGACCCCGGTAACATCTGTTTACACCCTCTGACCCCGGTAACAACATCTGTTTACACCCTCTGACCCCGGTAACAACATCTGTTTACACCCGCTGACCCCAGTAACATCTGTTTACACCCGCTGACCCGGTAACAACAACTGTTACACCCGCCTCTGACCCGGTGGTAAACAACAAACTGTTTACACCCTCTGACCCCGGTAACAACATCTGTTTACACCCGCTGACCCCAGTAACATCTGTTTACACCCGCTGACCCCAGCAACAACTGTTTACACCCTCTGACCCCGGTAACAACTGTTTACACCCTCTGACCCCGGTAACAACTGTTTACACCCTCTGACCCCGGTAACAACACATCAGATAAAGATCAAATGTAAAACGCACTCGAGGAAACTGAGACCCTGTAAGGAAGTATTTTCATAATAAAGTCAAAAAGTCCAGAATATTTTCAAAACAAAGTCTAAATGTCGGAATTGTCCTTCGAAGAGAGTTGAACCTGTCCTTTCAGAATAAAGCTTAAATATCCGGAGCATTTTCACAAAACGTCAAAATATCAGATTTTTGTTTTTTCCAGAATAAATTGTGATTTACTGGAATATTTTCAAAATAAGGTTTAAATCGTGGGAATATTTTCAAGCTGAATGAAAGCTAACAGGACAATACTTTAGACCTTAAAATGAAATGTATAAAATGTCACCAGGCCATAACTGTGGTCTCTTGTCTCTCCAGACGAGGCGCTGCCCCCCCGGTCTTGGGTCCTTCAGGACTCTGAACTCCAGCGACAACATGGCCGACTGGTTGCAGCTGCTGCTGGAGGCCGAGGGCCGGCAAGGTGAGGAGCCCTTTAACTCTTCAAACACCGGGGTAAATGTCTAGTGGGGTAAAAGTCTATTTTATTTGCTGGCATTAGCATTAGCCGAGTGTACCAACGGAAGCTGCTGGGAGTCCCAGCAGCTTCCACTGAAGCCTTCCCCAACTCCGGGGACTTCCGTCCGGGGACTTCGGGTGGCAGTATACGCCGTGAAGTGGTTTGCGGCCTGCCAGTAAACCCAGAGCAGAAGAAGTGACGTCAGCGGCTTCATTTGCCTAATCCTCCCTCAGGGAACTTATTCCGGTGTGAACGCGATCTGTACTTAGTTCATGAGAACTAAAGAGTTCTCATGAACTAAAGAGTTCTCATGAACCTTTGTGGGAAAAGTACTTGGTGTGAAAGCGCCTTTTATTATTCAGCATACCTTTATTATTCCCACTGAAGGAAACTTTGCATTTGTCACCAAGAAAATGGCCAAAGACGGCTTTAATATTACCCAAGAAGCATGCGTTAAAACATATTAAAGTTCTTAGACGTGTACATATTGCAGTCCATTGGTGTTTAGCAGCGAGGGGTGTCGCAGTCTGTGTTGACCGTGAATCGGGTAATACAGAATCTTTAACGTTAACCTCGTTTTTCTTTGTCGTTCAGATTTCCCTGTTTTCCCGTTGGAGTTCGGCTCCAACGACCAGCAGGTTCCCGACTTCTCCGACCAGCTGTGGACTCCGTACTGACGTCTGAGGAAACGCTCGATCGACGAAGATCAGGAGAGTTTGTGTGTTTGTCTTTTTTAAGATGGTTGAAGGTTTCCTAACGACAGCAGGGATGTGATTGGTCCCGAAGAGCACGTAGGCCCCGCCTCCTCTCTGGTCCTGAAGAGCACGTAGGCCCCGCCTCCTCTCTCAGCGTTGACCTATCGCGCTCCTTTAGTTTGTGTCACTTTGTTTACTTGCCTCGATGGAGCACTTCTCACCTGCACACCTTTAGTATTAAGACTCTCACTGATGAAGCGGTTTGTTTTAGTCTCACCTGTCCGTCTCACCTGTCCAACTCACCTGTCTCTGGTCCACGGTCACGCTCTGCTGTCTGCCCCCTGCTGTGTTTTTTCTAAAAAACAAAACCCTGTCTAATTGGGTGGGGGCTGTCACTTTGTGTTTTACTTTTTTTTTTGTCGTTTTGTGCTGAAATGTGATTAATAATAAAGATGGAAATAAAGTGTTAGAAATTCACCTGGTTTCTTCTTCTGTTATGTGGTTGTAGAGTTGGGAGAAAGAGGCGGGACTAAAGTGGGGATTTAAAAGGTTTCAAAATGTCTCAATATTAGAATAAAAAGGGACTTGAAGCACCTCCCACAACGTTTAAATGTCCAAACATTTCAGAATAACGATAAAATATATATATTAGGAATATTTTCAAAATAATGTCTAAAGGTCAGGATGAAGTCGAAATGTATAGCTTTCCAAAGAATGCCTGCATTTAGACATTTCTCTGAGGAACTGGATATTTTACCTCACAAATAACAATATGTTCTCTCGCCTCCCCATTGGCTGCAGCGGGCTTCCATAGTACAGACCGCATGTGCTGTAAACAACCTCAGCCTCTGAACTACAACTCCCAGCAGCCCCGGCGGCAGCAGCACAGCTCTTATGTTCTGTTTGCTGCTGAATTATATTTAAAAAAAAAAAAACGTTATATTTGTGGTAAATAAACCGCTCGGTTATCAACCGAGTGTTTTATGATATAGATCGGGTGAGTGGCAGGTGCGGTGCGGGGTGATGCGGTGCAGCCCCCCCCCCCCTCCCCCCGCCTGGCACCGTAAACCTTATTTATGAATGCCTGCCGCTCACGGGCGTGTGCACGCAGATCCGTTATTATCATGCTGTAATAATCACCGGAGAACGGACAGTTTCTGCAGCGGGTGTTCAAGAGCATCCCGGAGCCCGGTGAGCGCGAGGGAATCTGGACTTTGATTCATTTCGGTGCATTTTGGTGCTGAGCGGCGGCGGCGCGGCGGAGCGGCAGGAGCGGCAGGCGGAGCGGCGCTTCAGTAACACCGGGTCAAAGAGAGCTGCTTTCTACACACAGCGGACCCGAACCGGACCCACACCGACCGGCACCGACACCCCGGTAAGGTGAGCCTTCAGCCGGGGAGAGGGAGCGGTGTAACGCCGGTGGTCTGCCGCTGCAACACCGCGCTGTTCGCCGCGAACACAGCGCATAGGCCCGGACACACGCTGCCCCCCCCCCCCCCCCCCCCCCGGTGTTATTATGGTTGTTATAATGGTTCTGGTTCTGTTAGGGAATCAGCCTTTAGACCTGGGGTTTTTATTCAGAAACACTAATGTGAGGCGAGAGGGGAACCGAGCAGATCCCGTGTGATTACACCGCGTTTGTTTCTAACGCTGCTAGCATGCTAACAGTTAGGTCAGTTAGCCACCGTTAGCGGAGCTGGTGAAGCCCATATTTGGAAATTCCGTAGCGGCCAAACGGGGGTACTACAGCTCACGTGACGTCATTTTGGCCCAAAAAGACTTTTCCCCATTGACTTACATTAGGAAAGAAACGTCTGTAAATCAGCGGATATTTTTTTTTATCTAAATAAACTCCCCAGGGCGAACTCTTATATATCCCTTACTTAAAATGTATTATTGTAGAAGTTGTAAAATGCTCTAAAAGCTGAATCCATAGGTATCTTATCTCTCCATTCATTTGACTCTCAGAGAGCGGGAGATCGGGGGCGGGGCTTAAGGGAAATCTTCATTGCGCACGCTCAGTGGGCCCACATACGGGTACTTATCGCTTCATTGTTGCTTCACACGCCTCTGAGCAGCTCCCATAGGAATGAACCGGGTCTCTTTTCACCTCCATGGTTTCTGCCCGTTAGCCGCGCAGACCGGAGCAGCGCGGCCGGGATTCAGCACCTCTGAGGCGGGGAAACAATCCTCCGTGAGCCGGTCTGTTCCACAGAGCAAAATGGCTGAGTTTATTGTGCCGACCTTGAAAATAATAATGACATATTATTTATAGTAACTGCTAAGGTAATATAAGAGGTTGCTATAATATTACATGTTAATTATTTTTTATTTTATTGTAGTTTATATTTTGTATCATTTATTCTGCTCTATAACTGGGGGATACAGCCACATCGGGAGTGTTAGCATTCCTCATTGAAAACAATGGGATGTGTTAGCAACGAGCTAACAGCAGCCGGAGGCCCTGAGCTGGGATCTACAAAATAAAGCGAATTGTGGGAAATCTTTTCAAAATAAATTCTATATGTGAGGAATAAAATACAATCTAAATGTAAAGGCTGAAATATTTGCAAAATTAATTCAAAATGATAGGAATATTTTCAAAATAAAGTCGATCTGTCTGTAATATTTTCAAAATAAGGTCAAAATATTAGGGATATTTTCAGATAAAAGTATCCCAAATAAATATCCTAAAATCTGACTGTTTTAAGGCAGAAATCCTAAAATGTAAAGGCTTTATTTTGCTCCATAAAGATGAAGTAGTTATTTTCTAAAAGGCTCAGAAATTATTTTGTTTAAGGACGGAAATTATTTTAATAATCTATTAATCTGCTGATTATTTTCTACATTAATGTCAAACAATATTGATCCCAGATTTCTTAAACCCGAGCTGATGTGTTTAAAGATATTACAAATATTCACTCTTATGTTACCCGCTAAAGACAAAACCCTGATATAGAAATAACTTCACCTTCATATGATCAATAACTTCACCCTCATATGATCATTAATGCTTCATTTGCAGATTCAGTCCTGTAATCATCCAGGATGTTTATAATCAGTAAAGGTAGTGGTAATATAATAATATTAGATTTCATTTATATAGCGCTTTCAAGACACACAGCTACGCTTTACAAAAGTCACATTTAACAAACTCCTGCTGATGTTCAGGTGTGTATCAGTATGTAGTGTCTCTACTTTAAAGAGTCCTCTCCTGCTGATGTTCATGTGTATATCAGTATGTAGTGTCTCTACTTTAAAGAGTCCTCTCCTGCTGATGTTCAGGTGTATATCAGTGTGTAGTGTCTCTACTTTAAAGAGTCCTCTCCTGCTGATGTTCAGGTGTATATCAGTATGTAGTGTCTCTACTTTAAAGAGTCCTCTCCTGCTGATGTTCAGGTGTATATCAGTATGTAGTGTCTCTACTTTAAAGAGTCCTCTCCTGCTGATGTTCAGGTGTATATCAGTATGTAGTGTCTCTACTTTAAAGAGTCCTCTCCTGCTGATGTTCAGGTGTATATCAGTATGTAGTGTCTCTACTTTAAAGAGTCCTCTCCTGCTGATGTTCAGGTGTATATCAGTATGTAGTGTCTCTACTTTAAAGAGTCCTCTCCTGCTGATGTTCAGGTGTTTATCAGTATGTGATGTCTCTACTTTAAAGAGTCCTCTCCTGCTGATGTTCAGGTGTATATCAGTATGTAGTGTCTCTACTTTAAAGAGTCCTCTCCTGCTGATGTTCAGGTGTATATCAGTATGTAGTGTCTCTACTTTAAAGAGTCCTCTCCTGCTGATGTTCAGGTGTATATCAGTATGTAGTGTCTCTACTTTAAAGAGTCCTCTCCTGCTGATGTTCAGGTGTATATCAGTATGTAGTGTCTCTACTTTAAAGAGTCCTCTCCTGCTGATGTTCAGGTGTGTATCAGTATGTAGTGTCTCTACTTTAAAGAGTCCTCTCCTGCTGATGTTCAGGTGTGTATCAGTATGTAGTGTCTCTACTTTAAAGAGTCCTCTCCTGCTGATGTTCAGGTGTATATCAGTATGTAGTGTCTCTACTTTAAAGAGTCCTCTCCTGCTGATGTTCAGGTGTTTATCAGTATGTAGTGTCTCTACTTTAAAGAGTCCTCTCCTGCTGATATTCAGGTGTATATCAGTATCAAATCAAATCAAATCAAGTTTTATTTATGAAGAACATTTAAAAGCGATTTTTGGTCGAGCCAAAGTGCTGTACATGTAATAAAAACACATTACTACAATCACAATAAAAGACAATAAATTACAACAGATATATATAAAAAATAAAAATAAAACACAAGGAAAAGTCAGGAGTCGTGCTCCGCTCTAACTAGAAGGCCAGAGAGAAGAAGTGTGTTTTTAGTTTTGATTTAAAAACCCCTAGGGTCTGGGCCGACCTCACATGGAGGGGCAGAGTGTTCCAGAGCCTAGGGCCAGCTGCTGCGAAGGCTCGGTGCCCTCGGGTTTTAAGCCTGGTCTTGGGCACTACCAGCAGCAGCTGGTCAGCAGACCTTAAAGCTCTGGCTGGGGTGTAGCGCTGGAGGAGTTCAGCTATATAGGCCGGAGCCAGCCCATTTAGTGCTTTAAAAACAAATAAAAGGATTTTAAAATCAATTCTGAACTGAACTGGAAGCCAGTGTAGTATGTAGTGTCTCTACTTTAAAGAGTCCACTCCTACTGATATTCAGGTGTATATCAGTATGTAGTGTCTCTACTTTAAAGAGTCCACTCCTACTGATATTCAGGTGTATATCAGTATGTAGTGTCTCTACTTTAAAGAGTCCTCTCCTGCTGATGTTCAGGTGTATATCAGTATGTAGTGTCTCTCCTTTAAAGAGTCCTCTCCTGCTGATGTTCAGGTGTATATCTGTATGTAGTGTCTCTACTTTAAAGAGTCCTCTCCTGCTGATGTTCAGGTGTTTATCAGTATGTAGTGTCTCTACTTTAAAGAGTCCTCTCCTGCTGATGTTCAGGTGTATATCAGTATGTAGTGTCTCTCCTTTAAAGAGTCCTCTCCTGCTGATGTTCAGGTGTATATCTGTATGTAGTGTCTCTACTTTAAAGAGTCCTCTCCTGCTGATGTTCAGGTGTATATCAGTATGTAGCGTCTCTACTTTAAAGAGTCCTCTCCTGCTGATGTTCAGGTGTATATCAGTATGTAATGTCTCTACTTTAAAGAGTCCTCTCCTGCTGATGTTCAGGTGTATATCAGTATGTAGTGTCTCTACTTTAAAGAGTCCTCTCCTACTGATGTTCAGGTGTATATCAGTATGTAGCGTCTCTACTTTAAAGAGTCCTCTCCTGCTGATGTTCAGGTGTATATCAGTATGTAGTGTCTCTACTTTAAAGAGTCCTCTCCGTAGTGATCTCACCATGTTCCGTATGTAAACAATACATTTTATTTCTCTGCTTCCTCTGCAGGTGCGTTACCGGGGGCAACAGCTGACTGAGGATGTGTATGTGAGAGTGGGCGGGGCTACCTGGCCCTGAGTGACGGAGGAGGCGGAGTCTCAGCTCACAGACACACAGAGGGGCGTGGCCTCTCCCCCCCTCCTCCCCCTTCTCCCTCCCCCCCCCCCCCTCCCACCACCATGCTGTGGTCTTTCTGCTGGGGGAGGGCCTGACGACGCAGGACTCTGGAAGGAAACCCTGCTCCGCCAGGGGACTCACACCTGGTGAGACACACACACACACACACACACACACACACACACACACACACACTCACACACACAAACACACACTCACACACACCTGCAGACACACACACACACACACACACACACACACACACACACACACCTGCAGCATCACACACACACCTGCATCACACACACACATGCAGCATCACACACACACACCTGCATCACACACACACACCTGCATCACACACACACACACCTGCATCACACACACACACACCTGCATCACACACACACACACACACACACACACACACACACACACACACACACACACACACTCACACACCTGCAGCATCACACACACACCTGCATCACACACACACATGCAGCATCACACACACACACCTGCATCACACACACACACCTGCATCACACACACACACACACCTGCATCACACACACACACCTGCATCACACACACACACACACACACACACACACACACACACACACACACACACACACACTCACACACCTGCAGCATCACACACACACATACATACACACACACACACACACACACACACACACAGAAACACACACACAGAAAACACACACACACCTGCAGCATCAAACACACACACACACACACACACACACACACACACACACACACACACACACACACACACACAGAAACACACACCACACACAGAAAACACACACACACCTGCAGTGTGCATTGTGATGCGTTCAGGCTCTATTCAGTCAAATTGATAATTGTGTGAAGGTAAATTATAACGTAACGATCTGTTTGTGTTTTAATCCGTATTTTAACTGAAGTGTGTTTGTGTGTCAGTCCCTGCTGGACCCCAACAGCCTCGCAGAGCTCAGGACCCCAGATGGCTTGATGCCTGGTGAGTGTTCAGCATGAGTCAGCATTATGAGTCCTGAACCCTGACATGAGTCAGCATTATGAGTCCTAAACCCTGACCTGAGTCAGCATTATGAGTCCTAAACCCTGACATGAGTCAGCATTATGAGTCCTAAACCCTGACCTGAGTCAGCATTATGAGTCCTAAACCCTGACCTGAGTCAGCATTATGAGTCCTGAACCATGACATGAGTCAGCATTATGAGTCCTAAACCCTGACATGGGTCAGCATTATGAGTCCTAAACCCTGACCTGAGTCAGCATTATGAGTCCTGAACCCTGACATCAGCATTATGAGTCCTAAACCCTGACATGAGTCAGCATTATGAGTCCTAAACCCTGACCTGAGTCAGCATTATGAGTCCTAAACCCTGACATGAGTCAGCATCATGAGTCCTAAACCCTGACATGAGTCAGCATTATGAGTCCTAAACCCTGACCTGAGTCAGCATTATGAGTCCTAAACCCTGACATGAGTCAGCATTATGAGTCCTAAACCCTGACCTGAGTCAGCATTATGAGTCCTAAACCCTGACATGAGTCAGCATTATGAGTCCTAAACCCTGACATGAGTCAGCATTATGAGTCCTAAACCCTGACCTGAGTCAGCATTATGAGTCTTAAACCCCTTCGGAACAGCTCTATAAAAGTCCCATGTATGATGATGATGATGATGATGATGATGATGATGATGATGAAGGGTTGTCCTCTCTCCTGCAGAGAGCAGTTACTGGCAGCTCTGCCCTCCCTCCTCTAAATCTGGCCTGCAGGGGGGGTTACTGAGCTCTAGTTTCCCCCCCGGCCCCAATGCTCACCTGCAGGAGGGCGTCTCCCGCCTGGACCCCCCCCCTCTGGCCCCTCCCCCTCCTCCTCTGGCTCCTCCCCCTCCGCCCCCCCCCTCCCCCTAAAAGGCACTGTCGCTCCCTCTCAGTACCTGAGGATTTATCTCGCTGTCGATACACCTGGAGACCGAGCGCCTCGAGGGTCTGGACCCCTGTCAGCAGGACCCCCTGCCATGGGGGCGGGGTTGGGGGTGGGCCTTATTCATCAGGGGGAGGAGCCTCTTCATCAATGGGAGGAGCCTGTCGCGCCCCAAGCTCCTCCCTGAATTCGTCCCTTCACTCCTCGTCTTCGCCCACCTTCTTCAGTCTGGCGTTATCTCCGGACAGCCCGTTGCCATGGAGCTTCCCGTGGGACCCCAGTGAAGCGGCGTCAGGGGGCGGAGCCTGTTGCTGCTTCTTCCCGTCATCCTGTAGCTCCTCCCCCTCCCCTTTGATCCCGCCCCCTCCCCCTCAGAGGCGTTTCTCCCTCTCCCCGGTGTTGATCAGAGACTCTTTAGGGGGGGCGTCGTCGTCCACTTCGTCCTTTTTGCCGCCACACCCCCCTCCGATTAGGCCACGCCCCCCCAGTGTGACAGCGGGAGGGGGCGGGGCTCTAATGGGCGCCTCCCCCTCCTCGGCATGCAGCACCCCCTCCTCCCTGAGGCGCTCCCTGCCCCCCCCCTTGCCTCGCTGCCACTCACAGCCCTGCGACCTCCTGCTGCTCAAACCCGGGCTAAAGAGGCGCCGCGACCCCGAGCGCCCCCCCCGCACGCCCCCTGCTGGACTTCACCAAGATGACACAGGTACTGAAGTTCATAATGTCTCAACACCTGACGTTTTACTAAATGTACAGTGGGATGTTAAGTCCAGTTATCAAGAGAAGCGATGGAGCAGTAGATTTGACGCCTATAGTCTCAAGGCGCATTTCCACCGCAGGGCCTCGCTCGACTTAGTACGGTTTTGTTAGGCCTTGTTAAGCCTCGTTAGGCCCAGCTCACTTTATGCTGCGCTTCCATTACAGTTCAGTAGCTGGGGCAGTATCTATAGTAACGCAGTGTAGGCGGAGCCGTGACTTCATCTTCAATGAGCACCCCAGAAAAACAACATCAGCCGTTAGCTGTTAGCACTCAGAGCTCACAGCTCCTCATATCTGTTCAGAAACTAGACACAAGTGAAACAAGTACACACCACAGACTGTCTGTGTCATGGCGAATACAGTCGCTGGTTTATTTATGTCTGTAGGCCGTTGTTGTGAGTGTGGACGGTCGGAGCATATACAACGTTAGCTTAGCTGATCTCCATTTAGAAAACACGCATTTTAAAAGGTGTTTCGCCTGCCGTCTGTCTGCAGACTTGTCAAAGCATTAATTCATAGTTTTTACTAACCTGTATCAGTATGTTGTTACTTCGGCATAATTTTGAAACGTGTATTACAATTAAATCACGGTCAAATATGTTCATCTTGTTGTAGTTGTAGCCCCCTTGCCAGCGATTCTCTCTCTAGTTTAGCAAACTCAGCCCGACTCAGCCTGTTTGTTGGCCCCGATAGAACCACGATTTTGTCGGGCCAGAAAAAAGGTGAAAAAGTAGCCCCGGGCCGGAACTAGGCCTAGTGGAAACGCAACCAAAAATGGGCACGACACGGCACGCTTAAACCGCGCTCCGCGCCATGGTGGAAATGCGCCATAATACTCTGAAACTAAAGACCTGGTCCGCTCCTGAGAGGTGAGCTTATATCCTTCTCTTGGGATCTGACTAATTACTGGAAGTCTATGGAACAGATGCCGTGTTGACGTTACATACTTGGGCGTATTAGGAAGATTTCAGGTAAAGCTTATATCTTACAAAAGTCTGGGAAAGAGGGAAATGATCTCATAGAAATGCAACTGTTCTTTTGCTAAAGGAAGCACATGGCTTCACGAGGTTTATTGATCAAATATCTGTTATTCTTCATCAAAGTGTACTCAAAGCCGTTCATACCCCGCTCTATTCCACAGATCTTAAGGGTCTCTTTGCAGGTTAATGTCGTGTCAAATGATCATATAATCATTTAAAACATACAGTCTTATACTAGATGACACAGGTGTATCACGGTTCAGTAGATATTAAACACAGGTAACTCATGTCTCAACACCGTTTATTATACGGTTACATGCCGCCTTACATTAGCACGTTGCCCATAAACTACATGTCCCACAATGCATCTCATTTTGTGACACTACCCTAGACTTCTGCTTTCAGACGAAGTTAATTATGAAGTTATTACCCTATTATTGTATACACTGGACCCCAGGTCACCTGGTTGATACAAGTCTCTGATGGACCCCCTGCTCCTTCATGGTGTCTTTATTATTACGTTTGACTCTGAACACACGTCGGGAACAGAACCTGAAATAGAGAAATGCTTACCAGGTTTTTGCTGGTTGTACTTTATCTACATGACTGTACCTAATGTTACTCTGATCCGGTTACTTATGTTGTGGCAGATATTTAAGTAAGCTTTCTTAACGCTAATGTTATAATAGTCAGATTGCTCTGAAGATGGGAGGTGATATTCTATTAATTTTCACGTTCACACAGTCGGTGATTTTGGCCGGCCGTCTTTCTGTATTTCCTCTATCCTGTAATATGAATTGATCGCTTTAAACTCTGCACACTGTTGTTATCAGCTGTTCCACCATGGTTGCTACCTCAACCTGTAATAGATTTATCCTTATTGAAACAGTCTGAGGACAAGGATTTAACATGGACATTAAATAAATCAACAGTAGGTGGCGATATATGCTCCAAGTGGAAGCAATTCGCCATTAAAGCAAAGAAGAAAAAGAACTCCGCACAGTTGATCTTTTATCCTGGAACCTATCCTGCTCCGGAGGCTAGCCGTTCAGCATAAGTTATCTAGTTAAAGAAAGCTTACTTAAATATCTGCCACAACATAAGTAACCGGATCAGAGTAACATTAAGTACAGTCCGCGGCACTGTGAGTGCAGACCTCGATGTGTCCCATTATCATTCATATCATATCACATCATAATGTATCATATATTTCCTTATCTGAGTCAGCTTCTTGAGCCGTATCTGGCCGTGCAACACTCACAGTGTCACATACTGTATGCAGAAGTATTATTTTAAGCAACACATTAAGTTGACGAAACACTCGAGTCAAATGTAATTAAAGTCAGATCCACTCGTGTCTTGGACGGGGCAGTGATATCATAAACCTGTTGATGTACGCATTCAAACACTTTTTCTGTTACCAGCTGTATTCACCTTGCAGGTGCAGCTATGTGGCTTTGATCCTGGATAAAGTGTTTAAGTCATGGATGTTTAAAGTTTAACTTCTTCATATTTGACTAATATTATAGTTGACTTTTCATTCAGGAAGTATGACGCTGCGCTGTCAGTACGCTAGTCCATGTTTGTGATTGGTCGAATGCTCCAAATACCACACCTTTCATGTGAACGCGCACCTAACTAGATAGGACACGGCTCGCTTGCGATCGAGTTGATAACCAGCGTCGTAGGACAGCTTAGCGAGAGCGCGTATGTTTTGGATTAGGCCAACCGGCTAACTCAAACATATCCAGGTTATGTTGAACTAGATTCGTAGTACAGGCCCCAGGTTAGCCGCTCAGCATCAGTTGCCATGGAGATCTAGCCCGCTAAGAAGAGAACCAGCGTCGTAGGAAACCCAGAGTTTACCTGAAGTTAGCTCGCTAAGCCAAAATCCGGCTTCGTCGTACAGAGGCCTCTGGTGTTCAGGGTGTGGTTGTTTACTAGTTGTATCTTTATTTATCTCGTTTGTTGTTGTTGTTGTTGTTATTGTTTGTTGTGGTTGTCTCTAAAGTTGTTGTCTCTGCTGCCCCCCTGATCCCCCTCTATATTTTTTTTAATGTTCTCTTTATTATTAAGTTTGATAAACTATCACATGTTGGGAATCAAACATAGAGTAATGGTTACCAGTAGCTGGTTTGTTGTTGTTGTTGTTGTTGTTGTTGATGTGTCTCTGCTCGCCCTCAGACGCGCAGCATGGACCCTCAGGCTCTGGACCGATGTGGCGGCCGGCTGCTCTGCGGCGTGGACCTCTCCGCCGGCATGGAGTCGTTCCTCGGAGACTTCAGACGCTCCTGCTCTCCGGCCGAGTGTCTGGGACGCAACAGCATCGGGCCGCTGAGTGAGAGCGACGAAGAGGAGTGCCGTGAAGACGAGGAGGAAGAGGAGGAAGACGATGGTGATGAAGAGGAGGAGGCGGCGGCGGCGGCGCAGCAGAACGTCTTCGAGAGAGACTGTACAGAACTGGACCTGAACTTGATAGAGGAAAACTGAGGCGTTTGTAAATGAAGGCTGTCTCTCTCTGTTTTTTTATTTGTTTTTTTTTTAAGCCCCTCCCCCACCCCCTCCCCTTCTTCATCGTCTCCTTGCCACCAATCAGCAAGGCTCTCAGGAACAACGCCTCCTCTCATTGGATGAGCCGGGGGAAACAGGACGACAGTGATGATGTGAAGCTGCCGCGAGAAGAGAGGTTTCAACAGTAACTCCGGGAGGACCTGCAGACACCTGGAGCGTTAGCGTGTAGCGTTAGCATGTAGCGTTAGTGTGCATTGTTAGCATAAGTGTGCAGTGTTAGCGCACAGTGTTAACCTGCAGCGTTAGTCTGCAGCTTTAGCGTGCAACGTTAGCCTGCAGTGTAAGCATGTAGCGTTAGAGTGCATTGTTAGCGTGTAGCGTTAGCCTGCAGCGTTAGCGTGCATTGTTAGCGTGTAGCGTTAGCGTGTAGCGTTAGTCTACAGTGTTAACCTGCAGCGTTAGCGTGCATGTTTAGCGTGTAGTGTTAGCGTGTAGCGTTAGCGTGCATTGTTAGCGTCTAGCGTTAGCATGCAGGTAGCTTGGTCTGGGCGTCCCGGTGTCTTCCAACTTGCAGCTGCTGAGTCTCAATCTGAGGAGGCGCCACCTGCCATCAAACACACACAAACACACACACACACACACACACAAACACACACAAACACACATACACACACACATACACTGGGCGTGGCGTCGGCCCTCAGACTGCAGGCAGCCACTGATGCTGTCGTTCACCTGAGTGTTCACACATTCCTGTTCATCCACTCACTGTGTGTGTGCGTGTGTGTGTGCGTGTGTGTGTGTGTGTGTGTGTGTGTGTGTGTGTGTGTGTGTGTGTGCGTGTGCGTGTGGTGGTCATGTGACTTGTGTCCAGATTAAATCCAGATATTTATTTTTATATTTATTAATTTCTCGTTATGATATCTTTGGTGATTATTAATTGATTTATTTCAGATCACTGCATCATATTTATTTTCACTGCTAGTACTTGAAGTGATAACTTACATCACAACATTTTTTATATCTTATTTATATAATTTTTAATATATTTAACAGGCCGATCATTCAGTTTGAATTTGCAGAAAACTTCAGATCTTTTATAGGTGTTATTCTCTGGGTTTAATCTGGACTCTGCTGTGATTTGACTCCAGATGTAATTTCTGATTTGTTTTTCCCCTGAAAAAGAACAAAATGCACGTCAAAGGTCTCCGAGCGTCCGCTGCACTGAAGTTATTTACATGTTTTTCTACTGAGAATCACATTCCTGCTGATAACCCCCCCGACCTGCAGAGAGATGATCGTCACAGCCGGTTCATTTACCTTTTCAATAGGTGTGTTAGTGGGGGATCTACTCCAGTCCAATCAGTCACCTGTAGACGATGTATTGATTCATGGTTTTAGGCCTTTTTCGAGCAGATTTGTGAAATAATTTGGGATTTTCTTCAAATGAAGCCCTTATTTGGTTGGTTGGGCTTCTGGTAAAACAATATCTTTGAAGAAGATGTAACGGCCGTTTCATAGACATACAAGTTTTGGATTATTAAAAATTACCTGCTGATTAATTCATAATAAAAACATCTCCTAAATGAAAACATAATTCCCCCCATGTTCCTAAATCTGGAAAGTGTTTTTTCCAGCTGACACTAAACACAACGTGATGCATTCAAGGACACTCAACATCGGAGAGTCGATGGTCAGCTGCTGGAAAATAAAAAGGTTAAGAGACTGAAACCCCAGAAGACAAAGTAAACAGAAACATAATTTGAAAAACAAATGGATCATGTTTGAAAGACTCAGATGTCCAATTGTCCCTGAATGCACCTAAAGGGTAAATTAATTTCGGCTGTGACGGATCGTCGTCATTTATTTATAATCGTGGCGACTTTACTGTTACATTTACAGACGTTTAGTTTGAACGGCAGCGACGTCACTTTGTAAGATTGTTTTCTGTTTCTTCTTCTCCGTCTAATGTCAGCGTCACATCGGTGAGGGGGGGGGAAATGTACAAAAAAAAAGAAGTATTTTTGAACTGAAAAACATCCTCACTGTTAAAGGGAGCAGTTCAACATTTAGAGAAACTCTTTTTAAGGTGAGGTCAGTTTGCTAAGAGCTAACGTCTTAGCGTCACATGCTACCTGTTAGCATCACGTGCTGAAAATCTGAAATTATAACTTAGGCTCAGTTCACACAAATCTACAAAACATTTAGGAATGAAAAATAAAAACTGCAATGTTTTCCAGGAATGTCCCCGTAACACACATATACAAACACAGCATCCCCGTAACACATATATACAAACACAGCATCCCCGTAACACACATATAAACACAATGTCCCCGTAACACACATATACAAACACAGCATCCCCGTAACACACATATACAAACACAGCATCCAAGTAACACACATATATAAACAATGTCCCCGTAACACATATATACAAACACAATGTCCCCGTAACACACATATACAAACACAGTGTCCCCGTAACACACATACAAACATAATGTCCCTGTAAAACACATATATACAAACACAATGTCCACGTAACAAACATATACAAACACAATGTCCCTGTAACACACATACAAACACAATGTCCCTGTAACACACATATACACACAGCATCCCCATAGCATTAATTGTTTTTCAGCAACCTTTAGATAAAACTACGCGCACTTACGTATTATTCTTATCTTTAACGCAGTTTAAAATACAATCAACACTAAAAAACAGGTTACATTAAGAACTAATTACCCTTTCAAGCTAGCTAACTTGTGAATCGACCATGCTAATCGCTAATGCTAATTGCTAGCATACACATTGCATGTAAAATCAAATTCACAAATGTTAATTATAGTTAATACTGTATTTGTCACAATAACAGACTATTCACAGCACTTAAGCCTAAACATAATTCTTTATAGCCGGCATGCTAGCAAATAACGCTAGCTTTCAGCATATGCACTTCTCAAGCTAATTGAAAGGCTAATGGCTATCGTTAGCAGTAATTTAAATCCACAGCTAAACCTCAGTAACAGACCGAGCCCGGACGTTCATGTGGTGTTTTTACATGTTTCTTAAACCAGTGTAGCATGAGAGCATGGTGGAATTTAGCTAACTAGCCACCCGCTAAATGAGGTAATAAAAGTACTAGCCAATCAGAGCCCGTTAAACACAGCGTTAGGTTTACATCTCGAGCTGGCTGTAAAAACTATCAATGCCTCCCTGTAACACACACACACACACACACACTCTCGCTCCTGGTTTCATGGGTCTGTTTGTTTCCATCGCTCCATCGCCTTACTGAACATATTATTCTGTAAATCAAAACGTTAAAAAAGGAACGAGGTGATCGGAGAGGAGGAGTTTACTGTAGCTGTTTTTAGTCCCTCTGTTCTTTATGTTCTGCTGTTCTTTCTTAATATTTCTAATCTGATGTCTGAGCGCGACGACGAGTCGGCGATGAAACGCATCGTGAGAAAATAAAAAATAGAAGCTTCCGGACGTTAGCGGAGGATCGGGGTTGTACAAAGTTAGCGGAGAGACTCGGACTTCTCTTGTCTTTTAGAAATGTTTTTTATTGTATGTGATTAAAAAAAAGAAAAAAAAGAACAATGACAACATGGCAATTTGAAAAAGCAGTTTGTGAATAAATTAAGTTTATTGAGAATTATTTTACAAAGAAAGGGGAAAACTGGTGTCCTGTGTTTATTTCCATCCGTTTGGATTAAATGTTGTTTAGATCAATAACAGGAGATTAGGAGGTTATTATTCACAGCAGGTAAGAAAGGGTGGAATATTGTTGCAAATGTTTGAATAATAGTAAATAATTTACACAAACATTAACATTTTACAACAAAGATGATAATAATATGGCAATAAAGAAACTTTATTTGACATTATTTAAAGAAATATGCAAACTCAGTTGCATTTTTTAAGTCAAAATGTTAATAATCAGAATAATTCAGATTTATGTGAATAAAGCAAATGTATTCCAAAAATAATATTGTGGTTTAGAAAAGGGACAATAATGTAAGACATGTAGAGAAAATGTGAAAACTTAAACTTCACTTTAAGAAGTTAAAACAAAATGAGAACAAAAATATATTTTATTACAAAATACTACAAGAAAAAAGTTGCAATTCAGAAGAAAAAGATTATTTAAAAATCCAATACGATTGGATGAGAAGAAACACAAGGATTTTAGTCTTTACAGACCATTTACATGCACTAACACCTGCTATATAACAGAGAGTTTAAATGTGCTAATTAAAATACATCTTCAGTTTAAGAGAAAGTCAAACTCAACAAAAAGTCAAATATAAGAAAAGTCACACTTTAATGTACATGAGATACTTGTTTTATTGAACAGTGAGAGTTCATATTCATAAAAACAGTTTCCAAAATCTACCTTTTTGTTCAGCAAACAAATGGATGAGAAAGTTGTCAAACTTTTTAAAATTTCGGTAGATTTTTCTTTGCTAATTCTCTGCTTTTATGTTAAAAAATGAATATTGTTTTAATAATATATATGATATTATGCCACCTCAGAAAAACAAAGCGTAACAGACATAAACAAACCTCACATGGAATAATAACTTTATTATAAACATCTTATTGATATAAAGGAAAGTAAATCAGGAACTACAAAGATATGTTATCGGCAGAGGTGGGGACTCGAGTCACATGACTTGACTCGAGTCAGACTCGAGTCGCATATTTTTTGACTTGAGACTTGCTTGACTAACATTGATAAAAGACTTGACTTGACTTTGACTTGGTATTCATGACTTGAGACTTGACTTAAGCTTGAGACAGATGACTTGAAAGGACTTGACTGTTTAAAATTAAATATTTGCGTTTGTTTTTGTAGTGAGATATTACGTTTAGTTTTTTCGAAAAATGTGATTGGGTGATTATAGCGCCGTGCGCGCAAACCTGGCAACCCACTAGACCGCAGGAGTGTCAGTTAACATGGCAGCGGCTAGCGTTACTCCACAAATAGTCAAGTTTGAATTCAAGGATTATGTTGTCGATGACGCTAATAAGAAGAGAACAGCGGTATGCAGGGTCTGCAGCATAAAGATCGGTGACACGACCACCACAACATCCAACTTCATTCGTCACTACAAAAAAACCCACAGAGAAAGGTGCGTGAATGTGTTGTGTTAGCTAGAAAGCTAACGTTAAGTTTAAGCTACGTTAGACTTGGTTTCAAATCGATTAAGCATTGCAAAGAGAAGACAAAACGGTAAATTAACACTAGAACCTCCAAGGGATTCATTTGTACTAACCCTGATACTGACGGGCTGTCAGGAGAGGGAGAGAGAGAGAGGAAAAGAGATGCCTCGTTTATTTCCCCTGTGTTATCAGAAGTTACTGTAAACTTTTGAATAATGTAGTTCATCTACTTTTAGTAGTTTGTTTAAATGTTTTAATTATGTTGTTTTTGTTTGTAGAAGTGCATCATTCCTTGATTTATTGTAAAAATGAATCTGAACTTTTTGATCTGTTATGATGATAAACTGAAGCAATTTCAAAATTAACCCAATGAACTGAGTTTTAAATCCTAGCTATATTGTCTGCAGTTCTAGGGTTAATATTAATCTAATATGATTGTCATCGGTCTAAATTAGATTTCAAATGATTAACTGTGTATGTAATGAAGATCATAGTGTGGGTTAAATCCATTTTCATAACCACTGTCTTTTAACTGATTTAAATGCGGAAACTGGGCTTATTCATCAGAATTTCGTATGACTTGACTTGACTTGACTTGACCTGAGCAATGACTTGACTTGACTTGCTTGACTCTCACCACAGTGACTTGGGACTTGCTTGATACTTGTAGGTCAAGACTTGAGACTTGCTCATGACTTGCACATGTAGGACTTACTCCCACCTCTGGTTATCGGGAACTCCAAAGATATGTTATCAGGAACTCCAAAGATATGTTATCGGGAACTCCAAAGATATGTTATCGGGAACTACAAAGATATGTTATCGGGAACTACAAAGATATGTTATCGGGAACTACAAAGATATGTTATCAGGAACTACAAAGATATGTTATCAGGAACTACAAAGATATGTTATCAGGAACTACAAAGATATGTTATCAGGAACTACAGAGATATGTTATCGGGAACTACAAAGATATGTTATCAGGAACTACAGAGATATGTTATCAGGAACTACAAAGATATGTTATCAGGAACTACTACAGAGATATGTTATCAGGAACTACAAAGATATGTTATCAGGAACTACAAAGATATGTTATCGGAAACTACAGAGATATGTTATCAGGAACTACAAAGATATGTTATCAGGAACTACAAAGATATGTTATCAGGAACTACAGAGATATGTTATCGGAAACTACAAAGATATGTTATCAGGAACTACTACAGAGATATGTTATCGGGAACTACAAAGATATGTTATCGGGAACTACTACAGAGATATGTTATCAGGAACTACAAAGATATGTTATCAGGAACTACAAAGATATGTTATCAGGAACTACAGAGATATGTTATCAGGAACTACAAAGATATGTTATCAGGAACTACAGAGATATGTTATCAGGAACTACAAAGATATGTTATCAGGAATTCCAGAGATATGTTATCGGGAACTACAAAGATATGTTATCGGGAACTACAAAGATATGTTATCGGGAACTACAAAGATATGTTATCAGGAACTACAAAGATATGTTATCAGGAATTCCAGAGATATGTTATCGGGAACTACAAAGATATGTTATCGGGAACTACAAAGATATGTTATCGGGAACTACTACAGAGATATGTTATCAGGAACTACAAAGATATGTTATCGGGAACTACAAAGATATGTTATCGGGAACTACAGAGATATGTTATCAGGAACTACAGAGATATGTTATCAGGAACTACAGAGATATGTTATCAGACAGGATGCTTCGCTCGGATCTTGTCGAAGCAGCAACAGGTTTGAATTCTTCATGGTTTGTTTTGTGAAAGTCAGTACTTTAAAAATCTAATATAGCAGAGCAGTGAGTCGTTGTTATCCGTATTCAAGGCAGTAAGAGACAGTATTGAATGATATTTTACACATTCAGGTCTCCCTTCTCTTGGAGATCGTCACAATCAAACATTCATTTTACAGGTGAAAAACTTCTCAGACAAATATGTTTCGCTGTTCAGTTAAACAGGTAAAAAAAAAAGCAGTTATTGTTAATTTAAACTTTGACAAAATTAGATTTTTAGTCACAATATAACTTTACTCCGCTGAGTCGCTCAGTCTCAATCTCTGTGGATTTTTTGTGCTAATTCTCTGCTTTAATGTTAAAAAAGGAATATTGTTGTAATAATATGTGATATTATGCCACCTCAAAAATATTATATCAGTATTTCTGACATTGTTTGTGAAGATAAACAAAGCGTAACAGACACAAACAAACCTCACATGGAATAATAACTTTATTATAAACATCTTATTGATATAAATGAAAGTGCAGGTAAATCAGGAACTACAAAGATATGTTATTAGACGGGATGCGTCGCTCGGGTCGGTTTTTCTCCGCTGAGTCGCTCTCTGAAGACGCGATGGCGGGCAGAACGTTGATGGGAACCAGCCTCTCCTTCCCATCATGCACTGCTCTCTCCCGGGGAGCCTGGATCTGCAGACGCCCCCCCGACAGAGAGCATCTGACGGCCTCCGGTTCGACGCCGTGGGGCAGGTCCAGCTCCTGCCTGAACTCCTGGCAGCAGGAAGAGAACGAGCCCTTCTCGTCGTCCGTCTTCTTCTCCGAGCGGCCGCTGACCCTCAGCTTCCTGCCGACCTGCGTGACCTCCAGCTCCTCGGGGTGAAACGCCGCCGTGTCCAGACTCAGAGAGAAGAGGCCGTCTCGCCACAGCTCCTGGAAGACGATGGGCTGGAACACAGCAGACGGCGAGGTGTGGTCGATCTGCTGGAAGATCCTCTGGTGCAGACGCTCCATGATCTCCATGTTCTGACGCATCTCCTGCAGGTGGCGCTGCATCTCCTGCTCCATGTGGAAGAAGATCGGCTGAACCTCGGGCCACAGGCGGCGAACCGGCCAATGAGCATCCAGGAAACACTGCATGGGGGGGGAGGCCGGCGGCGGGAAAACGCTGGGACACAACATCCTGTTTCCTGTTTCTGAGGAAGATCAGAAGAAGATTCAGAGAGAGACTGAGCTTCAGACTGTCCGACAACTGCTGCCCGATGCCTTATATACACACACACACACACACACACACACACACACACACACACACACACACACACACACACACAGTAATGCAGCTGGAACTTTCCATCTGTGTGTGTGTGTGTGTGTGTGTGTGTGTGTGTGTGTGTGTGTGTGTGTGTGTGTGTGTGTGTGTGTGTGTGTTGTGTGTGTGTGTGTGTGTGTGTGTGTGTGTGTGTGTGTGTGTGTGTGTGTGTGTGTGTGTGTGTGTCACAGTCTAAATGCAGCAGGTATTTCTGCAGCCTGCCGACACATGCCGATGGATCTCAGCTTTGTTCTATTTCTGCTGCAGGACATCATGACACACACACAACATGAGTCACTTTACAATTATTAACTATTACGACTATTCAAAAATGTTTTTGTGACAAGAGATGCTCAAAACTACACATTAGCAAACAATATGAGTGTCTATATGAGTCAATACTAACGGAGTTTACTCACAGGAGACGAAACCCAGACTCAAGAAGGTCATCGGATCTTTCCTCCGCTCTAAACGGTGAAATACACGTGGAAAAACCAAGAAACAAAGATGGTGACGACCAAAATCCAAGATGGTCCCAATGTGTTTATAACAAGATACGATAAATGTATTTATTCATTTCTTTGCGTTTTTCACTCAGTGTTGTTCTGATGGGTCGCCTTGTATTCGACAACATTTATAACAATTGTACTTTCCATTGCTCTGAACGTTTCAACAAGTGTCTTTAACAATATCTTTGAGTTGCTATAACATTTTATTTCACTTCTTCTGACCAGTCCCCCTTTTATTCAGAAGCTTTGCGTTGTACCCAGTGACTCTTCTCTCTTCAATACATATTTTAAAAGCTCACAGCAGCGTATTCATGTTCTGTAAACCTTAAAGACCCCTGAGACAAAAGAACAATTTGTGATATTGGGCTGATTAAATAAACTTTGATTGATGGATTTGGTGCAAGAAGTACATTCGCTTCAGAGCCCTCAAGAGCCAGATGGAAATGTTTATTAGCGTCAATAATGGTGTTGCTATTAAAGGTTTTGCTGCTCCCTAAAGCTCAGGAACAGGAGTGTAATGGATGGGATTTCTAACAGGGTTGAGATCTTTGATTTGAAGCTCTGCTCCACTAAAGCAGTGAGATCACAAACACATTTAACAAGCAGCACAATACTATCTGCCTCTTTAGCATACGGACACAGAAACACAATCAAAAATATATGTTAGTGAATGTGGAAACATATAATTAAGATTTATAATAATGTGTATTCTGTATTATTCTCAACTTTTATTTATTTATACATTCATTTATTTCCATATTTATTTATGCATTTATTTATTCTTGAATGTATTTATTCCTGTATTTATGTATTTGTTTCCTGACTCATTTAACAGCAGTTTGCCCGGTAATTAGTCAGCCTCCCGGTTTAGTTTGTCCGGTAATTAGTCAGCCTCTTCGGTAAAGTCTCCGACATAGTTTCCGTATTCTACTGACATCCAATCCTTCTTACGCAATAGTCTGTTAGGTGGTATAAATACCACCACTGTGTGTCTCATGTCGTCATCGGGGGATTAGCTCAAATGGTAGAGCGCTCGCTTAGCATGCGAGAAGTAGCGGGATCGATGCCCGCATCCTCCAGCGATACTTTTGTTTTTGTAACACTTTACGTCTTATCTGGAAAATAGAGTGATATAAACTACTATTTAATATGTTTTAAACCACCGTGATTAGGGTCAATTAAGCGCTCCTTAGTGTGTGTGTATTTAAACCAGTGGTCCATCAGGAGTCAAGGTTTGTAGAAACTGGTAAAATTTGTTTTTTTTGTTTTCAAATTGAAGGCAATAACCAAGCCTGGAAAGCAACTATAGTGCAGGGAATTAAAATGTGAGTTACAAAGAAGCATGAGTTTACATTTAATCTCATGGTTGTCCGTATGTAGACAGTAGAAAGGCATACTATATAAAGGTAAATATATAAAGGTAAGTAGAGACTGTATATAAAGTACCACAGACTATAATACAGACTGTATATATAAAAGTAAGTATTATAAACTGTATATATAAAGGTAAATACTAATACTTCGGCACAGTTCCTGGTCTCAGATCAGCTGACCGGAAAACCTCCCAAATAAGGCTTTAGGAAGTGATGACGTCGCTGTCCGACCTCCACGTGACACCGAGCCTTAAAAAACAAACTGATCCGGGCTGTGACGTGTCTCCGTGCTTCCGGTCATGTCTGCTATTTACTCCCGGTGACCGACTGCAGTCCTGCCGGGGAGGAGGCCCTCTCTCCGGGGGGGCTCCTGTTCCACACACCGGGAGCACCGGGAGCACCGCGAGCACCGGGAGCACCGGGAAACACCGGAGAGAGAGACTCCCCGCTGTGACCAAATATGGGCTTTCCGCTTGGACCGTGTTTGGGGATGTATACGTCACTCATCAGGAGTCTTTATAAAGCCGCGGAATCCTCCTGCACAAATTCAACACGTGAAAACACACACACCGACACCGACACACAAAGACCTATACACACCGACACACACTTAGTCTGAATAACATTTAAAACTCTATTTCAAATATGTTTGGAGCTTCACACACACAGCATGCACACACACTTCTTAATAACATTTAAAATCATGGCTATTTCAAATATGCTTGGAGCTTCACACATGCACACACACATGCACACACACACTTAGTCTGAATAACATTTAAAATAATTTTTCAAAAATTCCTGGAGCTTTGGATTTCTCCGGGCACTCCGAGCAGCAGCAACCCGGGAATAGCGCCTCTTTTTCGGGTTAGGAGTTGACTTTTTCGTCGGTCCGGAGTCGGACCCACCTCTCTCACGGAGGATGTTGTCAGCCCTGCAGCTGTCGGAGGCCGGCCTCCCGTCGCCCCTCTCCCCGCTGGAGGGGTACCTCTCCCGGCTGGAGGAGCTCCACTCACTGCTGCAGAACGCGGCCGCTGGAGGCTCTCTGTTGGCGGCCTCAGTAGCTCAGGGAGCCAGGGAGCAGAGCGCGGAGCTCCGGGAGCACGGAGGTGAGCAGAGAGAGAGACTCAGGCATCACATTTACTGTAAAACATTCAAGATACAAGGCTTCATCATCATGAGCTCAGCAGCTACAGTGGAGATATGGAGATGACAATCTGAAGTCCTCCTCCAACAGAGCAACACATAAAACAGATAAAATAGTGCAAGAGAGTGTTTGAGATGTGCAAGTAAATACAAATAAAATAGAAATAGTGCAAGAAGAGTCTGTATACAAGTAAATGGAATAATATAACTTTTTACTGGCACACATGCACATATATTATTATATTATATTATTCAGACTGTAACATATATTACAGTCTGAATGGAGCTGTTTTACATCCATCGTGCATTACATATAAAAGTGAGCAAGTAAAGAGAGACATGCAGGATAATATACATTTATGTGTTTTAGTCAGAAAAAGGAATATTTATATATGATCCTTATACTAGAGTTTTTGAGAAACAACAACAACAACAAGTGTAAATAATAAGTTTGAAAGATGGGTCAAAATGCAAAAAGAATAAATATGAATATTAGTTTAATAAGCAGATAAATAAAATGCAGTATTCATGTTTAAATATGAAGACTCAGTCAGCTGACCGGTTTCAGCCAATCACAGCAGACTTCCTGTTTACTGACTGGTGGAAATGTTATGATTCAAAAACAAGTTTATTTAATAAAGTTATAAAGAATGTCCGAATGCAAATTACCTCAAACTGAGCAACTGGTCCGTTAAACATGTGTTTCACAGACCATAACACACCTTAGTATCAGTATATCAGTATATAAGACGTAAGACTGTGCTTCCTGTCGGCCTGCGATGGTGAGCTGATATGTGTTACGTGTGTTTAATAAACCTTTCACACATTCAACGAAGAGAGCAGGCCTTTACACACGTCAACGCACGTCAAACAAAAGAGGCAAAACTCAGATAAAAGAATAACTTGCTCTTTCTGTGAAGGCTTGAATAACTTTTAGCCTCGTTGACGTCTTTCAGGTTTCATCTCTGTCTCTTTAGGAGGCACCGTGGGTATTGTAGTCCTTTATACCACTTTAAAGGACTACAATTCCCACACTACAGACGTCACGATTAGGCCCTAAGTACT
Organism: Trematomus bernacchii; assembly: GCF_902827165.1. Classification (NCBI taxonomy): domain Eukaryota; kingdom Metazoa; phylum Chordata; class Actinopteri; order Perciformes; family Nototheniidae; genus Trematomus; species Trematomus bernacchii. The sequence continues at coordinate 420,984 of NW_022987687.1, read as the reverse complement.
GGCTCTAACATTATACTGATAATAAAGGATGACACTGACCCATCTCCTTCTCCTCTCAGACTGTCTGTCAGACCTGGAGCTCCTCCCCTCGTACAGCGGGCGCTTCTCATTCGAGCCCGCCAGCTTGTGGGCGGAGCCTCTGCTCAGCCTCATCACCGGATTGGTCAGCGTGGCTCCTCCTCCTCCTCACCCCTCGTCATCGCCATCATCATCATCATCATCATCGCTGCTGCCTCCTGAGCCAATCAGCTGTGGAGGAGACTCTTCTGTCTTCTCCCATTCGACAACGAGGTACACAATGACGCCCCCCTCTGATTCGCTGGTGTTCCCGTCAGAAGCCCCGCCCCCTTCCTACCCCGGCGTCCAGGTAAGATCAGATAAGATGATAAGTACTTTATTGATCCCAATGCAGCAGCATAAAAACACAAGGCATTGTACATTAACAATTAAAAGAATAAACAAGAAAGTAGAACATGTTGAATTACACATTTACTGTAACAAAACATCATTGTTGTAATAATAATAATTCATTACATTTTTATATTAGAGCGCTTTTTCAAGTGCTCAAAGCGCTTTGCATTACATATTAGACGTATTGGACATGTAAGAGTGAGTACTGTGGACCAAGTGAAGCACTGAATGGCCTCGTGTTGAAAGGTTCATTAAATAAACGTCGCCTCTTCTGACTTCCTTCTCCTCTCCTCACAGAAAGCCAACAGGAAGTGCAGGACTTCGCCGAAACATCGCCCGTTTTCCTGCCCGTCCGCCGGCTGCGAGCGCCGTTTCTCGCGCAGCGACGAGTTGACGCGTCACCTGCGCATCCACACGGGTCAGCGTCCGTTCAGCTGCCGCTTCTGCAGCCGCAGCTTCTCCCGCAGCGATCACATGACCACGCACGTGCGCACGCACACCGGAGAGAAACCCTTCAGATGCAGCGACTGCGGACGCAGCTTCGCCCGCAGCGACGAGCGCAAACGACACCTCAAGATCCACCAGAAGCAGCGGGATCGAACCAGCACAACCAACGCAGACGCCGTATCATCGCCCCCCACGGACGCTCCTGCGCCGGGCTTTTTATAGCGCTTTTCCCATGGATGTATAATAAGAACTGGATACAGCAGAGCGGACAGAAGGACACGTGTAAAGACAAACACAATGACGTCACAGCAGCTGCAGTACCACCGTTCGGCCTCTAGGATCTACTATGGCTCGGATTTTGTAAAGGCACTTGAATAAGCAAACTAAAGATAGTATTGAGTCCCAGAAGCTGTTTGGACGCCACAGACCTGCTGTGGCTGGGAGGGCTCAGACTTCTGACCTCAGACTGAAGTTTAACCAGAAACTTTGAAAAAGAAACGGTATTTGTTGTTCCCGCAGTGACCACAGGGGGCGCTGTTCCTGAAGAAAGACTTGTGTAAAGACACTTGAATAAGCAAAATAAAGGTAGTATCTTTGGGCCAAAATGACGTCATAGAAGCTGCAGTACCACCGTTTGGCCTCGAGGACGTTTCTGTGGCTTAGGAGGTCTTGGACTTCTGACCCTCAGACTGAAATTGAACCAAAAACTCTGAAAAATAAATGTTTATTTCAGCGTTGTTTGTTCACGGAGGTTCAGTTTGAGCCTCGCCAGCCTCCGTACCTGAGGGTCCTCCCGTAGCAGAGCCTGTACCTGAGGGTCCTCCCGTAGCAGAGCCTGTACCTGAGGGTCCTCCCGTAGCAGGGCCTGTACCTGAGGGTCCTCCCGTAGCAGAGCCTGTACCTGAGGGTCCTCCCGTAGCAGAGCCTGTACCTGAGGGTCCTCCCGTAGCAGAGCCTGTACCTGAGGCTGATCTCTATCCACCTGCTTCCCCTCTAACACAAAGAGAATATAATGTCCAATACGCTGACGCATGGTCACTTATTATTGAGAGGAAACTGTTTACTCTTTGCTTTAATACAAAATAAAAGTTTCTAAAAAATATCTTTTCACACATTTTTCAACAAGTGTGTGTGTGTGTGTGTGTGTGTGTGTGTGTGTGTGTGTGGTGTGTGTGTGTGTGTGTTGTGTGTGTGTGTGTGTGTGTGTGTGTGTGTGTGTGTGTGTGTGTGTGTGTGTGTGTGTGTGTGTGTTGTGTGTGTGTGTGTGATGTGTGTGTGTGTGTGTGTGTGTGTGTGTGTGTGTGTGTGTGTGTGTGGTGTGTGTGGGTGTGTGTGTGTGTTGGTGTGTTGTGTGTGGTGTGTTGTGTGTGTGTGTGGTGTGTGTGTGTGTGTGTGTGTGTGTGTGTGTGATCAGACGCTGTCACCAGCTCTGCCCAAATATGGCATTTCCTGTCTCTGCAGCGGACGTCCTAACACCCAAACAAGGAGCTTCCAGCTGACAGGACGCCTGGAGTGTGTGTGTGTGTGTGTGTATGAGGTAATAACTCGGAGGACAGGGCCAGCAGGTTGGACTGGAGTGTGTGTGTGCATTTATATTTTAATTACGTTTTCAGATTGCAAGTAAAAGGTAAATACACACACACACACACTCCAGTGTATTACCTGTAGGTGTACACATAGCGCTGGAGCATACAAAGACACAGAAAGAGGAATACGTAGCAAACTAATATCAGAATAGGAGTGAGATTATTACAACAAACAATATCTAAAAATTAGGGCTGTCAGTCGATTAAAATATTTAATCGCGATTAATCGCATGATTGTCCATAGTTAATCGCGATTAATCGCAAATTAATCGCACATTTTTTATCTTCTAAATGTACCTTAGAGGGATATCTTTCAAGTTTTTAATACTCTTATCAAAATATGAGTGGACAAATATGCTTTATATGTTTGTTTATTATCATTTGAACAATGACAAATATTCTCATGAATATTAAACACAACAACCTGAACATTACAAATATTCGCCTCAATTCAACCTGGAACCTCTCTCATACAATAATACTGTGTGTGTGTGTGTGTGTGTGTGTGTGTGTGTGTGTGTGTGTGTGTGTGTGTGTGGTGTGTGTGTGTGTGTGTGTGTGTGTGTGTGTGTGTGTGTGTGTGTGTGTGTGTGTGTGTGTGTGTGTGTGTGTGTGTGTGTGTGTGTGTGTGTGTGTGTGTGTGTGTGTGTGTGTGTGTGTGTGTGTGTGTGTGTGTGTGTGTGTGTGTGTGTGTGTGTGTGTGTGTGTGTGTGTGGAGACACTGTGATGGATCGTTGGAGCTATGTGCAGCTCAAGGCATATATGCTCCAACGGGAGCTGCCTGGACGCTGCAATCATGTTGCGCGTACTATCCGTGCTGAGTGTGCTGACTTTTCGTACAATGTCCCACTGTCTGGCTACCTGCATAAAGTCAAGTGCTCGGCGCAGTTGTCGGCGAAATGTCATTGAAACAGCTCCTTATATCCGTTAGCGCAGCTAGCTAGCACCAGATGCTAACAACAACAACAACAACAACACGTAAGGTGTGCCTCGCTCGCGCGAGTCGCACCACACATACACACTCCCTCCCGGTCCTCCCGATGGCCAGTCCGGGCCTGCCAGTGAGCGTGGAAGTGTGGTCTGCCACAAGCGGGCGGTAGGAGCTGGGGCTGTCAGCATCAGCTTGTCGATGGTATTTTAAACTCAATGCGCTCTGAAACTACGGCGGCCGAGGACAAAAAATACACATGCGTTAATCGCGTTAAAATAATTAGTGGCGTTAATTTTTTTTTGCGTTAACGCGTTATTAACGCGTTAACTTGACAGCCCTACTAAAAATACTATATACTGCATTTAAAGTGGAGAGCGGATGAAAGAGGTCGTGTGGAGATGTGCAGCATGGAGCAGAGCGCTGCAGACACAGAGTGCACTTCAGAGCCAGGGGAGACAAAGATAAACACATCATATTCTGTGTTGGACAGATAAGGAACTGTCCACATCAAGAAACAGCACGAGCAACGCAAAGAGACACCTAGTGACTTTCTCTGCGTCTGCTAGGCTGCCTGCACCCCGAGGAGTTAAGAGAGTCGGGGGGTGATGTTGAGGGTGAGGTCAACACACCTCCACTTTGTGATGCGAGTCTGAGGTGAGAGCCAAAGCAGCTCTGGAGCTGGTGCACACGTAGCAGGACCCATAGAGAGGGCTTTAGGTACGCTCTGTCATTCACAGACCAGTGTTTGTGTATTTCCTTAACGACAAGAGTGACACAGAGTAAGCAACAGAGAGACTGCTGTGCGATACAGCCCCATGCGGGAGAGATGTTTCAGGGTCAGACAACGGCACAGAGTTCACAGGAAACATTACCAAGCACTAATAAGATAAGACCAGTGGCGGCGCCAGAGACTTTCTCTAGGGGTGCTGTGGGGTAGCTTCACGTTTCATAGAGGGCGCCCAAACATTTAGGGTTTCCCATTAATGTACCAGCTACAGTGGAATGTTCTACTGCAACACTCCCCACACACACACACACACACACACACACACACACACACACACACACACACACACACACACACACAGTGTACCTGCGACTGTTACAATGAAGGCTCAATAATCAGCTCATGGCATATAGGTGTAAGCAGGGGTAAAGTGCTATTTTTACAAGTGGGGAGTGGACCTCACATAGGGGGGTCCTCACCTCCTCTAGGGGGGTCCTCACCTCCTCTAGGGGGGTCCTCACCTCCTCTAGGGGGGTCTGGGGGCATGCTCCCCCGGGAAGATTTTTTTCAAAGCATGAATCTGGTGCACTCTGAGAGCAACAACAGAGATCTACGGATCCATCTCTCAACATATGAAACAGAACTGGAAACAGATTTACTTTTTCTTTATGGATATTTTACAAATCACTCCCCTTTCAAACTGTATTCTTGTTTTACTGTCATATAGTATGTCAAACCTGTTTTTCATTTATTCTCTTATTGTTTTATACCTATAATGATCATATAAACGTATGCCTCGGAAATACTTGTTTACATAAATCGTGACCAAACCGTTTGAGACCCACTGAGATAACTTAGACTAATAATAATGTGTTCCATTTATAAGACTAAAGTGAACTATGGCTACCCCCTAGCGCCCCCCTAGCGCCCCCCTGGCGCCCCCACTGGACAAGACATGAAAAGTCAGCACCGTATTCCCCACATCAAAATGGCACTGCTGAGAGGAATTGGCGCACTCTTTTTGACATCAGGTGCATGCTTACAGAAAAGTGGCCCATGCAGTACAGACAGCAGCTGGAGTAAGGAAAGCCTTACTGCATGCTGACAGGTAGACGGCCTGACCTGTCCAGAATGCACACGTTTGGCTCAGTGAGCTATGCCTATAAGCAAGACCAAAATAATCTGGACTCGAGGTGTGAAGAGGGATGTTTGTTGGATATGACAAAAAGAGTCCAGCCTACATGGTCTAATGTCCCTCACAGTGGAAAGGTGTAACGTCTAGACTAGTGAAGTTTGTGATCAATGCAGAGAGAGAGACAGAAAGCGTCTCTGATGATGACTTTGAGATACAGAACAAATCAAGCAGGATACTAACGTTGGTCCAGTATCTATACCTGTGGTGACAGAGACAGGAGACGCCAGAGGTTGAGCGGAAGGGCGTTACCCTTCAAGAGAGAGGAAGGAGCCAGCTGTGACAGTGTGAAGAGAGTGAGGACCAGCTACTGACCAATGGGGACTATTGTTACAGATTCATGTGCAACATCCTCTTCTTCATGTCTCTTCTTCATCAACATGTGTCCCCTCTTCTTCATGTCTCTTCTTCATCAACATTGTGTCCCCTCTTTTCCTGTCCTTCTCATCAACATGTGTCCCCTCTTCTTCATGTCTCTTCTTACATCAACATGTGTCCCCTCTTCTTCATGTCTCTTCTACATCAACATGTGTCCCCTCTTCTTCATGTCTCTTCTACATCAACATGGTGTCCCCCTCTCTTCATGTCTCTTCTACATCAACATGTGTCCCCTCTTCTTCATGGTCTCTTCTACATCAACATGTGTCCCCTCTTCTTTCATGTCTCTTCTCATCAACATGTGTCCCCTCTTCTTCATGTCTCTTCTTCATCAACATGTGTCCCCTCTTCTTCATGTCTCTTCTTACATCAACAGTGTCCCCTCTTCTTCATGTCCTCTTCTATCATCAACATGTGTCCCCTCTTCTTCATGGTCTCTTCTACAATCAACATGTGTCCCCTCTTCTTCATGTCTCTTCTTCATCAACATGTGTCCCCTCTTCTTCATGTCTCTTCTTCATCAACATGTGTCCTCCTCTTCTCATGTCTCTTCTTACATCACCATGTGTCCCCTCTTCTTCATGTCTCTTCTTCATCAACATGTGCCCCCTCTTCCTTCATGTCTCTTCTTCATCAACATGTGTCCCCTCTTCTCATGTCTCTTCTTCATCAACATGGTGTCCCCTCTTCTTCATGTCTCTTCTTCATCAACATGTGTCCCCTCTTCTTCATGGTCTCTTCTTCATCAACATGTGTCCCCTCTTCTTCATGTCTCTTCTACATCAAACATGTGTCCCCTCTTCTCCATGTCTCTTCTTCATTCAACATGTGTCCCCTCTTCTTCATGTCTCTTCTTCATCAACATGTGTCCCCTCTTCTTCATGTCTCTTCTACATCAACATGTGTCCCCTCTTCTCCATGTCTCTTCTACATCAACATGTGTCCCCTCTTCTCCATGTCTCTTCTTCATCAACATGTGTCCCCTCTTCTTCATGTCTCTTCTTCATCAACATGTGTCCCCTCTTCTCCATGTCTCTTCTTCATCAACATGTGTCCCCTCTTCTTCATGTCTCTTCTTCATGTCTCTTCTTCATGTCTCTTCTTCATCAACATGTGTCCCCTCTTCTTCATGTCTCTTCTTCATGTCTCTTCTTCATGTCTCTTCTACATCAACATGTGTCCCCTCTGTGGAAAGAGACTCTGAAAGTTTCAGGAACAAAGATTCTCTCTCTTTTTGATCCATTTCTATAAAAACCCTGTCTGAAAATGAGCTGATCAGATTTTGGCCACTTGATGATGTCATCACGATGTTTTGTCTTGTGTAACCATTAGCCAATCAGCAACCAAGGTAACCCCCCCCCCCCACCTTATCACCTGAATCTCCTCCTAGAGCACCATTGAGTTCTTTGTAACCAAATCTCTCTCAGAGGGGCGTGGGGAGGGGCTCCTTATTTTCATCTAAAGTAACAGACAGAGAATCAGCACTTTGGAAACAGGGCTGAAACAGAGGGGATTATGGGTAATGCTGCAATGATCTGTTTGGTGTTTCAGCCAATCAGAGACAGGCTCTGGATATATCTGAGACCTGGGATATATTGATGAGAAGCTGAAACTTCATCTGAGTCAAAACAATGGAGAGGAAATGCAGTCGCTAAAAGAGAATGACACATTCATCCTGACCAACGCACCTGAAGGTGAGAAAGGGGTAAATGGGTGTATGATGTCAAAAGCAATATTGACGGGTCCGAGAGATACAAGGCACGTCAGAAGAGGGGGGACAACTATGATGAGACATGTCCACCTCCCCCTAACCTCACCAGTATCAGAGTGTGGATCAGCAGCACAGGAACATCTGGTTTCACACCAACTGGATGCTGAGACTGCTTCCCTACATGCACCAATAGACCGTGAGATGTACATGGAACAGCCAGAAGGTTCAGAGGTCAAATCCAGTGAAGGTGAAAGGTTGGTGTACGAGCTAGAACAGTCACTATATGAAACATCCTTAAACAGTCAGAACGACATGCTGCATGAGTATCTGAGTGAACACGAGTTCCTACAGAACCCTGCTGACCATGGTGTGTACACAAAGGACACAGAAAACTGGAAGGTGATAATGATAGTATTAGTTGATGACATAATCATTGCAGCTAGTGATAACAATGCATGGAGAGTTGTGAAAGAGATGCTCACAGCTACATTCAGGATGAAAGGGGAAACTAAAACATTCCTCAAACTGATTCACGTATAAAGATGTCACAGAAGAAATATGTGAACATACTTGACAGGTTTAACATGCAGGATTGTAAACCAAGAGCGACACCTTGTGAGCAAAACCTGAACTACACAGATGATGCTGTACCGATGGAGGATGTTAGAATGTACAGAGAGGCAGTAGGTAGTCTGATCTATGGCTGCGTGCACGAGGCCTGAGCCGACAGAAGAGCAAGGGACACATGTACTGAGATATCTGAAAGGTACAATGGAAAAGGAACTGTGCTACCGGAGATGTAGCAGTGCAAAACTGGGCTTACACAGCGATGCAGATTGGGCTGCTGATCTAACGGACAGACGTATGTTAGCCTTAATGAGAGCGGGCCAACTGTTGCTTTATCCACGTGTGAAGCCGAGTAACTGGCTCTAGCAGCTACTATGTGCAGGAGTGTATGGACCTAATACTAGAGGGCATCGACCAATGTGAATACACACTACCTAAGATTTACGAAGACAGCCAGGGGACAATAGCGTTAGCAAAGAATCCTGTTAACAGACGGAGAGCATGTCGACATTAAGCATCGCTTTCTGAGGTCAACTGTGGAAGAGGGAAAACAAGTTTGGTTTATTGTTGACAGACCAGATGGGGGCAGATGTGATGACAAAACCTGCACCAAATAAGCCGCAAATGCTCAAAAGTTTTCTGTTTTCTGATGTTAGTTGGTGATTTCCCTCTGAGATACAACTATAAGTAAGATGTTTTGACTTAACAAGATGATGCATTGTCTAAAAACAAGACCCTATATCTCACTGCAGATATACCGTATAGAGGCTACCACACGGAGCCGTTGGACCCCCCAGAGCGCTCCGTTCCCAGATCTATCCACCTTTGGACCCGTTGTCGTTTGCAGGGTCCTTTTCTATCGTTTCGTTACGGCGTCGTGTAGCAAAAAGGGCTATACGCAAGAGAAATATGCGGATACAACCCGTTTTCGTTCCCGTGGGGCCGGGGCCTTACTTCAAAGAAGACAGTTTTAAGTAATTTATACTGTTGTAGAGCCGATGAATGGGAGTCGGAGGCGGCGTGTTCAGTATGGAACTCCACACTTTATTTTCCATTAGGTTTACAGAGGAAAGAATAACTTGCTACCTGCTACTGTCAAGCTAGAATGATAACCACAACAAGGTACACTCTCTGACAGGTCCGTGGTGCAACACACACTATATACCACGGTGAATTATGTCCCGTAATGTTCCACCACACTGTATAACATCTTGCCCAACACTGCAGGAGAGACACTAAATTACTAATACAACCTCAACATCAGCAGGAGAGACACTAAATACTAATACAACCTCAACGTCAGCAGGAGAGACACTAAATACTAATACAACCTCAACATCAGCAGGAGAGGCTCTTCGTGTGATTTCATTTTCATATAGTTTGTGTTTCATTTTTATTTAATGGTATTTTACCTTACTGCACTTTAGTGACATTGCAATCAATTATTTCCAAGCATCTGATAAAATGAGAGATAATGAAGTTGTAAGGTAATATTATATTTTAACTGTAGGCCTACTATGTATTATCAAGGGTGTAACTTTGGTTTGAGAAGTGGGGGGGACACAAAACAGGGGGTCCTCCGCAATGAAATATTTTCTCAATTTAATTCCATTTCCTGCCTTTCTACAAATATATTAGGGACTATAGTGTTAACAAATCCAAGAAAAATGTGTAGTGTATATAATGAGTGTGCACACTTATCTAGTATACTATCCTATCCATGTGAACCTGTTTTATTTGTGATTACCTGACATCCTCTAGGGGGGTCCGGGGGCATGCACCCCGGGAAGATTTGTTTCTTTAAATTGAAGTTGAATGCATCAATCTGGTGCACTTTGAGGGCAACATTAAGAGATTTATGGATACAGTTCTCAACACTCATATGAAACAGAACTGTATATATTTCAATAATCAAAAAGCCATTAGAATATGCTCACAACCAATAACAAATCATTGATAAACTCCTCTCTCCTATCTTTATCTTACCTAGTCTGTATTTTTTCTTTTTATTTATGCATATTTGACTAATCACTCCCCTTTCAAACTGTGTTTTTTATTTTTGTACTGTACACATTGGAAGGATTTCTTAACTTATTTTATATACAACTATATATTACATAGATGGAAATATTTGTTTACATAGATGACCAAACCGTTTGAGACCCACTGAGATAACTAGACTAAAGTTTACAACCTAATCACTCAGAGAGTCCTTTACCTCCCTGAGCTGACGTTATCTCTCTCAGTCCGACAGGAGAGGACTCTCCCTCTCCTTATTGTTGAAACAGCTTCTAATCTCCGTTAGCTCCGAGCTAGCACCAGATGCTAACAACAACCCCCGTAACTCTCTATGTCTCTCTCTCTCTGTCTCTCTCTCTTTCTATCTCTCTCTCACAAGATGCGCTCGTGCCACACACACACACAGACGCTCCTCCGTGACGATGACCGCTTGCGTAAAAAAAAAAAAAAAAAAAAAATTAAAAAGTGGGGGGGACACATATGGGATTTTGAAAAGTGGGGGGGACATGTCCCCCCTGTCCCCAGTGGAAATTACGCCCATGTGTATTATTGTATTGACCTGTACTTAAATCATGTTTTATAATAGTTTGTGTGATGGAGACGATGCAATGTGTTGAGTGTTTATTGATTGTTGTTTACCTGCCTAAAGACTGCAGATGGAAATGAGCTATTAGCTCTAATCTGGCATAATCCATCTCTTCTCTTTCTGAGATGAATGTATTTGTCTGCATGGTCCTTATAAATACATAATAACAACTGCAGGTGGCTGAGACGCAGCATCGTGTCTGCACACTACCCTGAAACACCACCGAAGAAGAAGAGTCGGGAGGAGCAGCTCTCACCTGTATACACGTGGGCTTATTCTAAATTCCCTTTCCACGGGAATCTGAGTTTTAACTTCCAAACTAAACTTTCTTCAGACTCTTTCCAGCAGCAGGTGAGTTTTTAGGCACTTTTAAAAAAGCTTTTCAGTAGCTATTGTGATGCTAATTGGCTCTATTGGCATGTTAGCATCACGAGCTAGCACGTGTTGCGGTGGAAACGGAACCCCTGCAATTAGGAGTCCGGTCACGTCGTCCGCTCAACACGTGTTTCTTTAGTATAGTGCGTTATGACAATAATAATAGCTTATTTACCGGTTTTTATTACATGTTTTAGCCTGGGTTTGAACGGCAGTTGTATTTAAGGCTAAACTTAAGTTTGACCGTTAATTCTCTACGGGTGTCATATATTTTTGGCCACAAGCGGGATTTGGGGGGCGCTGTTCCCCCGTTTGGGCAGAATAAAGGAGACCCCGTTTTCATGTAGCAGCAGCAGAATACACTGATTACTGAATAAAGATAACTGATAACTGAGTAGAGATGTATCGTTTCTTCAGCAGGTACGTTTTTTAACTTTTTAAAAAACTTTTCAGCAGCTGTTGAGTCGCTTATAGGCTCCGTTATCGTGTTAGGCATCAGCAGTTCGCTGGTGTTGCGGCGAGAACTGATGCCGTGTTATTATGTGAGCAAATAAATTGCCTGGTCACGTGATCTCCTCATCATCAGTTTCCGTAGTGTAGTGGTTATCACGTTCGCCTCACACGCGAAAGGTCCCCGGTTCGAAACCGGGCGGAAACATGTTTATGGTAAATGTAAGCGTTTTGTAAGAATTTATAGAGAAATGATCTTCACTTAAAACTCCACTAATATAAGATTAAGGAGGACGGAACATTACATAAGTGTACATTTTAATAAATACAGAAATACATAATTATATATTCAAATGGTTACATTCATAAATAAAATGATAAATATATTTATATGGAAATAAATAAAAGTTGAGAATAAAACACACATTTATGTTTGTTTTGTAAACATTTATAGAGACATTATCTTCACTTCGTCTGTTTCCGTACTGCTGCTCAGTCTTACTTATAAAGACGTTTTTTAAGCAGTTTTTTAGGTTATATTTTCTGAACTTGTTAAGCTTAAGCGCTCTCCTTTTCAATATTTCTGTAATTGCTTTCTCCTGAACTGGCACAGGTTCGAAACCGCGCGGAAACTGGGTTTTAAAGTATTTTTTGTAAATCAGGAAGGAAAATATATATATATATATATATATATATATATATATATATATATCTATATATATATATATATATATATATATATATATATATATATATATATATACGGTACAGAAATATAAGTTTAATGACTTTAGAAAGAGCAGTACTAAGTGAAAATAACTTGCTTACAGCTTATTTACGGGTATTTATAACATGTTTCATCCCTTAACTTTTACCGTTCATTCTCTATGGTAGTTCTTATCACTACGGGTGTCATATATATTTGGCCACAAGCGTGAATTGGGAGGCGCTGTTTCCCCGTTTGGCAGAATAAAGGAGACCCTGTTTTCAGCAGAATAAAGATCACGGTTTATTACTAGTTATTGATCACTGATTATTTATTACTGATTACAAAGTAATGATTTAAGATAACTGCTTATTGATTGCAGAATTTACAGAATACTGATTACTGGTTATTGATGACAGAATACTGATTTATGGTTATTGATGACTGGTTATTGATTACAGAATACTGATTACTGGTTATTGATTACAGATTACTTATTGCTGATTACAGAATACTTCTTACTACTTATTGATTACTAGTTATTGATAACAGAATACTGATGACTGGTTATTGAGTACAGATGACTTGGCCGATTGCAGAATACTCTTTACTGGTAATTGACTACAGAATATTGATTACTGGTTATTGATTACAGATTACTTATAGCTGATTGCAGAAAACAGATTATTTATTACTGATTACAGATTTCAAATAGCTGATGTTTACTGGTTATAGGTTAGCAGCTAAACACTATGAAATCCATGTAAGCTTAATTTTTCTTTGACATTTATAAATCTTTTATCTTCGCTTAGCAGGAACGGAGCAATACTTCCCACTTTCTGTGTTGGTTTGTGATCCTGATGTCTATCTATTCATATCTTTCCTGCTGTAACCTACCGTACAGTATACGTGTTAAATTTGGTTATTTCATTGCTCGTCATATGTAAGTTTCCGTAGTGTAGTGGTTATCACGTTCGCCTCACACGCGAAAGGTCCCCGGTTCGAAACCGGGCGGAAACACATTTTGTTTAGTTGAAACTGATTAAAAGAGTTAAAATATGTTTTTTTGCTTTATTACGAAAGACATTTACAACATTAACATTATGCCATTTGATAATTAACTTCCAAATGTCTTTATTTGTTTCCTGGTTGTGCTTTGTCTGTAAACAGCGCCACTCATGCATAGACTTCCATGTAATGGTATAAGAAGGTACTGCAACAGATGTCATTCATACCAGTCCTCGTTAGTATAGTGGTCAGTATCCCCGCCTGTCACGCGGGAGACCGGGGTTCAATTCCCCGACGGGGAGGTATACACTTTTTTTTCCTCACATTTATAATGTTCTGTTCATCTATTAGGTCCCACGGAGCTTCCCACAGGGTCAGATCACAAAAAATAGCGAATTATAAAAATATCCAAATGTTGCTATACGAAAGCTTAAAGGTCCTTAAAGGTCTGTAATGTATACGCAATACGAGAAATCACATAATTACCCATGAATAAGTAGAAAAATAGGAATAAAATGAATACTGAAATAAGACAATCCTGAATTAGACGTTTACATTTGTATTTAGATGAAGATAGCTGACTAGATAAATGCATAAATACATTAAACAGGACACAGATAATAAGAAACACAGTCTTGTAAAACTTCGGCATATATTTATTTATTTTAATGAGCTGAGAACTCATAAATTACGGTGAACAAAGATGAGCAATACATTTAGTAAATCTGTATTAATCCAGTCAGCTGCTGGGGCTTTGGCAAAATTCACAAGGTGTGGCGCTCTCGTGTTGCTTAAGGATGAATGCTAAGCTATAACTAGAAAATGCATTTCCTGCAGAAAATGCGTGCGAATGCTGTAAACTGTGAACATTTGTGGCTGAATTTAGCTGAAAATGCAGAAAAAGCTGAATATGTTATTAGCTGAATGGTAGCTGCTTTTAGCTACACAAATGCAGAAAAAGCTTAATATTTAAAAGAAAAGGTTTAAATAATGTAATAGTTGAATGGTTTCTGCAGCTGAAAATAGGCTGAAGGAGTTAAATATCAGATGTAAGTAGTAGTGAATGAATTTGTATTAAGAAGAGAAAAGAAAGTAAAAAGGCTTGGGAAAGCAGCAGAATATTTTGACTGCAAACTCTTCGACTAAAACCAAATGTCACCAATAATGTATAAAATATTTGGAACATGTTGAAGTCAGTATGAAGTCTCCATCAGACAGAAAATAATAGGCTGAGACAGTCTGTTAAAGCTCCCATGTCATGCTTTTCCGGTTATTACCCGTCCCCTTGTGTGTTATGAAGGTTTTTATGCATGTAAACGGTGTGCAGAGTCAAAACCCTCAAAGTACACCCTGTAGCGAGTAAAACTCTAACACAGAAAATACCTCCCCAAAACGCCTCGTTGGAGATACGTCACTGCCCATTTGATTCTTCCGGGTACCGCCTGATGTCATGCGGTACCCGGAACGAAATGGACCAATCCCGAAGAGCTATGGCCACACCAGCAGCGGCGTGTTCCTCCAGAGGTTCGAAGAACCGGCATTTCACAGACGAAAGCTTCCAAACATTGCCCAGTTTGAGGCCGGATATGCACAGCTTGTTTGGACCGTTTGGAGCAGGGGAAGATTCGGGTACACAACCTGTGAGTTTGCATTGTTATTTGTGTATTTATCAAACAAGGTAGCTACCACGACTGTTTAAATGTGTAAACATGTTTCGGACTGCTAAGCCAGTGCTAACTGTGCTAACTAAGTTGCTAGAGTTTAAATATATCAACTACAATGTCAGCAGATGGCCTTACATGTTTGTCATGGCAGGAGAATGTCTGCAGTCACACACACGGAATACTCATACAGTATACTCCGGGTGATTTACCGTACATTGTGACAGTACATGTATAGCTAACGAGGCTAGCTATGCATGTATAGCTAACGAGGCTAGCTATACATGCTAGCGGGAAACATTGTATCACCGAACATAGCAGACTACCCGTAGAATAATGCAATTATAAACACGTTATTGCTAGCCTAATATGAACCACTAACTTTTGTTCATAGTAGTTTTAGTACACTCCGTTCCTCCAAGCTAACGTTCATATCGTGTTAGCTACCAAGGTAAACAAAGCTAGGTTAGCATATTAGCAGGCAAGCTGTTCATTAGATATATCCACACTCCTACCACTACTACTACTAACGAATCTAAAACAACTAAGTTTCTCTAATATTTTGTGATTTGCATTTTATTTCGTCCAGACAGATCCTGCCGGACAATACATGACTGGACGACCACACTGAGGCATCGTCTCAAAAAGCCCCGGCTGCTATAGGCAAGATGCCGACAACGGGGAGTAATTGACGATATACCGTGTATATATGTATATTTACGTTCATTTTGTACATTTCTAAAAATAAAGTTTAATGGAAATACTTAGTAGGCCTATCCTTTCTTCCCTGAATTATTTGCTCCTATAACATATCATTCATATATAGCAAACCATGATTTGATTTCTCATCAAACAGTAGTAGTTTATAACGGGTAAAAATAACTTACTCTTTGTTATGACCGGCTCGTAGGCCACAACGGAAAGACAAGGAGACATACACGAGTTTACAAAACCACGGCACATTTATTGTGGTAAATGCAGAGATAGGTGGTTGAGAGGATCGCCGAGTTCGTCTTCCTGCAGCCGCTTTGGAGAGAGACAGGGGCCGCCGTGTGACTCCGGGCAGCTGGGCTTAATAGCACCTCGGCTCCGGAGGTGTCCGTGATCGCGCTGATTAGCCTCTTCAGCTCCACCCCATCGTAAGACAAAGGCCCTGGGGCCGTCACACTCTTCTATAACAACAGTTAAAAATATATATATATATATGTATATGTATATAAAATATACGGCTGTACCGACGCCATGATAAGACTGATGTTCCGCTGAGAGCAGCCGGGAAAAGCACTGTTAGACATGGGCGCAGCCTCTCTTGGTGGTTGACTAATCAGAACGAGTGGCCGAGCTGACCAATCGGAGCACACTAGGCTCACAGGGAGGGGGGGGCAAGAGCTCCAACGAGTCGTTTAGTGGAGAAAGTGAATACTGCTGAATACACATGCTTGACAGAGATACTGTATGCGAAACCAATGTGAGTTTGGAAAATTGCACAGTATAAATCTATTTTAGTATACCTCAACAATGTAATTATGATCAGTGGAAATGGCCATGACATGGGCCCTTTAAAGTCCAGTGTGTTTGTCAGTGTTTGTTTCTGTGCTGAGCACCTAATCATAACAAATAATCATAACACCTGTGTGAGCCCAGAGATCAAAGGTTTCAATCTGCCCAGCAGCACCATGGCAACCAACTGCAGCACTGAGTGCCATTAAGAATGCATTGAGGATCATATATAACATAATTGCTGATGCGCCGGTGACGATGGCCGCATCGTCTTTGTGCTCCTCTCCTGTTGCTGTTCTACCTGAGAGACGCAAGAAGAAGACAAAGCGGGGATGCCGGGCCGGGTTGCTGGTCAGACTGAGAAAACGTGAGAATCGGCCCCCTCTTCCGAGTATTCTTCTGGCTAATGTTCAATCCATTGAAAATAAGCTAGATGAACTCAGAAGCCGGATTGCTTTTCAACGGGACATTAAGAACTGTAACGTGTTAATTCTCACTGAGACTTGGCTCAACCCCGCTATCCCGGACTCCGCTATTGTCCCTGACGGATTCTCTATTTTTCGTCAGGACCGGACTGCAAACTCGGGGAAAAGTAAGGGAGGCGGTGTGTGTGTAATGACTAACAACAACTGGTGCTCAGATGTGAAGATTATTTCATCGGACTGTTCCGCACAGCTAGAGCACCTCATGATCTCATGTCGGGCCTTCCATCTGCCGAGGGAATTCACATCTGTTGTGATAACAGCAGTGTATATCCCGCCGCAGCCACTCGCCGACAACAACACGGCACTCGATCAGCTGTTTGGGTTTATTGATAAAACCGAGACTTCACGGCCAGATGCGGCGTTCGTTGTGGCCGGAGATTTCAACACCGCCAACATGAAGAAGGTTTTGCCAAAATATTACCAACACATCAACTTCCCGACGCGCGGGGGAAACATACTGGACCATGTTTATTCCCCTTTCCGGAATGGATATAAGGCTCTCCCTCGCCCTCCCTTCGGCAAATCAGACCATATCTCACTACTGTTGTTGCCTGCTTACAAGCAGAAACTTAAAAGGGACAGACCGATAACAAGGACAGTACAACGATGGAGCGAGGAGTCAGATTCAGCACTGCAGGATTGCTTTGCATCTACGGATTGGAGTGTGTTTGAGGACAATAACATCAACACACACACGGACACTGTCATCTGCTACATTGGGAAATGCATCGATGACGTGGTACCGAAGGTTTCTGTACGGACATTCCCAAATCAAAAGCCCTGGGTAAACGGTGAGGTGCGCGGCAAACTGAAAGCGCGCACTCTCGCGCACACAGCGGGAGATTTGGAGGAGTACAGGAAGTCTAGGTATGATCTCCGGAGAGCAATAAAAAATGCAAAGAGACAGTACAAAGACAAGGTGGAATCTGACTTCAAAGGCTGTAACACTAGGAATATGTGGGCGGGACTAAGGACAATGACTGACTACAAAGGAGCAGCGGGGGGTGCTGCGGGAGTGTCTGCGTGCGCATCTCTCCCAGATGAGCTAAACAGTTTTTTTGCACGCTTTGAGAGCAGCCAGGCTGTGGAGGTACAGAGGGACCAGGAGCTACACTGCCCTTTTGTTTTAAATAGGGCAGATGTGTGTAAATCCTTTAAAAGGGTTAACCCACACAAGGCTCCTGGACCTGATGGCATCCCTGGCCGTGTTCTCAGGGTGTGTGCAGTTCAGCTGGCAGAGGTGTTCACAGACATCTTCAACAGGTCCCTGCTGCAGTCTGTAGTCCCCACATGTCTTAAACACTCCACCATCATTCCTGTCCCCAAAAAGACAATCATCACCTGCCCCAACGACTACCGCCCAGTAGCACTCACCTCCATCATAATGAAGTGCTTTGAGCGGTTAGTCAAATTATTCATCACCTCCTCCCTCCCTGAATCTCTGGACCCCCTGCAGTTTGCCTACAGAGCAAACAGGTCCACAGACGACGCCATAGCCCTCACCCTCCACACTGCCCTCTCACACCTGGACCCGAAGAACAGGAACACATATGTGAGAATGCTGTTCATTGACTACAGTTCAGCATTCAACACCATTGTGCCCTCCAAGCTGGCCATCAAGCTCAGAGACCTCGGGCTCAACAGCGCCCTCTGTGACTGGATCCTGAACTTCCTGACGGGCAGACCCCAGGCAGTGCGGGTGGGAAATATCACATCCTCCACCCTGATTCTCAACACCGGTGCCCCTCAAGGCTGCGTGCTCAGCCCTCTCCTCTACTCCCTGTTCACCCACGACTGCGTGGCCACACACAGCTCCAACACCATCGTGAAGTTTGCTGATGACACGACCGTCATCGGCCAGATCACAGACGATGACGAGACGGCGTACAGAGAGGAGGTCGAAAACCTGACATCTTGGTGCCAGGAGAACAACCTCCATCTCAACATCAGCAAAACAAAGGAGCTGATTGTGGACTACAGGAAGCAGCAGGGAGAGGGACACGCCCCCATCGCCATCAATGGGACTACGGTGGAGAGAGTCAAAAGCTTCAGGTTCCTTGGGGTCCACATCACTGAGGACCTGACATGGTCTCTTCACACCACCACCATCACCAAGAAAGCTCGACAGCGGCTCTTCTTCCTCCGCAGGTTGAGGAGGTTCAAAATGGATTCCAGGATACTCTGCAACTTCTACAGGTGCACGATAGAGAGTATCCTCACTGGCAGCATGACGGCCTGGTACGGCAGCTGCACCGACCTCGATCGTAAGGCTTTACAGAGGGTGGTGAAAACTGCACAGCACATCACCAGGACGGAGCTGCCATCCATGGAGGACCTTTACTCCCAGCGGCTCAGGAAGAAATCACTACGGATTATCAAAGACCCCCATCACCCCAGCCACAAACTGTTCTTTCTGTTGCCGTCTGGCAGACGTTACCGCAGCATCCTGGCAAGGACAAGAAGATTCGGAGACAGTTTCTTCCCGCGGGCAGTGAGACTGTTAAAAAAATTGAACTGTTGAAACAACTTCAAACATTCAACTGCTACTCAGTAGTATGTATCTAATACCTAATATATATATATATCATTCCAATAACTTGTATATAGACTCATACTGCACTATTCCACATCATAACTTTATTTCATTTTTATAACTATTATTATTTTTGTATTGCTCTTGCTCTTATTGTTATTATGTTATATTATTATGTTGCATTGTTGGAGAAGCCTGTGACATAAGATTTTCAACTGCATAATTACTCTGTAGCTATGTCAGATTGACAATAAAGAACCTTGAACCTTGAACCTTGATATCTGACCACCTGTTCAAAAACTATGGCTCCTATCAAAAAATGAACAGACCGTGAGCATCAGGGAACCCCAATGAACTGATATATGTTTTTTTTTGGGGTTTTGTGTGGTAAATGTGAAGATGGGAGCAGTTCTCTCTGTTCTGAAGAAAGATCCGGAAATTGTTTACATGGAGTCTGATGAGAGCTAGGTGGACTTTTTGAAAAGTTTTTGTCACTTCATGCCCTCGAGGCATTTTGTTAAATATCTTTTCTTAATTTTTTTATTTTCCAACCTAGGAGAGGTTTTCCTACGTTTTTCATGAAAACATATGTCTGAGGAGTGTAGGGTTTGGGAATTATGGCAGGTTTAAAACATTTTTTTGGGAGAATTTCAAGCACTCCTCCACTCTGTTTTGAGATCAAAGCACTCACTTAACGAGCTGCGCAATACACACTAATGTTAAAATCTGAAAAAGGCTTCTCTACCAAGCTCCAAACTAAGTTTTATAGCTGAAGGTTTTGTGATCATTTTAAAGTTGGAATTAAGTCTCTAGATGAAAGTATGTGGAAGGAGAAGCATTTGGCGTAAGGTGTAGTTAAAAGAGGATTTGAAGAGTCGTCCCATTGACTTCCATGTTAAAAAAAGAGTTTAAAAAGCTGAATATTTCAAAAAGTATAAAATATTTTGTTAAAGTTGAAGGTTTCCCATCGATTCCTGAAAAGGCTGAATAGTTTAATATTTGAATGGTTTCTGTAGCTGAAAGTAGGCTGAAGTTATGGAGGGCCAAAGTATTGGCTGAAATAATAATAATACTAGAAAATGCATTTCCTGCAGAAAATGCGTGTGAATGCTGTAAACTGTGAACATTTGTGGCTGAAAATGCAGAAAAAGCCGAATATGTTATTAGCTGAATGGTAACTGCTTTTAGCTACAAAAACCAAGTAAGTGTGTTGCTGAACTTAGCAGAGAAATGCAGAAATTGTTACAGCTCAAATGCATTGCAATGACTTCCATGTTAAAAAAAGACTTTTAAAAAGCTGAATATTTTAAAAAGTATAACATATTTTGAAAAAGTTGAAAGTTTCCCCATCATGTGCTGAAAGGCTGAATAGTTTGATATTTGAATGGTTCCTGCAGCTGAAATTAGGCTGAGGGAGTTAAATAAAGATATTAAATGTAAGTAGTAGTGAAGGAATGTTTACAAACACCTGTGTGTGTAAGCCCAGAGATCAAAGGTTACCATGGGGACGACGTTATCAAAATACCTGTGTGTGTGTGTGTGTGTGCCTCCCCTGCAGGTGAACACACACTTCAGGCAGTGTTAAGCTAACATATGAGTAACGCCGCCTCGTAGATGTTTAACTCAAATCATGTGGGAACCGATGTTTATCGACACTTTTTGATGAGTAGTATTTGATAGTGACCAACTAGCAAAAAGATCTCAATATTTTTTAATTGAAAAAATCTGAATATTTTTGAAAAGATTGTCACGAAATACGAGCTGGAATCAAACAAACATAAAGAGTGTAAATATTATTTAAAAAGCCAGAAGAATACGGAAAAAACTGTAATATTGCAGGAAAAAATAAATAATGATACATTTCATTTGGAGGCGCCTTTCATGACATTCAAGGACACCGTAAAAATCTCAGTATTTTTCATGAAAATTGAACATAATAAAGAAAAGTCGTTGTTTTTTTTTGTCTTTGTTAATAGTTCTTCTTTCTCCTGAGGGATATGGAGGATGGAGTTTGTTAACAGCAGCTGATGTGAATATCTAACACGCGCGTCGTTCAGTTTGTTGTTATTAATAAAGAGGCAAGCAGGATCTGAGAGGTTTTGTTGCTTTTTATTAAATATGAATGATTTTAATCCAGCGTGTAGACGTTCTCCTGCAGAGGCCTCCTCAGCCGGATCTCGTAGATGATGTGCGGAGGCTCCTCCTCCTCCGAGAAGCTGCAGGAGAAAACATAACTTTATTAACACAACCAGAACCACACAATCACACACAGAACCAGCTGCAGGTTATATTAGAATTAGCGTCTTTACTGGTACTCTTTTCACCCTCTGTCTAAAACCAGAGCCCAGTCCAAACTGAGAACAATTTCAAAATCTGAGAGAAAAGTCAAATTATGAGAAAAAAATGCCAAAAGTCAAATGAGAAAAATAGAAATTCTGAAAACATTTCCAAAAAGTCAAATTCTGAGAAAAAGATAAAATTCTGACAAAGTCAATTCTGCGAAAAAAAGATTATGTGAAAAATGTCAAATTATGAGAAAAAGGAAGAGATGTGTATATGTACATATGTGTGCATATATATATATATGTATTTATTCATTTGACTATCTATCTATTTATTTACCTATTAACCTGTTTCACGCCTTCCCCCCGGTACCGGGCGGATAAACGCGTCATTTGCAGGAAACAACGTCTAAGGAATCTTAATATTGAATAAAACTATGAATGTGTTATATCCATGTAACGGGAAGAAACTCAGCTAACTGATCTTTTTAATTTTTTTTTTCAAAAAAAAACCCACAATGCTAGCACTCAGCCTCTGAATTAGCCTCGACGAAAAAACGTAACCTACAAAGGCACATAAACTCACTCAGAACTCCCTTATTACTTATCCTAGATGCACAACCAAACACTATTTTTTGGTGTCCTGGAGACACTGAATCTAACGGTGCCCACCTCAACACTCAGTGATAAACATTCGCGACGCTATCAACGAAAGCGTACATCATCACATGTGGAGCCAAGAAGCTAAACAGTAAATATGGCTTACCTTGGTCAAAAGTGGTCTTCAATGGCATTAAAACGATAAAAAAACGATGCTGCAGTTAATCCATAGGTTCATCCTATGTGTCTGTGCCTTCTTTGAAATTATTTCTGATAATCCATAAGCAATACAACGGCGTTTTAGTTTCCAAACTCCAGAAGGAGACATTCCTCCAGTTTAGTTTCGCTTTCCACACGCGAAGCGGCAACATTTTTTCTTTACAATGTGTGTCTATGTAAGTCTCCTCCTTCGATTCTATTGGCTCTAACGGTCACAAGGGTATGTCAACCAACCAGATCGAGCAAGGGGGGCCAGAGATAGGTCAAATCCACCCAAATGACCCCAGATGGCCCAGTTTTTGGCTAAATCTCTCTAAAAAGGTCAAATTTCACTTGTTTTGCATCAATCTTGATACAGGGTACTTATTATATGTTGTACTTTGGATTCCTAAAGCTTTTAGTCTACTAACCCATCATCCAAGGGTAGTTTTCACTATCTGTAAAAAATAATTTTTGGACGGACACTATAATTTACAGTTTTTTACTATGTAAAATCTGAATTTTCTTTAAAATAAAAAACATTTATATTGATTCTGACACTTCTACATCCAACTCACAGGTTTATCATTACTTTGAGAAAAGATTATTAATTTAACCCTTTTAGAAGGGAAGATATGGTCATTTGTTCTGGGAATGTCATTTTCGAGCCTGAGACCTGAAAAACAGGCTCAGAGTGGAACAGGTTAAACAATGAGGTATACCTATATTATGAAGCAAATCATGTAAAAATACAACGCCATATGCATACATCAAATGTAACTGACACTGTAATCCCCCTACCCCCCCACCCTTCATGTTATGTCCTGTCCTACTTGTAATGTATGTGAGCCATGTCCTTGTCCGTGTGTTTTTGTCTTTTGAAAATGTTTAATAAAATATAAATGTTAAAAAAAAGAAATTATGAGAAAAATGTGAAATTATGAGAGAAATGTCCAAAAAGTCAAATTCTGAGAAAAAAGACAAATTGAGAAAAAAGACAAAAAAAGTCAAATTCTGAGAAAAAAGTCTAAACGTCAAATTCTGAGAAAAAAGACAAAAATATCAAATTCTGAGAAAAAATATCAAATTCCGAGAAAGAAAGTGACCAGAGCCCAGTCTGCTCTGATTGGTTAGCTGGCCAGCTCTGTTGTGATTGGTCGACCGCTTAGAGATGTCCCGCCCCTAAGCCCAATGTGTTGGATCTCTAGCCAATAGGAACAGCGCGAGTGTTTCCCTGAACTCACCATCCGCCGCTGAAGGCCCGTCTGTGCACTCCGCCTGCAGAGAGAAAGAAATCACATTAATAACAAACTCTGCCTGTTTTCATTTTGTGTTGAAGCAGGAAACGTACGTCTGAAGGCGAGGAAGAGGAAGATGGAGGCGAAGACGATCAGCAGGACGACGGAGAGCGAGACCACAGGGACTCTCGTCTGGAGGGGGGATATTATTATTATTATTATTATATATAGGTAACGAAAGAAGTGTCAATATTTGATTTTTTATTAAAATCTCTATTTCATACATACGTTGTCAGACTTTTTAAAATATTACACGGCAACGTCTAAGAGTTTTGTGAGAAAGTTGGAACATTTTACAAAATAAATGTGAACTTTATAATTTAAACATTTTAATTCTACAAGAAAATTGTGATAATTTACTAAATGAAAAGTTTCCGTATTCTCTGGAAAACGCCAGAATATAAAGGAAAAAAAGGTGGAATGTTAAAAAAGCAATGTTATTCTGAAGCAAGTTGGAACATTTTGAGTAAATAATTTGAACAATTCAAGAAAAAAGTGAAAATATTCCGGAATTTTGAGAAAAAGTCGGAAATGTTGGGAAAAAAATTCCAAAATTATAAATAAAAGATCTTGGGAATTAATATCTGGGTCTCTATAGTGAATCTCTTTCACACCGGAGTACTTTTCCCCCCGAACTAGACCGATGGGGGGGGAATTTGGTTTCACACCAAAAGGATCTGGAACTAGTCGCTAGTTTGCGCGAACCTTTTCACCCCCAGATAGTCCCTGCTAGAGAGGTAGTACTTTCCTGGGGAGGAAATGGTTCGTGGGTGTCGGCCACACAAACCATTTCTGATTGGCTGGGCGAATTGCAAACCAGTAGAAGCTGCTGGGCCAGTCCCCAACTCCATGGACTTCGGGTGGCAGTATACGCCGTGAAGTGACGTCAGCGGCTTCATTTGCCTAATCCTTCCCCAGGGACTTATTCCGGTGTGAACGCGATCTACTAGGACAGTGGTTCTCAACTGGTCAGGCCTCGGGACCCACTTTTTACTTGGTCAATACATCGCGACCCAACATTTTGAAGCACTCAAATCTATTCAACAAAAAATCGTGCTGTAATATATATATACGCTTTTGAGCATACAATATTAATAAAATAAATTGAAGTACAGTGCATATATCCCTTATATCCCTTCACAGAACTAAAGTATGCTTTTAAAAAAGGTTTAATGAGATGATGGAATCAAAGCTGAACTATATAAAAAGGCACACATGCTGAAACCCAACCCCAGCAGGGGGGTCTGGGGGGATTCTCCCCCAGAAGATTTTTAGAAATACTAACATAAACTACGCATTCTGGTACACTCTGAGAAGAAAATCGGGCCTTCAAAATAAAAGTTTGACTTTTTCCCCCCAAAAAAAAAAAAAAAAAAAATCCAATTTTTTTTTTTCAACTTTTTTTTCTTCACTCACACATCCGCGACCCACTCGAAACGGGTCCGCGACCCACTTTTGGGTCGCGACCCACCAGTTGAGAACCACTGTACTAGGACACTTCCAGGGACTAAAGAGTTCGAGGGGAACAAGTACCGGGGACTAAGTACCGGCTAAATGCTTGGTGTGAAAGCGGCTAAGGAGGTCTCTGTTCACTTATTGGTGCTCAAAGGTCAGTGATCAGCCGCCCTTCGTTTAATTCTATGGTTCCCTCGTTTCTATAGATCAGCTCCCATGAGATGAGTCTAATAATGAAATCTAATAATGACCTCAGATGTGAAGGCGTCGGGGTCGGAGGTCGAGTTCCTCCTCAGGAGATCCAGCTGAGACGACAGCAGCGACCTCCAGTTCACTGCGCGCCCACACACACACACACACACACATTGAATTACTGAACAAATTAACGTGTGATTTTAGTGAACGCAGCGTTTCTCGACACGAACGCACACTCAATCTGCAAATGATCTGAAGAGCTGCACAGACAACGTTCTCTAAACTACTGAAAGATTAGAATAAGAGAGAGGTGCTAAACTGACATAACACAGCAGTATGAGTCTAAACCCTGACATGAGGGACAGGTAGATGAGGCTCACCTGTGGTCACCTGACTGGTTCCTGTTGTTGTTGTTGTTGGAGAGGTGGTGACCGGAGCTGAGAGTAAACACAGTCAGATTAAACTGAGCGATGTGGAGGAACGCTCACTGTCTGTCTGTTTGATTGTGCTGCAACGTGTCTGAGCCTCAGATTGTCATGTGTCACTCTGTAGCTACTGTAGCTACACCTCAACGTGTCTCTGAGCCTCAGATTGTCATGTGTCACTCTGTAGCTACTGTAGCTACACCTCAACGTGTCTCTGAGCCTCACCTTTGACCACCCTCAGGTTCATGATGACCTTTTTGTCGTTGAAGAGGCCGTGGATATCGACCCGGCAGCAGTACGGCCCGCTGTCCGTCCTCTGAACGTCCAGGATGTCCAGATCCATCTGCCCGTCCAGAACCGCCCCACTGAGCCGGTACCGCTCCGACACCTGGGACCAACGCAAGGTCAGTGTGGAAAGAGACTCTCTTCACACAGAGGGGACACATGTCTCTTCTACATCAACATGTGTCCCCTCTTCTTCATGTCTCTTCTACATCAACATGTGTCCCCTCTTCTTCATGTCTCTTCTTCATCAACATGTGTCCCCTCTTCTTCATGTCTCTTCTTCATCAACATGTGTCCCCTCTTCTTCATGTCTCTTCTACATCAACATGTGTCCCCTCTTCTTCATGTCTCTTCTACATCAACATGTGTCCCCTCTTCTTCATGTCTCTTCTACATCAACATGTGTCCCCTCTTCTTCATGTCTCTTCTACATCAACATGTGTCCCCTCTTCTTCATGTCTCTACATCAACATGTGTCCCCTCTTCTTCATGTCTCTTCTTCATCAACATGTGTCCCCTCTGTGGAAAGAGACTCTGAAAGTCTCAGGAACAAAGATTCTCTCTTTTTGATCCATTTTTATAAAAACTTGTCTGAAAATCAGCTGATCAGATTTTGCAAAAAAAAGTTTCCTCTTTGAACATGTTCGTATATATTTTTCAGATTTTTCCAAATTCTTTGGGACATCATTCTCATTTATTTGATGTATTTCTCTTCCTCTTTTTAGACGTATTTTTCAGACATTTTTCTTATATCTTTTTAAACTATTTTCTTACCTTTTCACTGACATTTTGTACTTTTGGAAAAATCTTCCTAGACTTTTTACAATTTCTTTACTTTTTCACGTTTTTTTGCAACAGAGTATTAATATATCAAAGAGTACCTTAACAGAGTGTATTAGTACTTCAGCTGTAACAGAGTGTGTGTACAGTGTGTATTAGTACTTCAGCTGTAACAGTGTGTGTACAGAGTGTATTAGTACTTCAGCTGTAACATAGTGTGTGTACAGAGTGTATTAGTACTTCAGCTGTAACATAGTGTGTGTACAGAGTGTATTAGTACTTCAGCTGTAACAGAGTGTGTGTACAGTGTGTATTAGTACTTCAGCTGTAACATAGTGTGTGTACAGAGTGTATTAGTACTTCAGCTGTAACATAGTGTGTGTACAGAGTGTATTAGTACTTCAGCTGTAACAGAGTGTGTGTACAGTGTGTATTAGTACTTCAGCTGTAACAGAGTGTGTGTACAGTGTGTATTAGTACTTCAGCTGTAACATAGTGTGTGTACAGTGTGTATTAGTACTTCAGTTGTAACATAGTGTGTGTACAGAGTGTATTAGTACTTCAGCTGTAACAGAGTGTGTGTACAGTGTGTATTAGTACTTCAGCTGTAACATAGTGTGTGTACAGAGTGTATTAGTACTTCAGCTGTAACAGAGTGTGTGTACAGTGTGTATTAGTACTTCAGCTGTAACAGAGTGTGTGTACAGTGTGTATTAGTACCTTTGACACGACCCCGTTCTCGTCGCTCTGCAGTAAAAGGTCTCGGCACCAGAACGTTCCGCAGCTCCGCCCCCAGCAGACCCGGCTCCGCCCCAAACGCCGGACCGAGTACTGACAGGTGAGCGAGGCCATGCCCCCTTCCCACACCTTGAAGCAGGACGTCCCTGCACACACACACACACACACACACACACACACACACACACACACACACACACACACACACACACACACTTTTAATCTCCTTTCTTCTTTTCTACTTTGATAATCCAACTATTTGGAAAAAGGAAAAAAAGTTATTTCCGTAAAAATATTCAGACTTTTTGGGGGAATTTTACAAAAGAAATGAACTTTCTAGTTTCCTCTGGTCTCCCAGCGGTGTTTTGAGCTTCTTTCTTCTTAGTTCACATCAAACCAAAGATACAGCTTCTAACTCTTCGTTCAGATTGTAAAGAGAAAGCAGCAAATCTTCTCATGTGCCGAGCTGCAGAGCACCACGAGGCCAAAGGTCCACATCCACATGAGGGTCCTTTGCATCTTGTCAAGCGTCTGAGTTAGTGGAGGAGCTGCAGCCGTCAGAGAAACGTAGAGAGCGGCACGGAGAGAAAATACTGCAAGTACCTCAAATAAGAAGTAAAGTAATCAGGGTGAAGTAAAAGTACTCAGTTACTCAGTTTGTTTCTCACCTGACAGCACGACGAGGAAGAGGACGAAGACCGGAGGAGAGACGGCCGCCATGCTGTGTGTGTGTGTGTGGGTGGGTGTGGGTGTGTGTGTGTGGATTGTCTGACCACAGTATGTCTCTGTGCTGAGGGAACAGTGTGTGTTTGTGTAGTAAAAGTTAGTTCTTAGCAATTACACATAACTTTAAAAATAATAATCTGAGTTTTTCCTCATGTTTGTTTTATAAAATGTCCGTTCTTTTTAAAATATTCCAAATAATCTTTAATGTAGAAATTCAGAATATTTTCTCTTAATATTTTGACAATTCTTGTTTTATTTAACATTTATTTTTTGGTGATTTTCCAACTTTTATTTGGAGATTTCTGACAGTTTTTCTTTTTAATTCTGCAATTATTTCCAAAACATTCTGAATTTTAACATTTAGAATTTTCTGTAGATTTTATCTGGATATATATTCTGACTTTTACTCTTGATATCCAGAATCTCTGATTGCAGTGTTTTGAATTGTCTTGAATATTTCCAGCCAATTTCTCATTAAATGTTTTTTAATATTCTGACTCTTATTGTAATTTCCGTAAATCAGAAATAAAACTGATTTGAGAGAGCGTCATTTTGGACTGCAACACAAAGCACCATTCATGCAACACACACACACAACACAACACACACACACACACACACACACACACACACACACACACACACACACACACACACACACACACACACACACACACACACACACACACACTGTGGCTGTGTGGAGATGTCGCAGAAATATAAAGGGTTCATTATTCACGCTATATACTCCCAATGCCCCCCCCCCAAACTCTGAGAGGCTTTTATATTAATAAACACAACAAAAAATGTAACCAAACGAAATGAAACACATTACCTAACCAGGACTCTTTAAAGTAGAAACACTACATACTGATATACACCTGAACATCAGCAGGAGAGGACTCTTTAAAGTAGAGACACTACATACTGATATACACCTGAACATCAGCAGGAGAGGACTCTAAAGTAGAGACACTACATACTGATATACACCTGAACATCATCAGGAGAGGACTCTTTAAAGTAGAGACACTACATACTGATATACACCTGAA
Source organism: Trematomus bernacchii (assembly GCF_902827165.1). Taxonomy (NCBI): domain Eukaryota; kingdom Metazoa; phylum Chordata; class Actinopteri; order Perciformes; family Nototheniidae; genus Trematomus; species Trematomus bernacchii. Next base: position 391,674 of record NW_022987687.1, on the reverse strand, counting down.
CATCAGCAGGAGAGGACTCTTTAAAGTAGAGACACTACATACTGATATACACCTGAACATCAGCAGCAGAGGACTCTTTAAAGTAGAGACACTACATACTGATATACACCTGAACATCAGCAGGAGAGGACTCTTTAAAGTAGAGACACTACATACTGATATACACCTGAACATCAGCAGGAGAGGACTCTTTAAAGTAGAGACACTACATACTGATACACACCTGAACATCAGCAGGAGAGGACTCTTTAAAGTAGAGACACTACATACTGATATACACCTGAACATCAGCAGGAGAGGACTCTTTAAAGTAGAGACACTACATACTGATATACACCTGAACATCAGCAGGAGAGGAAAAAAATGCTACAACTGTTTATCCATAGGTTAATAATGTATCTGTGCCTTGAAACTTTGAAAAAAATATTTATAATCCATAATTCCATTTTTTTTGTATAAAGAGATTTCATTCATCAAAATCGAGCAAGGGGGGCCAGAGATTTTGGAAAATCCACCCAAATGACCCCAGAAGTGGTTTCTTTTTGCTAAATCTCTCTAAAAAGGCCAAATGTCACTTGTTTTGCATCAATCTTGATACAGGGTACTTATTATATGTTGTACTTTGGATTCCTAAAGCTTTTAGTCTACTAACCCATCATCCAAGAGTAGTTTTCACTATAAGTAAAAAAGGAATTTTTGGACGGACACTATAATTTACAGTTTTTTACTATGTAAAATATGAATTTTCTTTAATATAAAAAACATCTATATTGATTCTGACTTTTCTACATCCAACTCACAGGTTTATCATTACTTTGAGAAAAAATATTATTAATTTAACCCTTTTAGAAGGGAAGATATGCTCATTAGTTCTGGGAATGTCATTTTCGAGCCTGAGACCTGAAAAACAGGCTCAGGGCTTAAGAGGTTAAAGATCAATAACAGTCAGAAAAATGTGAAGAACATTTTTAATTTCATGACATTTTGTGATCATCATTTACCATCATAAATGTAAACGAAATGGAGAAAATGTCACATGAATGTATAAATATAAATTTGAAAAAAAAATATATATAAGACAATGCTTTCTCTGTAAAGCGGCCTTGGGTCCCCTCAAAGGCGCTATATAAATTGAAGTTATTATTATTAAAGGGCTTTCAATGGATTAAAATATGTAATTACATAGCCAATAAAATATTGGCAAATATTTTATCCGTTCTAAATATTTTAAAGGGATATCTTTCAGGTTCAGAAAACGTGCACGCGTTAAAAAAAGTGAAAGTTGTTTTATTAACACATTGACTTTGACCGTCCTAATATTTATTTATAAATAATTATGAATTAAACAATTATTTTGAACGTGTTCCCAGAGGCTCATGGGAGTTGTAGTTAATGATGGGGTCCATGTTGCTGAATCTGAGCTCTTCCTGTTTCAGCTGCTGGAGTTCGATCCGGTCCGACTGAGAGAGAAACTGAAGTTCTGCAAAGGAGAAATACTCAAAACACAGGTCCAGTTTGGAGACAGGCTTCTCTACCCTCAGGTCCAGTTTGATGACTTCCTGTTAGCCGAGGCGACTGTTCGCAGACTTTGGCCTGAAGACCCCTCCCCACTGGACAGAGAAGAACACCCCTCCCCACTGCAGAGAGATGAAGACCCCTCCCCACTGCAGAGAGATGAAGACCCCTCCCCACTGGAGAGAGATGAAGACCCCTCCCCACTGGAGAGAGATGAAGACCCCTCCCCACTGCAGAGAGATGAAGACCCCTCCCCACTGCAGAGAGATGAAGACCCCTCCCCACTGCAGAGAGATGAAGACCCCTCCCCACTGGACAGAGATGAAGACCCCTCCCCACTGCAGAGAGATGAAGAGCAGGACATTAATAAAGCAGAATAGATGAATCAGAGTTTAGATAAGCACATCCTGCCTTCACTGAACTAACATTACATTCAGAGTTGGAGCTAAATATTGGTTTATCTTATTTTATAAGTAAACATGTATTTTCTGACTGTTTTAGTTTTAGTAAATGAATCATTAATTATCGTAACAATTTTAGTTGCAGTAGTTCTCTTTGCTTTTATTGGAATACTACAATAAACGGATGAAAGGATCTTATGCCTGGACATTGGACTTTATTCCCTGTATTAATACTCTGTTACAGTAAAAGTACTACCACTACACTGTATTAATACTCTGTTACAGTAAAAGTACTAACACTACACTGTATTAATACTCTGTTTGTAAGGAATGCGTGGAAGGGTAGGACCCAAATGCAGACTATCAGAAAAGGTAAACGGTCTTGAAACAAAAACGAGCTTTATTCTTAAAGCTTAACAATAGCATGGCATGAAACACATAGGTTCTATAGAAAACTGACCGTGACCAACATGGTGGGAGACAGGAGAAACAAACAATGAACCGACAGGGGAACACAGGAAGAGACAAGACTAAATACAGAGAGGGGTAATCACAAGACGAGACACAGCTGGGGTAAGGGAGGCAGAAACACAAGGGCAACAGGTGAACACAATCAAACAATCAGACACACCAGGGAAACTAAGACAGGAAGGCAAACACAGGAAGAAGGAACAGAGAAGACACAAGGAGGAAAACATTTCAAAACAAAACAGGAAACCAGAAAAAGACAAGACAAAACACAACACAGACAGACAGATCGTGACATAACCCCCTCCTCAAGGGACGGATCCCAGACGTCCCAAAAAACATAGTCTAACACTTCAAAAAGGGTGGGTGGAGGGGGTCCGGAGGACGGGCCCAAAAGGGGTCCCGGGCGGACGGCCCGGGGGCAAGGCAGAGTCCAAAAAGGGGCGACGGCCACAGCGGGCGAACTCAGGGGGCCGGGCATGAGAGCAAAGGCAGCGGCTCTCAGGGGACCGGGCTCGAGGGCGAAGGCAGCGGCTGGAAGAATCAGGAGGCCGAGCCCGAGGGCGAAGACCGCGGCTGGAGAACTCAGGAGGCCGGGCTCGAGGGCGAACAAGAAGGCGGCGACGAGACAGCTCCGGAGGACGGGCAGGAAGGCGCCGACGGGACAACTCCGGAGGACGGGCAGGAAGGCGCCGACGGGACAGCTCCGGAGGACGGGCAGGAAGGCGCCGACGGGACAGCTCCGGAGGCCGGGCAGGAAGGCGCCGACGGGACAGCTCCGGAGGCCGGGCAGGAAGGCGCCGACGGGACAGCTCCGGAGGCCGGGCAGGAAGGCGCCGACGGGACAGCTCCGGAGGACGAGCAGGAACCAGTATCGGCCGGACAGGAACCGGAGCCGACGGGACAGGCGTAGACGGGGTCCTGAACATGACATGGGCTGGTGTCGACTGGACCCCCAACGGAACAGGACACAGAGTTGGCAGGACCCCCGGTGGAACAGGTGTCGGCGGGACCTCCAACAGGACAGGACATGGATTTGGCAGGACCCCTGGCAGGAGAGTAGTCGGCGGGACCTCCAACATCACAGGACATAGGGTTGGCAGGACCCCTGGCAGGACAGGTGTCGGCGGGACCCCCAACAGGACAGGACATGGAGTTGGCAAGACCCCCGGCAGGAGAGTAGTCGGCGGGACCTCCAACATCACAGGACATAGGGTTGGCAGGACCCCCGGCAGGAGAGTAGTCGGCGGGACCTCCAACATCACAGGACATAGGGTTGGCAGGACCCCCGGCAGGAGAGTAGTCGGCGGGACCTCCAACATCACAGGACATAGGGTTGGCAGGACCCCCGGCAGGAGAGTAGTCGGCGGGACCTCCAACATCACAGGACATAGGGTTGGCAGGACCCCCGGCAGGAGAGTAGTCGGCGGGACCTCCAACATCACAGGACATAGGGTTGGCAGGACCCCCGGCAGGAGAGTAGTCGGCGGGACCTCCAACATCACAGGACATGGGGTAGGCGTCGGCCATAGAGCCAACAGGACACGGGGTGCTGGAGTCGGCCGGACCACCGACAGAACACGAGGGGCTGGAGTGGGCCGAACCACTGACAAAACACGGGGGGCCGGAGTCGGCCGGACCACCGACAGGACACGAGGTGCTGGAGTCGGCCGGACCACCGACAGGACACGAGGTGCTGGAGTCGGCCGGACCACCGACAGGACACGGGGTGCTGGAGTCGGCCGGACCACCGACAGGACACGGGGTGCTGGAGTCGGCCGGACCACCGACAGGACACGGGGTGCTGGAGTCGGCCGGACCACCGACAGGACACGAGGTGCTGGAGTCGGCCGGACCACCGACAGGACACGAGGTGCTGGAGTCGGCCGGACCACCGACAGGACACGAGGTGCTGGAGTCGGCCGGACCACCGACAGGACACGAGGTGCTGGAGTCGGCCGGACCACCGACAGGAGACGGGGTTCTGGAGTCGGCCGGACCACCGACAGGACACGAGGTGCTGGAGTCGGCCGGACCACCGACAGGACACGGGGGGCTGGCGTCGGCCGGGGAGCCAGTACTGGAGCCGAAACTGAAGCCGGAACCATGGCTGCTGGGGCCGGAACTGGGGCCGGAACCATGGCTGCTGGGGCCGGAACTGGGGCCGGAACCATGGCTGCTGGGGCCGGAACTGGGGCCGGAACCATGGCTGCTGGGGCCGGAACTGGGGCCGGAACCATGGCTGCTGGGGCCGGAACTGGGGCCGGAACCATGGCTGCTGGGGCCAGAACTGGGGCCGGAACCATGGCTGTGTGGGCCGGTACTGGAGCAGGCACCCTGGCTGCTGGGCACGGAACCGGAACACGGAACCATGGCTGTGTGGGATGGTACTGGAGCACGGTACCATGACTGTGTGGGGCTGTACTGGTGCACGGAACCATGACTGTGTGGGCCGGTACTGGAGCAGGCACCCTGGCTGCTGGGCATGGAACAGAAGCCTGGAACCTGACTGTGTGAGCCAGGTAATCGAACACGGAAGCATGGCTGTGTGGGCGAGTACTGGTGCACGGATCCATGGCTGTGTGGACCGGTACTGGATTATGAGCTGGCTTCCTGACCTTGCGTTTCTTTGAGGTCTTTTGGAGGCTCCGTGGACCTCCAAACGCCAGACGGGATCCCAAAAAAGGGTCAGAGAATGGAGACTGGCACTCGGGGCTACGTGCAAAAACTCTGAGCCATTCAGGCAACGAGCTCCTCAGCCATGGCATGTTAGACACCGCCATCTGTGCCTTCTTGAGGATAGCCTCTTTGTCCTTTCTTGACGAGGTTCCACTCCACTCGACATAGTAACATTGAAGGGTAAAGTCTAGATCGAACAGATCTACCTTAAAATCTTCAAAATCCGCTGGGTCCATATTTGGTCGGTTCATTCTGTAAGGAATGCGTGGAAGGGTAGGACCCAAATGCAGACTATCAGAAAAGGTAAACGGTCTTGAAACAAAAACGAGCTTTATTCTTAAAGCTTAACAATAGCATGGCATGAAACACATAGGTTCTATAGAAAACTGACCGTGACCAACATGGTGGGAGACAGGAGAAACAAACAATGAACCGACAGGGGAACACAGGAAGAGACAAGACTAAATACAGAGAGGGGTAATCACAAGACGAGACACAGCTGGGGTAAGGGAGGCAGAAACACAAGGGCAACAGGTGAACACAATCAAACAATCAGACACACCAGGGAAACTAAGACAGGAAGGCAAACACAGGAAGAAGGAACAGAGAAGACACAAGGAGGAAAACATTTCAAAACAAAACAGGAAACCAGAAAAAGACAAGACAAAACACAACACAGACAGACAGATCGTGACACTGTTACAGTGAAAGTACTAACACTACACTGTATTAATACTCTGTTACAGTGAAAGTACTAACACTACACTGTATTAATACTCTGTTACAGTAAAAGTACTACCACTACACTGTATTAATACTCTGTTACAGTAAAAGTACTAACACTACACTGTATTAATACTCTGTTACAGTGAAAGTACTAACACTACACTGTATTAATACTCTGTTACAGTGAAAGTACTAACACTACACTGTATTAATACTCTGTTACAGTGAAAGTACTAACACTACACTGTATTAATACTCTGTTACAGTGAAAGTACTAACACTACACTGTATTAATACTCTGTTACAGTGAAAGTACTAACACTACACTGTATTAATACTCTGTTACAGTGAAAGTTACTAACACTACACTGTATTAATACTCTGTTACAGTGAAAGTACTAACACTACACTGTATTAATACTCTATTACAGTGAAAGTACTAACACTACACTGTATTAATACTCTGTTACAGTGAAAGTACTAAACACTACACTGTATTAATACTCTGTTACAGTGAAAGTACTAACACTACACTGTATTAATACTCTGTTACAGTGAAAGTACTAACACTACCCTGTATTAATACTCTGTTACAGTGAAAGTACTAACACTACACTGTATTAATACTCTGTTACAGTGAAAGTACTAACACTACACTGTATTAATACTCTGTTACAGTGAAAGTACTAACACTACACTGTATTAATACTCTGTTACAGTGAAAGTACTAACACTACACTGTATTAATACTCTGTTACAGTGAAAGTACTAACACTACACTGTATTAATACTCTGTTACAGTGAAAGTACTAACACTCGTGCCGGGAATTTATTTAATCAGATGTGGACAAAGAATCAAACCGTTCAGCTGTCTTTGTCGTAATTTATTTATTTCAAGAAAGTTCAGTGAGTCACTCAGAGAGCATACTGTCTGCAGAGTGGAAGAGCAGAGTTTGGGTTGAATACTTAGACACAGAGAGAGGAGAAGGGGGGGGGGGTGAAGTGTGTGTTTGATGTATTTAGTTCGAAAGCTTTGGATTCATTTCTCTAACTGGTGGAGGGTTTGGTTCAGACGAGTGTGTTCGAGTTTTTCTTCGCATTAAAAAATAAACACCGCACTGGAGATTTCCTGAAGACACTGAAACAAGAAGTGAAGAATCTGGCAACATGTGTGAGGCCTGTTCCCCTCCTCCCTCTCATGATGACTCACATTATTTGTATTTCCTAACAGATCCTCTCGACTACATGAGTGAAATAACTACAGATATTATGGGATTAAGATGAAACATGGTTCATATTCAGGAGGATTTATCTTCAGGTTAAAATGTTAAAGTGTCTCATTTATTGATAACAATTAAACCTAATATTAGTTGTAACTCTGGTGGAATCAGTAGAAAATATACTTTTCCAATATCATCTAAAACAGGGGTGTCAAACTCAAGGCCCGGGGGCCAAATCCGGCCCGCGACTACATATTATGTGGCCCCACAAGAGCTTGCAAAGAATATAATATGTTTATTATACGGTTACATGCTACTTTACAGAAGCACGTTGCCCATAAACTACATGTCCCACAATGCATCTCAAATTTGACTTTTTCTCTGAATTTGACTTTTTTTGTCCAAATATGCCTTTTTCCTTAGAATTAGCCTTTTTCTCATAAATAGATTTTTTTTTCAAAATGTCACTTCACTTTTTCAAAATGTCACAATCAATGTTTTTCCAGAATGTGGCTTTTCTTTTAAAATCATATTGTGACATTCTTACTGAAGAGACTTGCAATTATTTGCTCTAGACTTCTGCTTTCAGACGTAGTTAATTATGAAGTTATATTAATTAATGATATAGTCTTAAAGTTACAACCGGCCCTTTGAGTGCAACCATAATGCTGATGTGGCCCGTGATGAAATTGAGTTTGACACCCCTGATCTAAAAGATGGACGTTTTTAGGAAAATGTAAATGTAATTAATATAAATGAAATGAAACTCCATATTTTAAACGTGATGCCGCCCCTTGCTGGCTCTCATAATACTACACTGTATTAATACTCTATTACAGTAAAAGTACTAACACTACACTGTATTAATACTCTATTACAGTAAAAGTACTAACACTACACTGTATTAATACTCTGTTACAGTGAAAGTACTAACACTACACTGTATTAATACTCTGTTACAGTGAAAGTACTAACACTGCACTGTATTAATACTCTGTAACAGTGAAAGTACTAACACTACACTGTATTAATACTCTGTTACAGTGAAAGTACTAACACTACACTGTATTAATACTCTGTAACAGTGAAAGTACTAACACTACACTGTATTAATACTCTGTTACAGTGAAAGTACTAACACTACACTGTATTAATACTCTGTAACAGTGAAAGTACTAACACTACACTGTATTAATACTCTGTTACAGTAAAAGTACTAACACTACACTGTATTAATAGTAGAGGAACAAACCCCCAAAAAAGGCTTTAGTTATCGAGATACCCCTACCCGAGGTAGAACAAAGCACAACCATGTTTTTTCATTACTTTAATATCTGTAATATATTAAACGGATTGTTGTATAAAAATATTTTACTGCAAAATAAAAAATGTTGGTTGATGTATGGAACCTTCCCATAACCGAAAATAGTGAAAATGTAGGCTCCTCTGAAGGGGGCCATGTCAACCTTATCACGTGTATATCTGGAAATAAGGATCAGAATGTCACCAACTTTGGTTTATATGTTCAGGGTGAGGCAAAGCATACACTAAAGCACATTTTGTACCAATACCTTTGTCCATCTTCGTAAAATATACAATCAAACACTGATACAATTTAGGCGGAAATGAAATTTGAAAGGAAAAATCCAAAAGGTATGTTTATACTTTTCTGTCATTATTAAAGTTAGGAGACCAATCCCCAAAAAACCTTATTTATATGTACCAAAGAGTGTTATCTTATGATAAAAGTTGGTTATTTGACTATTAGGGGCTGGTAACCTCTTCTGTCACCAGCCCCTAACAGGTTGCTAGTGCAGCAAGGTCTTCAAACTGACAAATAGAATGGGCCCTATAGGTGTAAATGGATGAACGAAAGGACACAGACCATAGATTAAGGCAAAAAACAAGATTTAATATAATTATTTTTATATAACATATATAATAATAAACCCATCTTTATCATTCTTAATGCATTTATCTTTATATTTAGTTAATCTTTGAATTAACATGGCGATAGGCCTACTGTGAGCCAACAGGCTTGCATTACAGCATTTTCATATGACATAAATGAACATTTTTGACTGAACAAATCAAACATTAGTTAAAATTAAACCATAAATTCAAAATACATACACAGCATTTAGTCAAATTTGCTTTTTAAAGTCTATTATTGTTCTTACATTTAAACCAGGTATATCAGGGACGACATTTAGCCTATAGGATTTAGACAACTTTTTATCATTCCTAAAATTTGCCTTAACATTAACATACATTAATGTTAAATATATACATAAACATATAAATCCTACAGAAAAGGAGAGATATCATAGAATGAGACAGAAATTACATTACACTAATGCAAGCACATTAAACAGCGTTTAACATTTAAAGTAGAGATTTCGGCTCAATGAATGGAAAAATCTAAAATGAACCATACATTCAAACCTTAATGAATCATCAATTATATACAGTTACGATATGACTCAACATTTTTTCTAGCGTGCAACTATGCTGTCATTCACACTTCCGTTAGCGCACTCAAGACAGTCACAGGAACAGAATTCAGTGCATGGCAATCCAGCTGCAAAACAAGGACATTTCTTCTGTTGACTGCATTTTTTGTCCTTGCAGTAGAGATTTGTTAAATCTCGCACTTTTTGCGGTGCTGCCGCTTTTTCATACATCACTGGTTGCATGACTCCCTCCATCAACCTCCAACCTTTCCCCACAGGACTCCAAAGCACTGTTTCTTTTGGTGACTGTGGCACCAAACAGCAGTTTGGTGCATGGCTCTTAGTACGTGTTGCCTAAATGAATCTTCAGTCGGGGGAAGTTGAGAGGCAGGCATGTCTGACAGTGTAGTGTTAGTACTATCACTGTAACAGAGTATTAATACAGCGTAGTGTTAGTACTTTCACTGTTACAGAGTATTAATACAGTGTAGTGTTAGTACTTTCACTGTAACAGAGTATAAATACAGTGTAGTGTTAGTACTTTCACTGTAACAGAGTATTAATACAGTGTAGTGTTAGTACTTTCACTGTAACAGAGTATTAATACAGTGTAGTGTTAGTACTTTCACTGTAACAGAGTATTAATACAGCGTAGTGTTAGTACTTTCACTGTTACAGAGTATTAATACAGTGTAGTGTTAGTACTTTCACTGTAACAGAGTATAAATACAGTGTAGTGTTAGTACTTTCACTGTAACAGAGTATTAATACAGTGTAGTGTTAGTACTTTCACTGTAACAGAGTATTAATACAGTGTAGTGTTAGTACTTTCACTGTAACAGAGTATTAATACAGTGTAGTGTTAGTACTTTCACTGTAACAGAGTATTAATACAGCGTAGTGTTAGTACTTTCACTGTTACAGAGTATTAATACAGTGTAGTGTTAGTACTTTCACTGTAACAGAGTATAAATACAGTGTAGTGTTAGTACTTTCACTGTTACAGAGTATTAATACAGTGTAGTGTTAGTACTTTCACTGTAACAGAGTATAAATACAGTGTAGTGTTAGTACTTTCACTGTAACAGAGTATTAATACAGTGTAGTGTTAGTACTTTCACTGTAACAGAGTATTAATACAGTGTAGTGTTAGTACTTTCACTGTAACAGAGTATTAATACAGCGTAGTGTTAGTACTTTCACTGTTACAGAGTATTAATACAGTGTAGTGTTAGTACTTTCACTGTAACAGAGTATAAATACAGTGTAGTGTTAGTACTTTCACTGTAACAGAGTATTAATACAGTGTAGTGTTAGTACTTTCACTGTAACAGAGTATTAATACAGTGTAGTGTTAGTACTTTCACTGTAACACAGTATTAATACAGTGTAGTGTTAGTACTTTCACTGTAACAGAGTATTAATACAGTGTAGTGTTAGTACTTTCACTGTAACAGAGTATTAAAACCATTCAGCTGTCTTTGTCGTAATTAATTTATTGCAAGAATGTTCAGTGAGTCACACAGAGAGCCTACTGATGCACATCATTTGTATTTCCCAACAGGGCGTGTTGGTAGGTGGGGTTTATCTTCAGTCTCCAGCTGTACTCTGTCTGCTGTAATAGATCCTCCTCAGAGGAGAGCCAGCTGATCATGGAGGCTGAATGGAACAGGAGGGGAAGTTACTTTAACTTTGTAAGGAAGGAGCATCTGAAGCTGGATGATTTGAGAGAGAGAAAGGGCTCAGGAAACAAATACCTCTTTAAAAATGAAATAATCCCAGAATACCCACGACCAGAGATCCATGTGAGCCATCTGAAGCACGACACCAACAGAGGCGGTTTGGAAGGCATCAAGGAGTCCGGAGGCTTCAAGAACCCGTCTGTGGAACAAGAATTTGGAAAAGGCCTGGTGTGGTGGGGTCTGGTTGTGGGGAGGAAGGAACTCAGATCAGCTGAGCAGCGCCTCCTCAAGGAAACATACCCGAACCGAACAGAGCAGCAGGTCCAGGATCAGCAGAGCTTCCTGAGGAAGTTTGCCTCCTCGCCGGCCTTCAAGAAGAGCTCCAGGCTGGGATCGTACCGCTTCACCTTCTCCGTTCAGGAGCTGCTGGAGGCCTACAGTCTGCAGGTACTGAGGTCAGGGTTTAGGACCAGGGTTCGAGTTATAAACTGAGCTCTATGGGGGTCTTTAAAACTAACGCGTGCGCACACACGTACGCACGCACGCACGCACACTCGCACGCACGCTCGCACGCACGCACGCACGCACGCACGCACGCACACACACACACATGTGTAGAGTCTGCAGCGGTACCACCAAACCCCCGACCCGTCTTGTAACACGGAGCCCGTTTCCTACACCATCAGGGTCTAACCAATTTGCTGCCCTAGGCGAGATTTTAGCTGGCGCCCTCACCCCCCCCTGCCAGAAAATCGTTCAAAGGAATACACAATAGAATATATAAAAAATAAATGAAAAATCTTGAAGCACACATTACTAGAGACTAGATCTAGGGGAACTCTAAACACCCATATGAAAAAGATCGGTTTACATTTTAATAACCAAATATGTGAACATAACCAATAACCCATAGCCAATAACAAATACATGTAACTTATTTTATTTTTGTTGTTCATTCATATCTTATTTTACCTAGTTAACATTTATTTATGCATATTTTTGTATCTCTCAAGTTTTAAACGATATTTCTGGTTTACTGTCCTATAGTATACATTGAAATGATTTCAAACCTGTTTGTCCAAATAATGATAAAGGAGTGCCTTGGAAATATGTGTTTACATAAATTGCATTTATCTCTCTCTCTCTCTCCCACGCCCACTTTGGCTGTGAGCTGCGGACGCCTGATAAGCCAACACCCCCCACTTTCATCACTTCCAGCGCCCATCGTACAGGGCAAATGACAAGTGTAACCGGGGTGAAAAGGGTGTTACATTTACTTAATTATGAATGTTGTTACATCAAGGCCAAAAATTAGGATGAGCGCAAACAGTCAAAAATGTTTTTTCCCCTCCCAGAGCTACCAGCGCAGCGCCCCCCAGATCTGGCGCCCTAGGCGACCGTCTATGTCGCCTATACCAAAAACCGGCCCTGTACACCATGCTAAATGTATGTCTGCATAAAGCTGAGTTATGATCGGTCATAATAACACAGCATTTGGTGATGATGAAATAGTTTACAGTGAGATTTACTCCCATACTTTTGGCCATACTCACGCAGCCCTACAAAGGAATTGAGATTTCCACACAAATGTTCTTTAGCAAGTGTGCAGAGCAGTGTTGATTTAAAAAAGCTATTTGAAGGTTGGATATTTGTAAACCTTTTTTTGTGTATATATATTAATAATTTAAGATGTAAATGAATTCCAGTTTATTTGTAGTACTTTCTATTTGTATTGTGACATTTGGTGCCCCCTGCACACACACACACATACACACACACACACACACACACACACACACACACACACACACACACACACACACACACACACACACACACACACACACACACACACACACACACACACACACACACACACACATCATCTCTGCTCGCGCAGCACGCTCACAGGCACAGCTTGTGCAATAATGTATTGTGCACCTTGGAGGTGCAGCGCAGGCATATTGTCATTCAAGAGATGCGTAGTTCTTTTGGAAAACATGTTTTTCTTTTAGCCTATTTACCTCGTTGACGTAAATAATACTCATTACATTGACACATGCATTATTTGTGATTAAAATAATGGTTGTTGGTAATGTATTAGCGACCCCCACAGATGTATGATTTCACTGCGTCCGTGGGAGCTCAGACCCTCCTTATGGGAGCTCTGCTCCCATTGGCTCCCACATAACTCGAACCCTGATTAGGACTCATAATGCTGACTCATGTCAGGGCTCAGGACTCATAATGCTGACTCATGTCAGGGTTCAGGACTCATAATGCTGACTCATGTCAGGGTTTAGACTCATAATGCTGACTCATGTCAGGGTTCAGGACTCATAATGCTGACTCATGTCAGGGTTCAGGACTCATAATGATGACTCATGTCAGGGTTCAGGACTCATAATGCTGACTCATGTCAGGGTTCAGGACTCATAATGCTGACTCATGTCAGGGTTTAGGACTCATAATACTGAGTCATGACAAGGTTTAGGACTCATAATGCTATTCCATTAAATGGGGTGAAGCCTGCGAGCTAGTTCAGGCAGTCAGCTGATACTAGGGAGTCTATTCCCCTCAAAGCCGCGGTGTTTAGGCAGGCCCTCTACTTTTCAGACTAACATCACCAGAGTCAGACGGTCACGCAGTGTTGGGGGATAGGTATCTAATCTCCAGAGTGTTGGGGGATAGGTATCTAATCTCCAGAGTGTTGGGGGATAGGTATCTAATCTCCACAGAGTGTTGGGGGGTAGGTATCTAATCTCCAGAGTGTTGGGGGGTAGGTATCTAATCTCCAGAGTGTTGGGGATAGGTATCTAATCTCCATAGAGTGTTGGGGGATAGGTATCTAATCTCCAGAGTGTTGGGGGATAGGTATCTAATCTCCATAGAGTGTTGGGGGATAGGTATCTAATCTCCAGAGAGTGTTGGGGGATAGGTATCTAATCTCCATAGAGTGTTGGGGGATAGGTATCTAATCTCCATAGAGTGTTGGGGGATAGGTATCTAATCTCCATAGAGTGTTGGGGGATAAGTATCTAATCTCCAGAGAGTGTTGGGGGATAGGTATCTAATCTCCATAGAGTGTTGGGGGATAAGTATCTAATCTCCAGAGAGTGTTGGGGGATAGGTATCTAATCTCCATAGAGTGTTGGGGGATAGGTATCTAATCTCCAGAGTGTTGGGGGATAGGTATCTAATCTCCATAGTGTGTTGGGGGATAAGTATCTAATCTCCATAGAGTGTTGGGGGATAGGTATCTAATCTCCATAGTGTGTTGGGGGATAGGTATCTAATCTCCATAGAGTGTTGGGGGATAGGTATCTAATCTCCATAGAGTGTTGGGGGATAGGTATCTAATCTCCAGAGTGTTGGGGGATAGGTATCTAATCTCCATAGAGTGTTGGGGGATAGGTATCTAATCTCCATAGTGTGTTGGGGGATAGGTATCTAATCTCCATAGAGTGTTGGGGGATAGGTATCTAATCTCCATAGAGTGTTGGGGGATAGGTATCTAATCTCCATAGAGTGTTGGGGGATAGGTATCTAATCTCCAGAGTGTTGGGGGATAGGTATCTAATCTCCAGAGTGTTGGGGGATAGGTATCTAATCTCCAGAGTGTTGGGGGATAGGTATCTAATCTCCATACAGTGTTGGGGATAGGTATCTAATCTCCATAGAGTGTTGGGGGATAGGTATCTAATCTCCAGAGTGTTGGGGGATAGGTATCTAATCTCCAGAGTGTTGGGGGATAGGTATCTAATCTCCATACAGTGTTGGGGAGAGGTATCTAATCTCCAGAGAGTGTTGGGGGATAGATATCTAATCTCCAGAGTGTTGGGGGATAGGTATCTAATCTCCATAGAGTGTTGGGGGATAGGTATCTAATCTCCAGAGTGTTGGGGGATAGGTATCTAATCTCCATAGAGTGTTGGGGGATAGGTATCTAATCTCCAGAGAGTGTTGGGGGATAGGTATCTAATCTCCATAGAGTGTTGGGGGATAGGTATCTAATCTCCATAGAGTGTTGGGGGATAAGTATCTAATCTCCAGAGAGTGTTGGGGGATAGGTATCTAATCTCCATAGAGTGTTGGGGGATAAGTATCTAATCTCCAGAGAGTGTTGGGGATAGGTATCTAATCTCCATAGAGTGTTGGGGGATAGGTATCTAATCTCCAGAGTGTTGGGGGATAGGTATCTAATCTCCATAGAGTGTTGGGGGATAAGTATCTAATCTCCATAGAGTGTTGGGGGATAGGTATCTAATCTCCAGAGTGTTGGGGGATAGGTATCTAATCTCCATAGAGTGTTGGGGGATAGGTATCTAATCTCCATAGTGTGTTGGGGAATAGGTATCTAATCTCCATAGAGTGTTGGGGGATAGGTATCTAATCTCCATAGAGTGTTGGGGGATAGGTATCTAATCTCCAGAGTGTTGGGGGATAGGTATCTAATCTCCATAGAGTGTTGGGGGATAGGTATCTAATCTCCATAGTGTGTTGGGGGATAGGTATCTAATCTCCATAGAGTGTTGGGGGATAGGTATCTAATCTCCATAGAGTGTTGGGGGATAGGTATCTAATCTCCATAGAGTGTTGGGGGATAGGTATCTAATCTCCAGAGTGTTGGGGGATAGGTATCTAATCTCCAGAGTGTTGGGGGATAGGTATCTAATCTCCATACAGTGTTGGGGATAGGTATCTAATCTCCAGAGAGTGTTGGGGGATAGATATCTAATCTCCAGAGTGTTGGGGGAGAGGTATCTAATCTCCATACAGTGTTGGGGGATAGGTATCTAATCTCCAGAGTGTTGGGGGATAGGTATCTAATCTCCATACAGTGTTGGGGATAGGTATCTAATCTCCAGAGAGTGTTGGGGGATAGATATCTAATCTCCAGAGTGTTGTGGGATAGGTATCTAATCTCCAGAGTGTTGGGGGATAGGTATCTAATCTCCAGAGTGTTGGGGGATAGGTATCTAATCACCAGAGTGTTGGGGGATAGGTATCTAATCTCCATACAGTGTTGGGGAGAGGTATCTAATCTCCAGAGAGTGTTGGGGGATAGATATCTAATCTCCAGAGTGTTGGGGGATAGGTATCTAATCTCCAGAGTGTTGGGGGATAGGTATCTAATCTCCATACAGTGTTGGGGATAGGTATCTAATCTCCAGAGAGTGTTGGGGGATAGGTATCTAATCTCCAGAGAGTGTTGGGGGATAGGTATCTAATCTCCAGAGTGTTGGGGGATAGGTATCTAATCTCCAGAGTGTTGGGGGATAGGTATCTAATCTCCAGAGTGTTGGGGATAGGTATCTAATCATCACTCAATGTTCTGTGTAAATCTGTGGAGTGATGAGGCCCGAGCCTAGACTAATTCAAACTATATGCTGCTTCTAATAAACATATCAAGAAACACGAGAGTTGTCTGACTGAATATAAGTTTATAACTTTGTTGACTTTTCCACGTGATTCTGTGTAAAAGCTCTTCTTCTCTCTCCAGTTTTGCGGCGGTGAGCAGCCCGTCATGCGCGTGTATCAGACCCACCTGTACCCACAGGAAGTGATGTATGCGGTGCTGGTCCACGGTCCGGCCAATCAGGAGTTCTCAGACTATCCTCTTCTGACCGACGACCCAAACGCTGTCTGCTGCTACAAAGATGGCCGCTTCATCTGGAGGCCTGAGGCCATGTGTGCAACTCACAGGTGAGAAAACAACAATGACAGGTAACCTGGGAGGTTCAGACAGGAAATGAGTTATGGATTGACTTCCTGTCTCTTTGTCAGCTACGAGTTGGTCCAGAACCCGGAGACTCAGCAGATGGAGGCTCGGACCTACGAGCCCAACTTCTGGCCCCAGTACTACGTCTGGGATAACGTGGGCATCGCTCTGCATGTGGAGAAGGATAAGGTGATCACTTCATCTTTGTTTTCTTGTCTACATCTCAGCGTCAGACCTTTCTCTACATTTCATATCTTTATATGGAGTGGATCTGGTCCGTCTTCTTTAAGGACTCATTTCAGAGTTTGATATCAGCTCCTTTTTTTCCTCAGAAGAAGCACCACGGCCCTTGTTATTAAGGGAATACAAAAATATATTTAAAAAGTCCCAAATGTGAAACATGTCTAGAAGAAAATGTGTAAAAAGAAAGAAGAAATCCCCCAAAATATCTTATATCCAAAGAATACTTGAAAAACTCCTGAAAAACATCTGAAAAACTAATTTGAAAGATAAATAAAAGTTAGAGAAATTTGAAGAACATTTTAATTTGATGAGATTTTGTGATAAATGTGAAGAATTTTTAAACGAAATGGAGAAAATTCCACATAAATATAGAAATAGAAATATAGAAATGTGGAAAAACGATATATATCTTTATGTATATATGTGACAATGTAAAGGGCTGTCAATCGATTAAAATATGTAATTGATATTTATTCATTGGGATTTCCGTTTTTTCTAAATGTTTTTAAAGGGATATCTTTCAGGTTCAGAAAAAGTGCACGCGTTAAAAAAGTGAAAGTTGTGTTTTTAACACATTGACTTTTATCGTCCTAATATTTATTTATTCATAAATAATATGATTTAAATATAGAAATGTGGAAAAACTATATATATATAAAACTATGTAAAGGGCTGTGAATCGATTATAATATGTAATTGCAATTTATTCATTTTAAATTATTTTCACGTGTTAAAAAAGTGAATACCATTAAAAGAAAGTTGTGTTATTAACACATTGACTTTTATCGTCCTAATATTTATTCATAAATAATATGATTTAAAAAGGATTGTTAAGTGACGTGTTCCCAGAGGCTCATGGGAGTTGTAGTTAATGATGGGGTCCATGTTGCTGAATCTGAGCTCTTCCTGTTTCAGCTGCTGGAGTTCGGTCCGGACCGACTGAGAGAGAAACTGAAGTTCTGCGAAGGAGAAAAACTTCCCCACGCTCCGGTCGAGTTTGATGGCTTCCCGTCTGCTGAGGCGACTGTGCAGGACTTATGGCCTGATGACCGCTCCCTGGAGAGAGATGAAGACCCCTCCCCACTGGAGAGAGATGAAGAGCAGGACATTAATAAAGCAGAATAGATCAGAGTTTAGATAAGCACATCCTGCCTTCACTGAACTAACATTACATTCAGAGTTGGAGCTAAATATTGGTTTATGTTATTTTATAAGTAAACATTTATTTTCTGGCCGTTTTAGTTTTAGTGAATGAATCATTAATTATCGTAATAATTGTAGTTGCAGTAGTTCTCTATGCTTTGATTGGAATACTACAATAAACGGATGAAAGGATGTTCTGCCTGGACATTGGACTTTATTCCCTGCGTAACATTTGCTTTCTGGGCCCAGCGGCAGTTTGAGTTTAAGTTAGTTTATTATTGTATTTCTTTAGTTAGCCGTAGCATTCAGGATGATCAGGAAACACCAAACCAAGGGTCCAAATCTGGCCAGGACACTTTGGGGAAATATCTAACAGGAACATTTTGATTTCATTAGATCACATTATTCACACTTATATCAATAATCAGGGTTTTTAAGACTTACATATAAATATTCTAAATAACTAATACAAAAAGTACATATAAATAATGTAAATAAATACCACATATAAATATGTATAAGCAGGCAGTATACTGTAAGTTTAGGAGTATTAAAGGTGTGAAATAACTACAGATATTATGGGATTAAGATGAAACATGGTTCATATTCAGGAGGATTTATTTTCCCGTTGTTAAACCCGAGAGGACCCTAATCCGGGTCTGGCGGGTAGTTTTTTCACAAAACTGTGTCTCAGGGCTTCTTAATATTTAAAAACCTATTAATGTGTCATACTCACTTAACGGTTAGAAACTCAGCTAACTGAAGGTACGAACCATTTTTACCGAAACAAAGCACAAGTCTCACAAGAAGCGTCTAAATTAGCCCTAAGCGAAAAAATGCTAACGCACTTAGCACAGAACTCAAGGTAAAAATACCCTTATTACTTATCGTAACTGCACATAAAATATATCCGATTAAAGCTGAGATTCCACAGATTATATAGGTATTAGTATCATCACTGAGCGATCAGAACTCGCGACAGGGGAAGCAAACACAGACATCACAACACGTAGCATTACGGAGCAAACACGGGACATCGTCTCACCTTAGCTGTTGGTTTCTGATCAAAAGTCGTTAATGGCATTAAAACGATAAAAACGCTGCTGAAGGTTAATCCATAGGTTAATCCAATGTGTCTGTGTGTGATACTCTGTAATAGTAAAAGTACTAACACTACACTGTATTAATACTCTATTACAGTAAAAGTACTAATATTGCACTGTATTAATACTCTGTTACAGTAAAATACTAATATTCAAGGTTCAAGGTTCTTTATTGTCAATCTGACATAGCTACAGAGTAATTATGCAGTTGAAAATCTTATGTCACAGACTTCTCCAACAATGCAACATAATAACATAACATAATAACAATAAGAGCATGAGCAATACAAAAATAATAATAGTTATAAAAATGAAATAAAGTTATGATGTGGAATAGTGCAGTATGAGTCTATATACAAGTTATTGGAATGATATATATATATTAGATATTAGATACATACTACTGAGTAGCAGATGAATGTTTGATGTTGTTTCAACAGTTCAATTGTTTAACAGTCTCACTGCCCGCGGGAAGCAACTGTCTCCGAATCTTCTTGTCCTTGCCAGGATGCTGCGGTAACGTCTGCCAGACGGCAACAGAAAGAACAGTTTGTGGCTGGGGTGATGGGGGTCTTTGATAATCCGTAGTGATTTCTTCCTGACCCGCTGGGAGTAAAGGTCCTCCATGGATAGCAGCTCCGTCCTGGTGATGTGCTGTGCAGTTTTCACCACCCTCTGTAAAGCCTTACGATCGAGGTCGGTGCAGCTGCCGTACCAGGCCGTCATGCTGCCAGTGAGGATACTCTCTATCGTGCACCTGTAGAAGTTGCAGAGTATCCTGGAATCCATTTTGAACCTCCTCAACCTGCGGAGGAAGAAGAGCCGCTGTCGAGCTTTCTTGGTGATGGTGGTGGTGTGAAGAGACCATGTCAGGTCCTCAGTGATGTGGACCCCAAGGAACCTGAAGCTTTTGACTCTCTCCACCGTAGTCCCATTGATGGCGATGGGGGCGTGTCCCTCTCCCTGCTGCTTCCTGTAGTCCACAATCAGCTCCTTTGTTTTACTGATGTTGAGATGGAGGTTGTTCTCCTGGCACCAAGATGTCAGGTTTTCGACCTCCTCTCTGTACGCCGTCTCGTCATCGTCTGTGATCTGGCCGATGACGGTCGTGTCATCAGCAAACTTCACGATGGTGTTGGAGCTGTGTGTGGCCATGCAGTCGTGGGTGAACAGGGAGTAGAGGAGAGGGCTGAGCACGCAGCCTTGAGGGGCACCGGTGTTGAGAATCAGGGTGGAGGATGTGATATTTCCCACCCGCACTGCCTGGGGTCTGCCCGTCAGGAAGTTCAGGATCCAGTCACAGAGGGCGCTGTTGAGCCCGAGGTCTCTGAGCTTGATGGCCAGCTTGGAGGGCACAATGGTGTTGAATGCTGAACTGTAGTCAATGAACAGCATTCTCACATATGTGTTCCTGTTCTTCGGGTCCAGGTGTGAGAGGGCAGTGTGGAGGGTGAGGGCTATGGCGTCGTCTGTAGACCTGTTTGCTCTGTAGGCAAACTGCAGGGGGTCCAGAGATTCAGGGAGGAGGTGATGAATAATTTGACTAACCGCTCAAAGCACTTCATTATGATGTGGTGAGTGCTACTGGGCGGTAGTCGTTGGGGCAGGTGATGATTGTCTTTTTGGGGACAGGAATGATGGTGGAGTGTTTAAAACATGTGGGGACTACAGACTGCAGCAGGGACCTGTTGAAGATGTCTGTGAACACCTCTGCCAGCTGAACTGCACACACCCTGAGAACACGGCCAGGGATGCCATCAGGTCCAGGAGCCTTGTGTGGGTTAACCCTTTTAAAGGATTTACACACATCTGCCCTATTTAAAACAAAAGGGCAGTGTAGCTCCTGGTCCCTCTGTACCTCCACAGCCTGGCTGCTCTCAAAGCGTGCAAAAAAACTGTTTAGCTCATCTGGGAGAGATGCGCACGCAGACACTCCCGCAGCACCCCCCCGCTGCTCCTTTGTAGTCAGTCATTGTCCTTAGTCCCGCCCACATATTCCTAGTGTTACAGCCTTTGAAGTCAGATTCCACCTTGTCTTTGTACTGTCTCTTTGCATTTTTAATTGCTCTCCGGAGATCATACCTAGACTTCCTGTACTCCTCCAAATCTCCCGCTGTGTGCGCGAGAGTGCGCGCTTTCAGTTTGCCGCGCACCTCACCGTTTACCCAGGGCTTTTGATTTGGGAATGTCCGTACAGAAACCTTCGGTACCACGTCATCGATGCATTTCCCAATGTAGCAGATGACAGTGTCCATGTGTGTGTTGATGTTATTGTCCTCAAACACACTCCAATCCGTAGATGCAAAGCAATCCTGCAGTGCCTCATCTGACTCCTCGCTCCATCGTTGTACTGTCCTTGTTATCGGTCTGTCCCTTTTAAGTTTCTGCTTGTACGCAGGCAACAACAGTAGTGAGATATGGTCTGATTTGCCGAAGGGAGGGCGAGGGAGAGCCTTATATCCATTCCGGAAAGGGGAATAAACATGGTCCAGTATGTTTCCCCCGCGCGTCGGGAAGTTGATGTGTTGGTAATATTTTGGCAAAACCTTCTTCATGTTGGCGGTGTTGAAATCTCCGGCCACAACGAACGCCGCATCTGGCCGTGAAGTCTCGGTTTTATCAATAAACCCAAACAGCTGATTGAGTGCCGTGTTGTTGTCGGCGAGTGGCTGCGGCGGGATATACACTGCTGTTATCACAACAGATGTGAATTCCCTCGGCAGATGGAAGGCCCGACATGAGATCATGAGGTGCTCTAGCTGTGCGGAACAGTCCGATGAAATAATCTTCACATCTGAGCACCAGTTGTTGTTAGTCATTACACACACACCGCCTCTCTTACTTTTCCCCGAGTTAGCAGTCCGGTCCTGACGAAAAATAGAGAATCCGTCAGGGACAATAGCGGAGTCCGGGATAGCGGGGTTGAGCCAAGTCTCAGTGAGAATTAACACGTTACAGTTCTTAATGTCCCGTTGAAAAGCAATCCGGCTTCTGAGTTCATCTAGCTTATTTTCAATGGATTGAACATTAGCCAGAAGAATACTCGGAAGAGGGGGCCGATTCTCTCGTTTCCTCAGTCTGACCAGCAACCCGGCCCGGCATCCCCGCTTTGTCTTCTTCTTGCGTCTCTCAGGTAGAACAGCAACAGGTAGCCATGGTGAATCTCCATTGTTTGTCGGAGGGTTATTATTGCACTGTATTAATACTCTGTTACAGCGGCAGTAATCTGTAATTATGAATGGTTAATCCATCATTAAGGTAGTACTCTGATCTCAGCGCTCACTCTGGTGGAACCATCTGCTTTCCCTATTGTTGAGTGTGACCTAGAACATCCGGTTGCTCAGAGGACATCGTGTGACATTTCTAAGTTTGTCATCAGCTGTCATGTGGAAACTGTTTTTGAGGAGTAGCCTCTGTTGGAATTAATCAAAACCTGCTGACAGTTTCGACAAAGGCCACGCCCGTTGGCAGCTTCTCTTGATAGCCGTCTGCGATGTGTTGGGAGAGGCAGTGGATTCATCTGCAAGCAGCTTGGTCTTTGATCAGCTTCTATCTGAGGGGAGAGTCGGCTAAAAAGTGGTCTCTCAAGCAGCTTGTAGGTGGTCCATAGTAGAGAGATGGGCCGGTAGTTCTTGGAAGGTGGGGATCTGTCCCAGGTTCCCCCCCACACACACACACAGACACAAAACATCCAGCACCAGTCACTTTCACGCTGCTGTGGAAAATATGTTGCACTCTCATTTGCACTATGTACATCATCTCATCTTTTTGTATATATCCTGCTTACTTTGGAAGGAATCGGTTATTTTGTGTTTTTTTTGTAATTATTGATTGTTCTTGTATTTTAATGTGTATGTATATATATAGTTATATAAATAAGTTGGGGTATAGGTATGTATATACATATTTTATATATATTGTATATCCTTTATTTTATTGTATACCTCTGGACTGTGGGGAACAGTATTTCGATCTTTCTGTGTGTAAAAACATATTTTGAGATTGACAATAAAGTTGACTTTGACTTTGACTTGCTATGGCTGGAATAGGAGATTATCCTCTTCAACATCTACACCAATGACCAGCCCCTCCCGGAAAGATGCAGCAGGTCTATTAATGCAGATGACCTAGCCAGAGCAACACAGCAACACCTTCCCAGAGCCAACCAGGAACGAGGCCTATCAGATATGTCTGCGTAGTATCTTGACACCCACCTGCCTCTGTGTTACGACCCCCTCCACTCCACTAGGGGGCTCTCCTTTGTGTTCTGCTTGCTGGCTCTTGTTTGTGTTTCAGGTGATCAACCTGATGAGCCACACCTGGACCGTCGACATAAAAGGCCAACACCCTCCCTTACTGCTGGCACTCTACTGTTGGACACACGTATTTGTTTCTGCACATTTCCACACACCCATACACGCATCCTGATGACTGACTTCCACGGTTAGGTTTCTTTGAAGCCCTTTTTTTGTATTATTGTAAATTAATACGCTTTTTGTTAAACTTAACTTGTCTGGTCTTCCATCTTTGTTGCAGCCTGTGAGCCGGGCCGTAACAAATGGGGACTCATCCGAAATGTTTGACATTGTTTCTAGTTGTGTAGTGCAGGCATCTTTGTCTGCTTGTTAGTGGATTGAAAGGCTGAGACTTCTTCTTCTTCTTCTTCAACACTGAGACTTCTTCTTCCTTCTTCTTCTTCTTCAACGGCTGAGCCTGCTAACAGGAATCGGATCAGCTGTAACTTGGTAGGCAGGTGCACCTCGTTGTGTGCATGCTGGTTGGTTGAGAGACATGGACAAGTGTGGTGAGTAGATGTTTGTTTTTGTTGGATAATGTAAGCAGTTGTAATGAAATGCAGGTGGGTGGTGTTTTTGTTTTTCGTCGCTAAGCTCGTTATATTGGTGATTTTTGTAGCTGATTTTTGGTGGTCCTGTGAGTGTCTCTCACTTCTGTCCCTGTAGGCTTCAGAACTGACTCCCTTTGGAATTCGTTGGGGGGTTTTAGTGTAGTGTGGACGTGGTTAGAGCTTTTAGCTCGGGAGCACGTCCAAAGCTGCGGGTGGAGTTGCTGGTTGCTTTACCGGGCTTGTGGGTTTCAGTTCATAAATACCCACCATAAGTAGCACCTGAAGACTAGGGGGGAGTTTAAGTAGTTTCTGTTTGGTTTGGTAGATAGAGGGACAGGACTGCTGTTATCTGTGTGCTATCTGAGATCGGCTGCAAATGTGTTAAGTGACTTTACAATGTTTACATGAGTGTTTATCTGTCTCGCCGTAGTGAAAGGGCCCATGTCATGGCCATTTCCACTGATCATAATTACATTGTTGAGGTATACTAAAATAGATTTATACTGTGCAATTTTCCAAACTCACATTGGTTTCGCATACAGCATCTCTGTCAAGTATGTGTATTCAGCAGTATTCACTCTCTCCACTAAACGACTCGTTGGAGCTCTTGCCCCCCCCCTCCCTGTGAGCCTAGTGTGCTCCGATTGGTCAGCTCGGCCACTCTGTTCTGATTAGTCAACCACCAGAGAGGCTCCGCCCGCTTTTTTCGGCTCGCTCTCAGCGGAACATCAGTCTTATAATGGCGTCGGTACAGCCGTATATTTTATACGCTAACTAACCGAACTGTACCTACAACTGTTATAGAAGTGTGTGATGGCCCCAGGGCCTTTGTGCAGGTGTGTTGCAGGTCTTACGATGGGGTGGAGCTGAAGAGGCTAATCAGCGCGATCACGGACACCTGGCCGGAGCCGAGGTGCTATTAAGCCCAGCTGCCCGGAGTCACACGGCGGCCCGTCTCTCTCCAAAGCGGCTCGGCGATCCTCTCCCCTCGACCACCTATCTCTGCATTTACCACAATAAATGTGCCGTGGTTTTGTAAACTCGTGTATGTCTCCTTGTCTTTCCGTTGTGGCCTACGAGCCGGTCATAACAAAGAGCAAGTTATTTTTACCTGTAATAAACTACTACTGTTTGATGAGAAATCAACTCATGGTTTGCTATATATGAATGATATGTTATAGGAGCAAATAATTCAGGGAAGAAAGGATAGGCCTACTAAGTATTTCCATTAAACTTTATTTTTAGAAATGTACAAAATGAACATAAATATACATATATACACGGTATATCATCCATTCCTCCCCGCATCTTGCCTGGGCGCAGCCGGTGCTTTTTAGGACGAGGCCTCAGTGTGGTAGTCCCGTCATGTATTGTCCGGCAGGATCTGGCTGGACGAAATCAAATGCAAATCACAAAATATTAGAGAAACTTAGTTGTTTTAGATTCGTTAGTAGTTGTGGTAGGAGTGTGGATCTATCTAATCCATCTAATGAACAGCTTGCCAGCTAATATGCTAACCTAGCTTTCTTGTTTACCTTAGCAAACACGATATGAACGCTAGCTCGGAGGAACGGCAACTATAATGTAGTGTAATAAAACTACTATGAACAAAAGCTAGTGGTTCATATTAGGCTAGCAATAACGTGTTTATAATTGCAATCTTATACGGGTAGTCTGCTACGTTCGGTCATTCATTGTAACTTGCATGAATACATTGTTTTGCGCTAGCATGTATAGCTAGCCTCGTTAGCTATACATGCAGTATGTACATGTACTGTCACAATGTACGGTAAATCACCCGGAGTATACTGTATGAGTATTCCGTGTGTGTGACTGCAGACATTCTCCTGCCATGACAAACATGTAAGGCCATCTGCTGACATTGTAGTTGATATATTTAAACGCTAGCAACGTAGCATAACACAAATGTTTTTCCGAGCAAACCCATGTCTAGCTCCGTTGGTTAGATCGGTAGCATACACGCTACGCCAGCTATAATGTAATTACGTTTCGCGACTGACCGCACGGCAAATCACCCGGAGTATACTGTCAATAGGTATTTTGTGTGTGAATGCAGACATTCTCCTGCTATGAGATACATGTATGCAAGGCCATCTGCTGATATTAGAGTTGATATATGGAAACGCTAGCAACTTAGTTAGCACAGTTAGCACTGTGTCAATGGCTTAGCAGTCCGACACAGTTTACACATTTAAACAGTCTTGTTTGATAAATACACAAATAACAATGCAAACTTACAGGTTGTGTACCCAAATCTTCCCCTGCTCCAAACGGTCCAAACAAACTAGGAATAGCATCGTCCTTCAGTTTCAAATGCTGTGCATATCCGGCCTCAAACTGGGCAATGTTTTGGAAGCTTTCGTCTGTGAAATGCCGGTTCTTCGAACCTCTGAAGGAACAGTGTTAAAAAGACATTTCAACCACTGACTTCGTCGTGGTTCTTCCGTCGGTAGGACAAACAGCTCAGATTTCTCCTCACATTTCAGGAAACAGGTTCTTGGCAGTGGCATGACTGGATCGATTGTGAACTGAACCAGAGCTTCCAACAGTAAATGTTAGGCTGGCAGAGGGTGCGGCCAGCGCCGCTGGGTGTGGCCATAGCTCTTCGGGATTGGTCCATTTCGTTTCGGGTACCGCATGATGTCATGCGGTACCCGGAAGAATCAAATGGGCAGTGACGTATCTCCAACGAGGCGTTTTGGGGAGGTATTTTCTGTGTTAGAGTTTTACTCGCTACAGGGTGTACTTTGAGGGTTTTGACTCTGCACACCGTTTACATGCATAAAAACCTTCATAACACACAAGGGGACGGGTAATAACCGGAAAAGCATGACATGGGAGCTTTAAATAATGTTTGTGTTTTCCTGTTAGTAGCTTGACCCTGGAAAACCGTTTGGCTTTATTTCTAAAACAAGTCTTCTGGGTTGTGGTGATATCTTAGTGCAGGATGCTACAGTGGTTTATGTGGAAGTGAGTAGATGGTTTAGCTTTAGCAAGCTTTGTCTAGCTGCAGGTCATTTGTCGGACACTGGTGAATGTTTATCTGTTTTTGGACTTCCTGTTAATGCTCTTCCATGCATGGCCCATCATCCACCCCCCTTATCTTCAGTGTGTGTTCTCTCTGATCTCCATCTTTCCTGTAAACTCTTAGAAAGCTGCTATTGGACAGCGCCCGGGGAGACATGGTGAGTGGGGGGATGGGTGTCCGGTGCCTTGCTCAAGGGCACCACGGCAGGGCCCAGAAGGTGAACTGGGACCTCTCCAAGTAGCAGTCCACACTCCATACTTAGATCTGTTTGAGCCACTGCCGGACCAGGAACAACCTCCTATAACGACTAACAAATGTACAGTGGGGGGCCCACCCACCCAAGCACACTGCGTACATTGGCACTAGCTCTGTGCTTCTCCACTGCTGAATATGCATGTCCAGTATGGAGAAGATCTAGTCATGCACGTAAACTAGACCCTATCCTCAACGAGACATGCAGGATTGTGACAGGGTGTATTAAAACAACCCCCGTAAACTGCCTGTATGTCCTCTCTGGCATCGCCCCCCCTGACACCCGCAGAGCAATCATCACCAAAGCAGAGCGCACAGAGCAGGCCAATCACAACTGGCCCCAACTTCACGAGCACCCTGCTGCCCGCCTTAACTCCAGGAGCAGTTTTCTGGACACCACTGAAGTACTGGAGACCCCCCCCCCCCCAACTGGTGCCAGGACTACTGAATGGCAGAACTGGTGGAACAGCTTTGGCAGCCAAACATCCCATTGGACGGAGAGAGGCGTCACCCCAGACCAGTGTCTCGCTACTGGCTGCGACCCACCTTGGGCTGTCTGGAAAACAATAAAGCGCCTGCGAGTCGGCGAAGGACGTTGCAAGGCGTCCATGAAGAAATGGAAAACAACAACTTCCGCTGCATGTGTGTGTGGCCATGCATGTGTGTGTGGAGATGCATGTGTGTGTGGTAGGGATGTTAAGATTCACCGATTCGCATCGGTGCACCGGCATAAACGTTCAAGATGCGAGTGCACCGGTTGAAAGAGTGCACATCGGCTACAGTCTGGGTTGAACTCGCGATGCATCGATTGTAGCGTCTTTGCATCGGTAAAAAAACGATTCATTCATATAATATCCCCTCATCTTGTCAGCACTCAGCAGAGACGATCTTTGATCTTTGCTTCGCCACTACGGAGGCCGAGAGTCTCAGTTATCAACACACATGGAAGTCGAGGAGAAAGAGAAACACAGCGCACCGAAAAATACCTACAAATCAAACGTTTGGCAACACTTCGAATTTTTCAAGAAAGACGGTCAACTTGAAAAATCGCTCGCAAATTGTAAACGATGCCGTGCGGCTTTAAAGTACACACGTAGTACGAGGAACTTAGCGACGCACATAAAGAGGCGACATGGGGTCTGCGGCTGAAAAGAGAAACCTGAAAGTTAGACATATGAGTTCAATCACTCAGTGAGGTGTTCTGTCAGTGAGAGTGGTGTTTAGTTTACAACAGCCTGTGACTGCCAATAATAGTTTAAATGTCTTCCTTACTGTAAGCAGTTATGAAATACCTGTTTGTGAAAGGTTATTTGTATTATTTACTGTTCCTATAGAAACCACTGCTTTCTGCTCACTGGTGAGTTAGCCTATGAATGAGTGTTAAGCACATCAGGCTGGCAGTTGTATGTGCATTGCACTATGGTAGTTGTTATTTGCACATTGTTAATCCTGGGCAATGCATCCTTAAATTGTTTAACTGTGAGGTGTTATAACATTGTACTTTACTCTGGAGAGTTTTTTAAGGTAACAAAGAAACAGCATGATGGGATGTGCAGTACTAGTAGAGAGAACCAAATATGTAAAGCACTTTTTTGTTAATTTATGATTTGCTGCATATAAGGATTAAAACAAAAATCCTCTGTCGTACCATATTGAAGTATCATTATTTTGCATCGTGTTGAATCGCATCGTATCGCCCCGTATCGCATAATGTTGAATCAAATCGTATTGAACTATATCGCAACAGGGGTGAATCGTATCGCCCGGTGTTTCAAATGTATCGTTAATGTATCGTATCGTTGGCAACGTATCGAGATGCGCATCGCATCGGCCTCAGTGATGGAGATGCACATCCCTAGTGTGTGGAGATGCATGTGTGCGTGGCCATGCATGTGTGTGTGGAGATGCATGTGTGTGTGGCCATGCATGTGTGTGTGGAGATGCATGTGTGTGTGGAGATGCATGTGTGTGTGGAGATGCATGTGTGTGTGGCCATGCATGTGTGTGTGGCCATGCATGTGTGTGTGGAGATGCATGTGTGTGTGGAGATGCATGTGTGTGTGGAGATGCATGTGTGTGTGGAGATGCATGTGTGTTTGGAGATGCATGTGTGTGTGGAGATGTATTTGGACGGTTTGGTTCAGGTGACTGTTTGTAGAGACAAGTGTGTTGAGTTTTGTGGGAATGAGACATTTCTTGGCAGTAAAAAAATAAAAACCGGATTGACTGAAAGATAAGGGAGGGAAACAAGTGAAGAATCTGTTGAAACATGTTTACGGTTCCTCCATCTCATGATGACGCACATTATTTGCATTTCCCAACGGGGCCTCTCGACTACATAAAGACAGGTGTTGGTAGGTGGGGTTTATCTTTAGTCTCACTGTACTCTGTCAGCTGTAATAGATCGTCCTGAGAGGAGAGCCAGCTGATCATGGAGTCTGGAACGAACAGGATAGGACGTAAGTTTCACTTTGTAAAGAAGGAGCATCTGAAGCTGGATGATCTGAGAAAGAGAAAGCGCTCAGGAAACGATTACCTCTTTATAAATGACAGAATCCCTGAATACCCGCGACCAGAGATCCTTGTGAGCCACCTGAAGCACAACACCAACAGACAGGGTTTGGAAGGCATCAAGGAGTCCGGAGGCTTCAAGGGAAAACAAGACCTGGTGTGGTGGGGTCTGTCGGTGGGGGGGGAGGAACTCAGATCAGCTGAGCAGCGCCTCCTCCAGGAAACATACCCGGACCGAACAGAGCAGCAGGTCCAGGATCAGCAGAGCTTCCTGGGGGAGTTTGCCTCCTCGCCGGCCTTCAAGAAGAGCTCCAGGCTGGGATCATACCGCTTCACCTTCCCCCTTCAGGAGCTGCTGGAGGCCTACAGTCTGCAGGTACTGAGGTGTAGGACTCATAATGCTGACTCATGTCAGGGTGTAGGACTCATAATGCTGACTCATGTCAGGGTTGAGGACTCATAGTTTATAACTCTGTTGAACGACTTTTCCACATGATTCTGTGATTCTGTGATTCTGTGTAAAAGCTCTTCTTCTCTCTCCAGTTTTGCGGCGGTGAGCAGCCCCTCATGCGGGTGTATGAGACCCAACTGTACAGACAGGAAGTGATGTACGCGGTGCTGGTCCACAGTCCGGCCAATCAGGAGCAGTTCTCTGAATATCCTCTTCTGACCGACGACCCAAACGCTGTCTGCTGCTACAGAGATGGCCGCTTCATCTGGAGGCCTGAGGCCATGTGTGAAACTCACAGGTGAGAAAACAACAATGACAGGTAACCTGGGAGGGACAACAAGGAAATGAGTTATGGATTGACGTCCTGTCTCTCTGTCAGACTCAAGTTGTTCCGGAACGATGAGACTCGGCAGATGGAGGTTCTGCCCTGCTGCCCTAAAGAGTTCTATGTCTGGGATAATGTGGGCATCGCTCTGCATGTGAAGGAGGACAAGGTGATCACTTCCTCTTTGTCTTCTTGTCCACAGCTCAGCGTCAGGCTTTTCTCTACATTTCATATAATTATATATTTCCAGGATAACTTTGTAGGACGGACCAGAGTGGATCTGGTCCGTCTTCTTCAAGGACTGGTTTCAGAGTTTGATATCAGCTCCTTTTCTCAGAAGCACCACGGCCCTTGTTATTAAGGAAATACAAAATATATTCAAAAAGTGAAACATGTCGAGAAGAAAATGTGTAAAAGGAAAGAAAAAAACCCAAAATATCTTATAACGAAAGAATACTTGAAAAACCTTCAAAAACATCTGAAAAACAATTTTTGAAGATAAAAGTCATAAAAATGTGAATAACATTTTTTATTTCATGAGATTTTGTGAAATAAATGTGAAACATTTCTTTCTGAATGATAAAAAAAAAATATATATATATATCAGACAATGTAAAGGGCTGTCAATCGATTAAAATATTTAATTGAAATGTATTCATTGGGATTTCCATAGTTTCTAAATGTTTTTAAAGGGAAATCTTTCAGGTTTTTAATTCTCTCATCAGGTTCAGAAAACGTGCATGCGTTAAAAAGTGAAAGTTGTTTTATTAACACATTGACTTTGACCGTTCTAATATTTATTTATAAATAATATGAATTATAAAATGATTTTGAACGTGTTCCCAGAGGCTCATGGGAGTTGTAGTTAATGATGGGGTCCATGTTGCTGAATCTGAGCTCTTCCTGTTTCAGCTGCTGGAGTTCGGTCCGGTCCGACTGAGAGAGAAACTGAAGTTCTGCGAAGGAGAAATACTCAAAACACAGGTCCAGTTTGGAGACAGGCTTCTCTACCCTCAGGTCCAGTTTGATGAATTCCTGTTAGCCGAGGCGACTGTTCGGAGTCTTTGGCCTGAAGACCCCTCCCCACTGGAGAGAGATGAAGACCCCTCCCCACTGGAGAGAGATGAAGAGCAGGACATTAATAAAGCAGAATAGATGAATCAGAGTTTAGATAAGCACATCCTGCCTTCACTGAACTAACATTACATTCAGAGTTGGAGCTATATATTGGTTTATGTTATTATTAGGGTCTGAGACCTAGGTCGGCGAAGACCCTATTGAAATCGGTCGCGCAGCGACCGATAAACCTTTGACCCCCGCAACATATGTGAAAACTCACCAAATTTTGCACGCGCGTCAGAAGTGGTGCAACTTGCGATATGTAATTGGTTCCGGAACCTTGCGTAAAAAATTACGTAGGCCACGCCCACTTCCGTTTTTAACGTAAACTCCCCCCACTTTAACTTTCACGTAAACGAACGAAACTCGCGACGCATATCTAGGGTGCGGAGACAAACAAAAAAGCCTCTTGGAGGGGTATAAAATAACGTACAGGAAGTCGGACATTTTGAATTTTGGCGTCGGAAAAACGCGATTTATCGCGTTTTTCATCCTCTGCACGAAATCTATCTTCTCCCAGGAACTTTATCCGTATGACTCGAAATTCGTCGGGTAGCGTCTCGAGACATGGGCAATTCAAAGTTATCACAGAAGTTTTTTTCTTTCGCACGGCGTAGCCGTGATTTGGCGCCAAAGTTCGCGTTCGCTTGATGCTAGGCGATCCCTCGCCATGGAACACGATGATGTCATAACACCAACTGACATACTCAGAACGCCACCAAACTTCACATGATGGTTAACACTGCGGCCCTGAACAGCTCTACGTCAAATTTGATGTTACTTAATATGGCGTTACCATGGCAACGCATCCCTCGCCATAAAACACGGTGTCGCTGTAACTCCAATGAACACGGTCCCATCGTCCCCCAATCTTCACTTTTATATCACCGGTCCATGCCTCAACAGCTCTACGTGAAATCTGAGATCTCACCGTATGCCGTTTCCATGGCAACGCATCCCTCGCCATAAAACACAATGTTGTCTTAAGTCAATGGAAAATGGTCCAAACTGCACCACACTTCAGATGATGGCTAATGGTCCGGCCCTCAACAGCTCTATGCCAATTATGGGATGTCATCATATGCTGTTTCCATGGCAACGCATCCCTCGCCATAAAACACAATGTTGTCTTAAGTCAATGGAAAATGGTCCAAACTGCACCACACTTCAGATGATGGCTAATGGTCCGGCCCTCAACAGCTCTATGCCAATTATGGGATGTCATCATATGCTGTTTCCATGGCAACGCATCCCTCGCCATAAAACACAATGTTGTCTTAACTCAATGGAAAAGGTTCCAAACTGCACCAGACTTCAGATGATGGCTAATGGTCTGGCCCTCAACAGCTCTACGTGAAATCTGAGATCTCACCGTATGCTGTTTCCATGGCAACGCATCCCTCGCCATAAAACACAATGTTGTCTTAACTCAATGGAAAAGGTTCCAAACTGCACCAGACTTCAGATGATGGCTAATGGTCTGGCCCTCAACAGCTCTACGTGAAATCTGAGATCTCACCGTATGCCGTTTCCATGGCAACGCATCCCTCGCCATAAAACACAATGTTGTCTTAAGTCAATGGAAAATGATCCAAACTGCACCAGACTTCATATGATGGCTAATGGTCCGGCCCTCAACAGCTCTACACCAATTATGGGATGTCATCATATGCCGTAGCCATGGCGACAGATCCCTCGCCATGAAACACGGTGTTGTCCTAACTCAATGGAAAAACTTCCAAACTGCACCAGACTTCAGATGACAGTTAATGGTCCGGCCCTCAACAGCTCTACACCAATTATGGGATGTCATCATATGCCGTTTCCATGGCAACGCATCCCTCGCCATAAAACACAATGTTGTCTTAAGTCAATGGAAAATGGTCCAAACTGCACCACACTTCAGATGACAGTTAATGGTCCGGCCCTCAACAGCTCAACGCCAATTATGGGATGTCATCATATGCCGTTGCCATGACGACAGATCCCTCGCCATGACACACGGTGTTGTCTTAACTCAATGGAAAATGGTCCAAACTGCACCAGACTTCAGATGACAGTTAATGGTCCGGCCCTCAACAGCTCAACGCCAATTATGGGATGTCATCATATGCCGTTGCCATGGCGACAGATCCCTCGCCATGACACACGGTGTTGTCTTAAGTCAATGGAAAATGGTCCAAACTGCACCAGACTTCAGATGATGGCTAATGGTCTGGCCCTCAACAGCTCTACGCCAATTATGGGATGTCATCATATGCCGTTTCCATGGCAACGCATCCCTCGCCATAAAACACAATGTTGTCTTAAGTCAATGGAAAATGGTCCAAACTGCACCAGACTTCAGATGATGGCTAATGGTCTGGCCCTCAACAGCTCTACGCCAATTATGGGATGTCATCATATGCCGTTTCCATGGCAACGCATCCCTCGCCATAAAACACAATGTTGTCTTAAGTTAATGGAAAATGGTCCAAACTGCACCAGACTTCAGATGACAGTTAATGGTCCGGCCCTCAACAGCTCAACGCCAATTATGGGATGTCATCATATGCCGTTGCCATGGCGACAGATCCCTCGCCATGACACACGGTGTTGTCTTAACTCAATGGAAAATGGTCCAAACTGCACCAGACTTCAGATGACAGTTAATGGTCCGGCCCTCAACAGCTCTACGCCAATTATGGGATGTCATCATATGCCGTTTCCATGGCAACGCATCCCTCGCCATAAAACACAATGTTGTCTTAAGTCAATGGAAAATGGTCCAAACTGCACCAGACTTCAGATGATGGCTAATGGTCTGGCCCTCAACAGCTATACGCCAATTATGGGATGTAATCATATGCCGTTTCCATGGCAACACATCCCTCGCCATAAAACACGGTGTCGCTGTAACTCCAATGGACACGGTCCCATCGTCCCCCAATCTTCACTTTTATATCACCGGTCCATGCCTCAACAGCTCTACGCCAATTATGGGATGTCATCATATGCCGTTTCCATGGCAACGCATCCCTCGCCATACATCACAATGTTGTCTTAAGTCAATGGAAAATGGTCCAAACTGCACCACACTTCAGATGACAGTTAATGGTCCGGCCCTCAACAGCTCAACGCCAATTATGGGATGTCATCATATGCCGTTGCCATGGCGACAGATCCCTCGCCATGACACACGGTGTTGTCTTAACTCAATGGAAAATGGTCCAAACTGCACCAGACTTCAGATGACAGTTAATGGTCCGGCCCTCAACAGCTCAACGCCAATTATGGGATGTCATCATATGCCGTTTCCATGGCAACGCATCCCTCGCCATAAAACACAATGTTGTCTTAAGTCAATGGAAAATGGTCCAAACTGCACCAGACTTCAGATGATGGCTAATGGTCTGGCCCTCAACAGCTATACGCCAATTATGGGATGTAATCATATGCCGTTTCCATGGCAACACATCCCTCGCCATAAAACACGGTGTCGCTGTAACTCCAATGGACACGGTCCCATCGTCCCCCAATCTTCACTTTTATATCACCGGTCCATGCCTCAACAGCTCTACGCCAATTATGGGATGTCATCATATGCCGTTTCCATGGCAACGCATCCCTCGCCATACATCACAATGTTGTCTTAAGTCAATGGAAAATGGTCCAAACTGCACCACACTTCAGATGACAGTTAATGGTCCGGCCCTCAACAGCTCAACGCCAATTATGGGATGTCATCATATGCCGTTGCCATGGCGACAGATCCCTCGCCATGACACACGGTGTTGTCTTAACTCAATGGAAAATGGTCCAAACTGCACCAGACTTCAGATGACAGTTAATGGTCCGGCCCTCAACAGCTCAACGCCAATTATGGGATGTCATCATATGCCGTTGCCATGGCGACAGATCCCTCGCCATGACACACGGTGTCGTCTTAACTCAATGGAAAATGGTCCAAACTGCACCAGACTTCAGATGACAGTTAATGGTCCGGCCCTCAACAGCTCTACGCCAATTATGGGATGTCATCATATGCCGTTGCCATGGCGACAGATCCCTCGCCATGAAACACAATGTTGTCATAACTCGATGGAAAATGGTCCAAACTGCACCAGACTTCAGATGACAGTTAATGGTCCGGCCCTCAACACCTCAATATGACAATAGTGAGTTTTCCTCAAAAGCTGTTGCCATGGCAACGCATCCCTCGCCGTTAAGCACGATATTGCTTTAAGTCCTGTGTAAATGGTAAAAAAGTGTTGAAATTTCACATGTGTGCTAACGGTCAAGCCCTCGAGACATATATGTGTCAGTTTTGAGATTTCGTCAAATGTCGTTGCTATGGTAACAAAATGGTCGCCGTGAAACACGGTTTTCTCATAACTCCAGTTAACATGCTCCAAACGGCCCAAAACTTCACAGGTTTGATAACGATGCAGCCCTCAACACATCTAGGCGTATTATGGGGTGTCATCAAATTCCGTTGCCATGGCGACAGATCACTCGCCATCAAACACAATGTTTATGATACTGCTGTAACTCCTAAATACATTGTCCGATCGGCCTGAAACTTCCCACGTTTGCCAACGGCCGAGTCCTCGAGACACCTACACACACACCTCGACGTGCGGACAACAGCCTGCGGAGCGTCGAAGACCCGCTCAACGCTGCTTGCAGCTTTAATTATTATTAGTTTCAGTAGTTCTCTATGCTTTGATTGGAATACTACAATAAACGGATGAAAGGATCTTCTGCCTGGACATTGGACTTTATTCCCTGCGTAACATTTGCTTTCTGGGCCCAGCGGCAGTTTGAGTTCAAGTTAAGTTTATTATTGCATTTCTTTAGTTAGCCGTAGCATTCAGGATGATCAGGAAACACCAAACCAAGGGTCCAAATCTGGCCAGGACACTTTGGGGAAATATCTAACAGGAACATTTTGATTTCATTAGATCACATTATTCACACTTATATCAATAATCAGAAAAGAAAAACAAGGAACTACTTAACACCAAACCGGGGAGCACGAGACGGATCAGGACCAAAATACTTCAGGGACAAACATGAAGGGGACGAGAAAGACGACGAACTGACAGGAAACACAAAGGAAAGCAAGACTAAATACACAAAGGTAATCACAAGACAAGACACAGCTGGACAGGGGAGGTGAGACACAGCTGGAGAGGGGAGGTGAGACACAGGTGGAGAGGGGAGGAGAGACACAGGTGGAGAGGGGAGGTGAGACACAGGTGGAGAGGGGAGGTGAGACACAGGTGGAGAGGGGAGGCACAAACAGACGATCAGACAGGAGGGTAAACACAGGGAGAACATAATTAAAAAACAGGAAACAATACACACAAAACTAAAATCATGACATAACCCCCCCTCAAGGGACGGATTCCAGACGTCCCTTGAAACAAAGTCAGAGATGTCCAGCAGGGACGGAACAGGTGTTGGCGGAACCCCCGACCGAACAGGACATGGAGTTGGCAGGACCCCCAACGGAGGAGTACATTGAGTTGGCAGGACCCCCGACGGAACGGGACACGGAGTTGGCAGGACCCCCGAGAGAACAGGACATGGAGTTGGCGGGACCCCCAACGAAACAGGAAAAGGAGTTGGCAGGACCCCCAACGAAACAGGAAAAGTAGTTGGCAGGACCCCCAACGAAACAGGAAAAGTAGTTGGCAGGACCCCCAACGAAACAGGAAAAGGAGTTGGCAAGACCCCCAATGAAACAGGAAAAGGAGTTGGCAGGACCCCCAACGGAACAGGAAATGGAGTTGGCGGGACCGCCTACAGGACGCTGGGGGCTGGAGTGGGCCGGACCAACAACAAGAATTGAATGGCCCGGGTACTGGGCTGAAACAGGAGACAGAACTGGAGCCGGAACCATGGCTGCTAATGCTGGACTAATACTACACTGTATAATTACTCTGTTACAGTAATAGTACAAGGCAAGGCAAGACAAGTTTATTTATATAGCACCTTTCAACACAAGGCAATTCAAAGTGCTTTACAAAAATGAAAGACATTAAAAAAATGGCATTTAAAATCAGTCATTGAAAAGCAAAGATAAGAAAATAAACATGAAAAGAAAAAATGCATGAATAAAAGTTAGAGTGCATGGAGAGACGCAAGGAAATGAGTGTTAAGAGCAATGGGACATCGTTTCCTCCGGAGTGTCACGTGAAGCGACGTCCATTTGTGATGACGCCGCACAGCTGATCGTCTGAAAGCAGCCAGATCAGTGCATGCGCTGCATCGTCCAATCAGTGAGCGATACACAGTAAGGGGGCGGGGCGAGTGTCTGAGGATTTCACCGGAGGATGGTATGGTAGTTCCTCGATTATCGCTCCTCCGTTATCGCTCCTCGGTCCTCGGTCCTCCGGCACAAATAAGGCCACTGGGACGCTACTCAAGATGGCGCAGACAAATCAACTTCCGGTGAGACCGAGACCAAGGAGCAAGGAGATGAGAAATAAGAGAAGTGAGACGCACCCTCAGTGCTAGTGAGGACTCGAGCAGCAGCGTTACTTACACTACACTGTATTAATACGATGTGTGCACGGCAGTAATCTGTCAATGATGAATGGTAGCACTGTGAGGTGTGTGTTGTGTAGTGTGTGTTGTGTAGTGTGTGTTGTGTGGTGTTGTGTAGTGTGTGTTGTGTTGTGTAGTGTGTGTTGTGTTGTGTAGTGTTGTGTTGTGTTGTGTAGTGTGTGTTGTGTAGTGTGTCTTGTGTTGTGTAGTGTGTGTTGTGTTGTGTTGTGTAGTGTTGTGTTGTGTAGTGTGTAGTGTGTATTGTGTTGTGTAGTGTGTGTTGTGTTGTGTAGTGTGTGTTGTGTAGTGTGTGTTGTGTAGTGTGCGTTGTGTTGTGTAGTGTGTGTTGTGTAGTGTGTGTTGTGTAGTGTGTCTTGTGTTGTGTAGTGTGTGTTGTGTTGTGTAGTGTGTGTTGTGTAGTGTGTGTTGTGTAGTGTGCGTTGTGTAGTGTGTCTTGTGTTGTGTAGTGTGTGTTGTGTTGTGTAGTGTGTGTTGTGTTGTGTAGTGTGTGTTGTGTAGTGTGCGTTGTGTAGTGTGTCTTGTAGTGTGTCGTGTGTTGTGTAGTGTGTGTTGTGTAGTGTGTGTTGTGTAGTGTGTGTTTGATGTATTTTCTTCCAAAGCTTTGGATTCATTTATGTAGGATTTGGTTCAGAGTGTGTTTGACTTTCTCTGGGCAGTAAAATATAAAAACTGCACGGAGGATTTCCTGAAAGCACTGAAACAGGAATTGAAGAGTCTGTAAACCTGTTAGACCGCTCCCTGCATCTCATGATGACGCATATTATTTATATTTCCCTACAGGGCGTGGTGGCAGGTGGATTATTCAGTCTCTAGCTGTACTCTGTCAGCTGTAATAGATCCTCAGAGGAGGAGAGCCAGCTGATCATGGAGGCTGGAAGGAAC
This sequence comes from Trematomus bernacchii, assembly GCF_902827165.1. Classification (NCBI taxonomy): domain Eukaryota; kingdom Metazoa; phylum Chordata; class Actinopteri; order Perciformes; family Nototheniidae; genus Trematomus; species Trematomus bernacchii. Next base: position 352,329 of record NW_022987687.1, on the reverse strand, counting down.
AGGAGAGGATGTTTGTTAAGCGTTGTTCAGAAGGAGCATCTGAACCTGGACGACCTGAGAGACAGAGCTCAGGGCTTAGAAAACAATTATGTCTTTAAAAATGACAAAATCCCAGAATACCCACGACCAGAGATCCATGTGAGCCATCTGAAACACGACACCGACAGAAAGGGTTTGATCGGCATCAAGCTGTTCAGAGGCTTCAGGAACCCGTGGAGAGAAGACCTGGTGTGGTGGGGTCTGTCGGTGGGGAGGGAGGAACTCAGATCAGCTGAGCAGCGCCTCCTCCAGGAAACATACCCGGACCGAACAGAGCAGCAGGTCCAGGATCAGCAGAGCTTCCTGGGGAAGTTTGCCTCTTCGCTGGCCTTCAAGAAGATCTCCAGGCTGGGATCGTACCGCTTCACCTTCCCCCTTCAGGAGCTGCTGGAGGCCTACAGTCGGCAGGTACTGAGGTGTAGGACTCATAATGCTGACTCATGTCAGGGTTTAGGACTCATAATGCTGACTCATGTCAGGGTTTAGGACTCATAATGCTGACTCATGTCAGGGTTTAGGACTCATAATGCTGACTCATGTCAGGGTTTAGGACTCATAATGCTGGCTCATGTCAGGGTTCAGGACTCATAATGCTGACTCATGTCAGGGTTTAGGACTCATAATGCTGACTCATGTCAGGGTTTAGGACTCATAATGCTATTCCACAAATTTAAGTTCATCATTTTGTTAAACGACATTTCCACATGATTCTGTGATTCTGTGTAAAAGCTCTTCTTCTCTCTCCAGTTTTGCGGCGGTGAGCAGCCCCTCATGCGGGTGTATGAGACCCACCTGTACAAACAGGAAGTGATGTACGTGGTGCTGGTCCACAGTCCGGCCAATCAGGAGCAGTTCTCAGAATATCCTCTTCTGTCCGACGACCCAAACGCTGTCTGCTGTTACAGAGATGGCCGCTTCATCTGGAGGCCTGAGGCCATGTGTGAAACTCACAGGTGAGAAAACAACAATTACAGGTAACCTGGGAGGGACAACAAGGAAAAGACAGGAAAAGAAGGGCCGTAAATGAAGAGACAAGTAAACATGGGAAAAATGCGTTATGGATTGACTTCCTGTCTCTCTGTCAGATTCGAGTTGTTCCGGAACGATGAGACTCAGCTGATGGAGGCTCGGCCCTGCAGCCCTCATGAGCACTATGTCTGGGATAATGTGGGCATCGCTCTGCATGTGGAGGACAAGGTGATTTATGAAATGTTATTTATTTCTGAATGATAAATGTTGAATATTTTTTTTAAAGAAATTGAAAAAATGTCACATACATTTTGAAATAGAAATGTGTGAAAATGTTGTGGAAATGTTGTATACAGTATCTATATATAGATATATATACGTGTTCCCAGAGGCTCATGGGAGTTGGAGTTAATGGTCCATGTTGCTGAATCTGAACTGAGCTCTTCCTGTTTCAGCTGCTGGAGTTCGATCCGCTCCGACTGAGAGAGAAACTGAAGTTCTGCAAAGGAGAAAAACTTATCCACGTTCCAGTCGAGTTTGATGACTTCCCGTTAGCCGAGGCGACTGTTCGCAGATTTTGGCCTGAAGACCCGTCCCCACTGGAGAGAGATGAAGAGCAGGACGTTAATAAAGCAGAATAAATTAATCAGAGTTTAGATAAGCACATCCTGTAAACTGTAAAGCACAATTATTAACCTGTTAAGCCCGAGAGACCCCGGTACCGGGGTACTGCCGCAACATCTTGCAGGAAACAGTGTCTGAGGGCATGTTCATTTAATAAACTATGAATGTTTTATATCCATGTAACGGGAAGAAACTCATCTAACTGATCTTTTTTTTTTTTTTTTTTAAAGAAAACCCACAATGCTAACACTGAGCCTCTGAATTAGCAACGAGCGAAAAATGCTAACACCTTACTGCACCGAAAATCACTCACAAAACCTTATTATTATCTCTTCTCCACATCCAACACATCGATTCACATCGTGAGGTGACACAAAATCAATGGACACCCTCATTATCACTGAATTATACGAAATCGCGACGTTATAAGCAAAAACGGACATCAAAACATGTGGCGCTAGGTAGCTAAAAATGCTAACATTTTTACCTTGGCTCTGTAGTCTCTCCAAAGTGGTCTTCAATGGCATTAAAATGATAAAAACGCTGCTGAAGTTAATCCATAGGTTAATCTAATGTGTGTGTGTCCCTTTGAAATGATTTCTGATAATCCATGAGCAAACAGACGGATAATCCATGCTTTTACGTTTCTAGATATCAGAGCTAGAGTGTAGCTTCACTCTAATGCAATATTACATGCGCAAAGCCCCCACCTTTTTGTTTCACAATGTGTGTGTGTGGGGGACTCCCCCTTCGATTCTATTGGCTCTAACGGTCAGAAAGAGGTGTCAACCATCAAAATCGAGCAAGGGGGGCCAGAGATATGGAAAATCCACCCAAATGACCCCAGAAGTGGTTTCTTTTTGCTAAACCTCTCTAAAAAGATCAAATGTCACTTGTTTTGCATCAATCTTGATACAGGGTACTTATTATATGTTGTATTTTGGATTCCTAAAGCTTTTAGTCTACCTTACCATCATCCAAGGGTGGTTTTCACTATAAGTAAAAAAGCATTTTTGGACGGACACTATAATTTACAGTTTTTTACTATGTAAAATCTGAATTGTCTTTAAAATAAAAAACATCTATATTGATTCTGACTTTTCTACATCCAACTCACAGGTTTATCATTACTTTGAGAAAAAAGATTATTAATTTAACCCTTTTAGAAGGGAAGATATGGTCATTTGTTCTGGGAATGTCATTTTCGAGCCTGAGACCTGAAAAACAGGCTCAGGGCTTAACAGGTTAAAAAATTGATTTATATAAAAAGCCCTGGTGTACTTTACTTTATTACTTGTCCTGTCAATTCTTGCCTTCTGTTTGCACCTGTCCACATTCTGAGGAAAAAGTCACAATTCTGAGACATTTTTTTAAAAGTCCCATGTCATGGCCATTTCCACTGATCATAATTACATTGTTGAGGTCTACTAAAATAGATTTATACTGTGCAATTTTCCAAACTCACATTGGTTTCGCATACAGCATCTCTGTAAAGTATGTGTATTCACTCTCTGTCCTAAACGGCTCGTTGGAGCTCTCTGCCCCCCCCTCCCTGTAACCCTAACCCTTTTTGTGTAACGGTGTTTTTTAACTACTGGATTTCTAGGCTTTACCTCGGTGCCGTTGTTGATAGTGGAGCAGTCAGAGCTAGCTGATGGTTTATGGATCTCTGCCGCTAGGCTGCTAGCCATCGGCGCGGTCCCGCAGTCCTCCGATGGTGTGGATGTTGGTCCAGCTGCTAGGCCAGCAGCCGCCGGCGCGGGCCCACAGAGATCCTCCGGCAGAGATGCCCCCCCCTCCCTGTGAGCCTAGTGTGCTCCGATTGGTCAGCTCGGCCACTCTGTTCTGATTAGTCAATCACCAGAGAGGCTCCGCCCATGTCTAACAGTGCTTTTTTCGGCTCGCTCTCAGCGGAACAACAGTCTTATAATGGCGTCGGTACAGCCGTATATTTTATACGCTCACTAACCGAACTGTACCTACAACTGTTGTTATAGAAGAGTAAGTTATTTTTACCTGTAATAAACTACTAATGTTGGATGAGAAATCAAATCATGGTTTGCTATATATGAATGATATGTTATAGGAGCAAATCATTCAGGGAAGAAAGGATAGGCCTACTAAGTATTTCCATCAAACTTTATTTTTAGAAATGTACAAAATGAACATGTGTAAATATCAGAGGTGGGACGAGTCGGACTCGAGTCGCATATTTTTTGACTTGAGACTTGCTTGACTAACATTGATAAAAGACTTGACTTGACTTTGACTTGGTATTCATGACTTGAGACTTGACTTAAGCTTGAGACAGATGACTTGAAAGGACTTGTCTGTTTAAAATTAAATATTTGCGTTTGTTTTTGTAGTGAGATATTACGTTTAGTTTTTTCGGAAAACGTGATTGGGTGATTATAGCGCCATGCGCGCAAACCTGGCAACCCACTAGACGGCAGGAGTGTCAGTTAACATGGCAGCGGCTAGCGTTACTCCACAAATAGTCAAGTTTGGATTCAAGGATTATGTTGTGGATGACGCTAATAAGAAGAGAACAGCGGTATGCAGGGTCTGCAGCATAAAGATCAGTGACACGACCACCACAACATCCAACTTCATTCGTCACTACAAAAAAACCCACAGAGAAAGGTGCGTGAATGTGTTGTGTTAGCTAGAAAGCTAACGTTAAGTTTAAGCTACGTTAGACTTGGTTTCAAATCGATTAAGCATTGCAAAGAGAAGACAAAACGGTAAATGAACACAAGAACCGCCAAGGGATTCATTTGTACTAACCCTGATACTGACGGGCTGTCAGGAGAGAGAGAGAGAGAGAGAGAGAGAGAGAGAGAGAGAGAGAGAGAGAGAGAAGAGAGAGACTAGAGAGAAGAGAGAGAGAGAGAGAGAGAGAGAGAGAGAGAGAGATGAGAGAGACGAGAGAGACGAGAGAGACGAGAGAGAGGGAAAAGAAGATGCCTCGTTTATTTCCCCGTGTTATTATCAGAAGTTACTGTAAACTGTTGAATAATGTAGTTCATCTACTTTAGTAGTTTGTTTAATCTTTTAATTATGTTGTTTTTAGTTGTAGAAGTGCATCATTCCTTGATTTATTGTAAAATGAATCTGAACTTTTTGATCTGTTATGATGATAAACTGAAGCAATTTCTAAATTAACCCAATTAAGTGAGTTTTAAATCGTCCTACTTAGTTTATAAGGAAATTATGAAGAGGAACAAATTAAATGACTTGAAAATGATATCTATGTAGGTGCTGACGCTGTTGGCGGTTCTAGTGTTAACAGACATTTAAATTAAATATGTGTAATGGCAAATGCCATATATGATTTTCTTACCTATAAATTCTGCCTTTTTGAACAGACTTTTTGACTGAGTCCTAGCTATATTGTCTGCAGTTCTGGGGTTAATATGAATCTAATATGATTGTCATCGGTCTAAATTAGATTTCAAATGATTAACTGTGTATGTAATGAAGATCATAGTGTGGGTTGAATCCATTTTCATAACCACTGTCTTTAACTGATTTAAATGCGGAAACTGGGCTTATTCATCAGAATTTCGTATGACTTGACTTGACTTGACTTGACCTGAGCAATGACTTGACTTGACTTGCTTGACTCTCACCACAGTGACTTGGGACTTGCTTGATACTTGTAGGTCAAGACTTGAGACTTGCTCATGACTTGCACATGTAGGACTTACTCCCACCTCTGGTAAATATATATATACACTGTATATCATCCATTCCTCAGGCCCTTATAGGCGTTTTCGGCATCTTGCCTATCGCAGCTTTGCAAGCTGCTGCCGGGGCTTTTTAGGACGAGGCATCAGAGTGGTCATCCCGTGTGTGTGTTGTCCGCCAGATACGCCAGGAGTTTCCTGATCTGGCTGGACGAAATCAAATGCAAATCACAAAATATTAGAGAAACGTAGTTGTTTTAGATTCATTAGTAGTAGTTGTGGTAGGAGTGTGTATCTATCTAATCTATCTATCTAATCAACACAGTTAGCTTGCCAGCTAATATGCTAACCTACGTTTGCTAGTTGTTCAGTGTAATATGCCAATCTACTATGAACAACAGCTAGTCTAGGCTAGCAAGAACATGTTTACAATTGCAATCTTATACGGGTAGTCTGCTACGTTCGGTCATTCATTGTAGCTGGTATGAAAACAATGTTTTCCCTAGCATGTCTAGCTCTAGGTAGCCTTCTTGTTTAGCTATGTAGCATACACGCCAGGAACGCCAACTATAATGTACTGACCGTACGGTAAATCACCCAGAGTATACTGTCTATGAGTATTTCGTGTGTGAATGCAGACATTCTCCAGCTATGAGATACATGTATGTAAGGCCATCTGCTAACATTGGAGTTGATATATGGAAACGCTAGCAAACTTAGTTAGCCCAGTTAGCACTGCTCGCACACACACAGACACACACACTGCTGGAGGAGCAGACAGCCTCGGCGATACAGCTAGAACTGTTACGCTCTCCGAGAGCTTACAGGAGTGAACCCACAATACTGAACACTATGGAGAGGAGACAGAGTTCATGAGGCAATAAGGTTTATTAACCAAAACCGTTTTATCGAGACAAAAGAGGGATTGGATATCCACAAAGCTCAGGGCCAGGGTGTGTCACCAGAGGAGGTGCGGAGGTCCGAAGCCGGGGATCCAGAGTTGGCGAGAGCGCGCTGGCTGGAGCAGGTGTGCGGAGAAGCACGGCGGAACACAGGCGAGGTGAGCCGGGGATCCAGAGCTGGCGAGAGTAAACAGGCTGGGGCAGGTGTGCGTGGAAGCACGGAGGAACACAGACGAGGGGTAGGTGGCTGGACGTGGCAGGCAGAGGAGTTGGCAGACGGATACTGAACAGAGAGAACAAAAGGTAAGGATAAGCAGGAACACAGAGAGTTAGGTTTTGCTACTAGCTAAATGTACCGTAAGTCGAATTACCAGCGTGGTGAAACGACAAACTGGTGAATACTGGATGACGAAAACCGGTTATATAAGCAGGTGTAGGTGAGTAGATGAATCAGAGTGATGAGCAGCAGCTGAGGAGGTGAGTTGGCGGGAATCGTAAGTAGGTCAGCCAGGAAGAGAGACACACAGACAGACAGACAACAACAAACACAAAACAAAGGGGAACAGAAGGAGGCAGACTGTATATCCTCACAAGAACAAGCGAAACTCATCCTGAGCACACACAAACACTCACAGCCGAAGTAAAAACAATAAGTGTGGCTTGATATTGAGTAAGAAAAAGGTTTATAACGCTGTGAGCATGGGTCTGCGGAGAGCATTTCAACGTAGAAAAACGTTTACCCATTTAAACAGTCGTGGTAGATACCTTGTTTGTTTTAAACATCATAAATACACAAACAACAGTGAATACTTACAGGTTGTGTACCCGAATCTCCCGCTGGTCCAAACAAAGTAGGAACAGCATCGTTCTTCAGTGCCCAACGCTGTACATATCCGGCATGAATCCTGAAAGGTTTGGGAAGCTTTGTTTCGTGAAAGGCTGGCAGAGGGTGCGGCCATAGCTCTGGGCGTGGCTACTGGCCATTCCTACGTCACGATACCCAGGAAGTAAACAATGGAAAATGAGAAATCTCCAACGAGGCGTTTTGGGGAGGTATTTTCTGTGTTAGAGTTTTACTCCCTACAGGGTATACTTTGAGGTGTTTTGACTCTGCAGACCGTTTACATGCATAAAAACCTTCATAACACACAAGGGGACGGGTAATAACCGGAAAAGCATGACATGGGACCTTTAAAACAAAGTCAACATTCAGGGAAAAAGTCAAAATTCTGAGAAAAAAGTAATAATTCTGAGAAATAGTTGGGAGGCGTGTGGCGCAGTGGATAGAGCCTTGGTGTTGGGATCAGGGGGTCACAGGTTCAAACCCCACTGCAGTCAGCATGTCATTGTGTCCGTGAGACACTTCACCCCAAATTGCTCCTGTGGGGATTGCCCACAGTATTGAGTATGTAAGCTTTGGATAAAAGTGTCTAACAAGTAACATGTCATGTAAAATAAACTCCAAAATTGTAGAAGTCAAAAGAGTACATTTATTGAACAACTGTTTCAACAACACCATCCTAAAAATAATGTAATATCAAACTGAGGACATTCTAGACCAGGGGTGTCAAACTCAATTTCATCGCAGGCCACATTCGCATGAAGGTTGCACTCAAAGGGCCGGTTGTAACTATATAAATATATAATATATATATAAAATAATGTATTATATTACATTATTGCCTCTGAATTGGATTATTATCGGATAGGATAATAATTTAGTAATTAACTACGTCTGAAAGCAGAAGTCCAGGGCAAATAAGTCTCTTCAGTGCGCATGTCACAAAACGAGATGCATTGTGGGACATGTAGTTTATGGGCAACCTGCTTCTGTAAAGTGGCATGTAACCGTATATTAAACGTATTATATTCTTTGCAAGCTCTTGCGAAGCCACATAAAATGAAATTGCGGGCCGGATTTGGCCCCCGGGCCTTGAGTTTGAGACCCCTGTTCTAGACGAAGACAAACTAAGAAACAAGGAAAAGGAATAATTTAAAAATATGATATATAATCAATTCTATTAGGAAGCTTATTGAGATCACTAGAAAGATAACACATCTTTAGAAATACATATTGATGACATGTGCTTCGTGTGAGCGACACCGACACAATCCAGTGGAATTATCTTAGTGTAAAATAACACGTGAAAGAAGGAAAAGCAACGTTTACCTTAATGACGCAATCACGCAGAGTTACGCTAATGCGGAAGTGGGCGTGGCTAAATCTCATCAGGAAAAAACGAGCTAAACGGATTAGCTCTTTTGAACCCGAGCTAAAGCGAGCTAAAGAGGGCTAAGGAGGGCTACAGAGGGCTCGATGACCGAGAAGCCTCGGGAGCTGTGAAGGTGAGTGTTTCTACGCGTGTTCCTCAAAGAACCGCTTCTGTTTTAAAGCCAGAAACTCAGCGAGCAGAGTCAAAGTCCAGGAGATACAGCTAGCTTGAGCTTCTGATTCACCTCCATTCACTGTTGTTGTTTTCTTTGTTTACTCGCTGTTTCTCAGACGATAAAGCTGTCTCTCAGGGCTTCTGGAGGCTTCTGAGCTGCTCTGTGCTCACACAGGGATATCAGTTATGTAGGAGTAGTGGTAGAACTACCAGAGCTGTACAGTAACTGTGTACAAAGTTGAGGTACTTGTACTTTACCTGAGTATTTCCATGTTATGCTACTGTGTACTTCTACTCCTCTACAGTTCAGAGGTACATGTCATATAGTGTATCATTTGTTTTAATAAACTGGCGTTGACCCTGAAATAGAAAATACAAATATTTGTTATGTGTATACATATATTTATATATATATATATATATATATATATATATATATATATATATAAATATATGTCTTTATTTTAAATAAAATGTATTTACACATACTGTGATCGAACAATCTGTGTTTCATTATTAATATGTACTCTGGGATTTCTTTACACACATTATACATTTCGTATTTCATGCTCTGCTTTAATAGTTGGCCTCTGGATTTCATTAAATTCCTGCACTGTAGATTCAGCCAGGGAAGATGACGTTCCTTCCTGTCCCTAACTGACCCTCTCCTTGAGAAGGAAGACATTGTGTCATTCATTTTAGATATAAACAGATTACTGTTTTCACCAATGTCTTCAGAGGACAGAGTGTCCCCCCAATTAATCATTTTCACTGCCTCCATAAAACGTTGTTGCAGGTTTTTGGGGATGAAGCGTGAACCCAAGGCAGGGGTTTTAGGTGTGGCCATGAACCTTTTTTTGGTGAGTTTCCTGGCAAAAAGAACAAGATTATGGTCAGAAAGACCAGTCAGGAAGTTGTAGGTTTTAACTATTCTGTCAGCTTTGTTAGTAAATAATAAATCTATAATAGTCTTGGAGGTTTTGGTTATTCTAGTCGGTTGATCCATTAGTTGTATTAAGTTGTGTTTATCCGTGATCCATTTTAAGTTCTTTCTATTTTGTTTGTCATTCCAGTTGATATTAAAGTCTCCTACAATAATTAGCTCTTTGTTGGAGTCACAGGAATTCAGCAGGAGTTTGACCTGGTCATAGAAATCCACCTTAGCGGTGGGTTGTCGATACAGGCAAATCATGGTGAGGGACATTTCCTCAGAAAGTGTGATTTCCACACCAACACAATCAAACTCAATATTAGCTGGGAGTGCAATTTCCCTACAAGTAAAGGTATTCCTCACATAAAGCAACACACCCCCTCCTTTTCCCTTCAGTCTGTCCTTCCTAAACACATTATATCCTGACATACAAGAGTGGATGGTGACGACTGTTTTAGCCAAGATTCAGATATTCCCAAATAAAGAAATATTGGACTCAAGGAGGAGATGTTCTAGCTGTTCATGTTTATTGCAGATGCTGCGGAAATGTAAATGTCCACTGAATAGTCCCTTCGGCTTGCACCATTTTTGTGTAACGGTGTTTTTTAACTACTGGATTTCTAGGCTTTACCTCGGTGCCGTTGTTGATAGTGGAGCAGTCAGAGCTAGCTGATGGTTTATGGATCTCTGCCGCTAGGCTGCTAGCCATCGGCGCGGTCCCGCAGTCCTCCGATGGTGTGGATGTTGGTCCAGCTGCTAGGCCAGCAGCCGCCGGCGCGGGCCCACAGAGATCCTCCGGCAGAGATGCCCCCCCCTCCCTGTGAGCCTAGTGTGCTCCGATTGGTCAGCTCGGCCACTCTGTTCTGATTAGTCAATCACCAGAGAGGCTCCGCCCATGTCTAACAGTGCTTTTTTCGGCTCGCTCTCAGCGGAACAACAGTCTTATAATGGCGTCGGTACAGCCGTATATTTTATACGCTCACTAACCGAACTGTACCTACAACTGTTGTTATAGAAGAGTAAGTTATTTTTACCTGTAATAAACTACTAATGTTGGATGAGAAATCAAATCATGGTTTGCTATATATGAATGATATGTTATAGGAGCAAATCATTCAGGGAAGAAAGGATAGGCCTACTAAGTATTTCCATCAAACTTTATTTTTAGAAATGTACAAAATGAACATGTGTAAATATCAGAGGTGGGACGAGTCGGACTCGAGTCGCATATTTTTTGACTTGAGACTTGCTTGACTAACATTGATAAAAGACTTGACTTGACTTTGACTTGGTATTCATGACTTGAGACTTGACTTAAGCTTGAGACAGATGACTTGAAAGGACTTGTCTGTTTAAAATTAAATATTTGCGTTTGTTTTTGTAGTGAGATATTACGTTTAGTTTTTTCGGAAAACGTGATTGGGTGATTATAGCGCCATGCGCGCAAACCTGGCAACCCACTAGACGGCAGGAGTGTCAGTTAACATGGCAGCGGCTAGCGTTACTCCACAAATAGTCAAGTTTGGATTCAAGGATTATGTTGTGGATGACGCTAATAAGAAGAGAACAGCGGTATGAAGGGTCTGCAGCATAAAGATCAGTGACACGACCACCACAACATCCAACTTCATTCGTCACTACAAAAAAACCCACAGAGAAAGGTGCGTGAATGTGTTGTGTTAGCTAGAAAGCTAACGTTAAGTTTAAGCTACGTTAGACTTGGTTTCAAATCGATTAAGCATTGCAAAGAGAAGACAAAACGGTAAATTAACACTAGAACCTCCAAGGGATTCATTTGTACTAACCCTGATACTGACGGGCTGTCAGGAGAGGGAGAGAGAGAGAGGAAAAGAGATGCCTCGTTTATTTCCCCTGTGTTATCAGAAGTTACTGTAAACTGTTGAATAATGTAGTTCATCTACTTTTAGTAGTTTGTTTAAATCTTTTAATTATGTTGTTTTTGTTTGTAGAAGTGCATCATTCCTTGATTTATTGTAAAATGAATCTGAACTTTTTGATCTGTTATGATGATAAACTGAAGCAATTTCTAAATTAACCCAATTAAGTGAGTTTTAAATCGTCCTACTTAGTTTATAAGGAAATTATGAAGAGGAACAAATTAAATGACTTGAAAATGATATCTATGTAGGTGCTGACGCTATTGGCGGTTCTAGTGTTAACAGACATTTAAATTAAATATGTGTAATGGCAAATGCCATATATGATTTTCTTACCTATAAATTCTGCCTTTTTGAACAGACTTTTTGACTGAGTCCTAGCTATATTGTCTGCAGTTCTGGGGTTAATATGAATCTAATATGATTGTCATCGGTCTAAATTAGATTTCAAATGATTAACTGTGTATGTAATGAAGATCATAGTGTGGGTTGAATCCATTTTCATAACCACTGTCTTTTAACTGATTTAAATGCGGAAACTGGGCTTATTCATCAGAATTTCGTATGACTTGACTTGACTTGACTTGACCTGAGCAATGACTTGACTTGACTTGCTTGACTCTCACCACAGTGACTTGGGACTTGCTTGATACTTGTAGGTCAAGACTTGAGACTTGCTCATGACTTGCACATGTAGGACTTACTCCCACCTCTGGTAAATATATATATATACACTGTATATCATCCATTCCTCAGGCCCTTATAGGCGTTTTCGGCATCTTGCCTATCGCAGCTTTGCAAGCTGCTGCCGGGGCTTTTTAGGACGAGGCATCAGAGTGGTCATCCCGTGTGTGTGTTGTCCGCCAGATACGCCAGGAGTTTCCTGATCTGGCTGGACGAAATCAAATGCAAATCACAAAATATTAGAGAAACGTAGTTGTTTTAGATTCATTAGTAGTAGTTGTGGTAGGAGTGTGTATCTATCTAATCTATCTATCTAATCAACACAGTTAGCTTGCCAGCTAATATGCTAACCTACGTTTGCTAGTTGTTCAGTGTAATATGCCAATCTACTATGAACAACAGCTAGTCTAGGCTAGCAAGAACATGTTTACAATTGCAATCTTATACGGGTAGTCTGCTACGTTCGGTCATTCATTGTAGCTGGTATGAAAACAATGTTTTCCCTAGCATGTCTAGCTCTAGGTAGCCTTCTTGTTTAGCTATGTAGCATACACGCCAGGAACGCCAACTATAATGTACTGACCGTACGGTAAATCACCCAGAGTATACTGTCTATGAGTATTTCGTGTGTGAATGCAGACATTCTCCAGCTATGAGATACATGTATGTAAGGCCATCTGCTAACATTGGAGTTGATATATGGAAACGCTAGCAACTTAGTTAGCCCAGTTAGCACTGCTCGCACACACACAGACACACACACTGCTGGAGGAGCAGACAGCCTCGGCGATACAGCTAGAACTGTTACGCTCTCCGAGAGCTTACAGGAGTGAACCCACAATACTGAACACTATGGAGAGGAGACAGAGTTCATGAGGCAATAAGGTTTATTAACCAAAACCGTTTTATCGAGACAAAAGAGGGATTGGATATCCACAAAGCTCAGGGCCAGGGTGTGTCACCAGAGGAGGTGCGGAGGTCCGAAGCCGGGGATCCAGAGTTGGCGAGAGCGCGCTGGCTGGAGCAGGTGTGCGGAGAAGCACGGCGGAACACAGGCGAGGTGAGCCGGGGATCCAGAGCTGGCGAGAGTAAACAGGCTGGGGCAGGTGTGCGTGGAAGCACGGAGGAACACAGACGAGGGGTAGGTGGCTGGACGTGGCAGGCAGAGGAGTTGGCAGACGGATACTGAACAGAGAGAACAAAAGGTAAGGATAAGCAGGAACACAGAGAGTTAGGTTTTGCTACTAGCTAAATGTACCGTAAGTCGAATTACCAGCGTGGTGAAACGACAAACTGGTGAATACTGGATGACGAAAACCGGGTATATAAGCAGGTGTAGGTGAGTAGATGAATCAGAGTGATGAGCAGCAGCTGAGGAGGTGAGTTGGCGGGAATCGTAAGTAGGTCAGCCAGGAAGAGAGACACACAGACAGACAGACAACAACAAACACAAAACAAAGGGGAACAGAAGGAGGCAGACTGTATATCCTCACAAGAACAAGCGAAACTCATCCTGAGCACACACAAACACTCACAGCCGAAGTAAAAACAATAAGTGTGGCTTGATATTGAGTAAGAAAAAGGTTTATAACGCTGTGACCATGGGTCTGCGGAGAGCATTTCAACGTAGAAAAACGTTTACCCATTTAAACAGTCGTGGTAGATACCTTGTTTGTTTTAAACATCATAAATACACAAACAACAGTGAATACTTACAGGTTGTGTACCCGAATCTCCCGCTGGTCCAAACAAAGTAGGAACAGCATCGTTCTTCAGTGCCCAACGCTGTACATATCCGGCATGAATCCTGAAAGGTTTGGGAAGCTTTGTTTCGTGAAAGGCTGGCAGAGGGTGCGGCCATAGCTCTGGGCGTGGCTACTGGCCATTCCTACGTCACGATACCCAGGAAGTAAACAATGGAAAATGAGAAATCTCCAACGAGGCGTTTTGGGGAGGTATTTTCTGTGTTAGAGTTTTACTCCCTACAGGGTGTACTTTGAGGTGTTTTGACTCTGCAGACCGTTTACATGCATAAAAACCTTCATAACACACAAGGGGACGGGTAATAACCGGAAAAGCATGACATGGGACCTTTAAAACAAAGTCAACATTCAGGGAAAAAGTCAAAATTCTGAGAAAAAAGTAATAATTCTGAGAAATAGTTGGGAGGCGTGTGGCGCAGTGGTTAGAGCCTTGGTGTTGGGATCAGGGGGTCACAGGTTCAAACCCCACTGCAGTCAGCATGTCATTGTGTCCGTGAGACACTTCACCCCAAATTGCTCCTGTGGGGATTGCCCACAGTATTGAGTATTTAAGCTTTGGATAAAAGTGTCTAACAAGTAACATGTCATGTAAAATAAACTCCAAAATTGTAGAAGTCAAAAGAGTACATTTATTGAACAACTGTTTCAACAACACCATCCTAAAAATAATGTAATATCAAACTGAGGACATTCTAGACCAGGGGTGTCAAACTCAATTTCATCGCAGGCCACATTCGCATGAAGGTTGCACTCAAAGGGCCGGTTGTAACTATATAAATATATAATATATATATAAAATAATGTATTATATTACATTATTGCCTCTGAATTGGATTATTATCGGATAGGATAATAATTTAGTAATTAACTACGTCTGAAAGCAGAAGTCCAGGGCAAATAAGTCTCTTCAGTGCGCATGTCACAAAACGAGATGCATTGTGGGACATGTAGTTTATGGGCAACCTGCTTCTGTAAAGTGGCATGTAACCGTATATTAAACGTATTATATTCTTTGCAAGCTCTTGCGAAGCCACATAAAATGAAATTGCGGGCCGGATTTGGCCCCCGGGCCTTGAGTTTGAGACCCCTGTTCTAGACGAAGACAAACTAAGAAACAAGGAAAAGGAATAATTTAAAAATATGATATATAATCAATTCTATTAGGAAGCTTATTGAGATCACTAGAAAGATAACACATCTTTAGAAATACATATTGATGACATGTGCTTCGTGTGAGCGACACCGACACAATCCAGTGGAATTATCTTAGTGTAAAATAACACGTGAAAGAAGGAAAAGCAACGTTTACCTTAATGACGCAATCACGCAGAGTTACGCTAATGCGGAAGTGGGCGTGGCTAAATCTCATCAGGAAAAAACGAGCTAAACGGATTAGCTCTTTTGAACCCGAGCTAAAGAGGGCTAAGGAGGGCTACAGAGGGCTCGATGACCGAGAAGCCTCGGGAGCTGTGAAGGTGAGTGTTTCTACGCGTGTTCCTCAAAGAACCGCTTCTGTTTTAAAGCCAGAAACTCAGCGAGCAGAGTCAAAGTCCAGGAGATACAGCTAGCTTGAGCTTCTGATTCACCTCCATTCACTGTTGTTGTTTTCTTTGTTTACTCGCTGTCTCTCAGACGATAAAGCTGTCTCTCAGGGCTTCTGGAGGCTTCTGAGCTGCTCTGTGCTCACACAGGGATATCAGTTATGTAGGAGTAGTGGTAGAACTACCAGAGCTGTACAGTAACTGTGTACAAAGTTGAGGTACTTGTACTTTACCTGAGTATTTCCATGTTATGCTACTGTGTACTTCTTCTCCTCTACAGTTCAGAGGTACATGTCATATAGTGTATCATTTGTTTTAATAAACTGGCGTTGACCCTGAAATAGAAAATACAAATATTTGTTATGTGTATACATATATATATATATATATATATATATATATATATATATATATATATATATATAAATATATGTCTTTATTTTAAATAAAATGTATTTACACATACTGTGATCGAACAATCTGTGTTTCATTATTAATATGTACTCTGGGATTTCTTTACACACATTATACATTTCGTATTTCATGCTCTGCTTTAATAGTTGGCCTCTGGATTTCATTAAATTCCTGCACTGTAGATTCAGCCAGGGAAGATGACGTTCCTTCCTGTCCCTAACTGACCCTCTCCTTGAGAAGGAAGACATTGTGTCATTAATTTTAGATATAAACAGATTACTGTTTTCACCAATGTCTTCAGAGGACAGAGTGTCCCCCCAATTAATCATTTTCACTGCCTCCATAAAACGTTGTTGCAGGTTTTTGGGGATGAAGCGTGAACCCAAGGCAGGGGTTTTAGGTGTGGCCATGAACCTTTTTTTGGTGAGTTTCCTGGCAAAAAGAACAAGATTATGGTCAGAAAGACCAGTCAGGAAGTTGTAGGTTTTAACTATTCTGTCAGCTTTGTTAGTAAATAATAAATCTATAATAGTCTTGGAGGTTTTGGTTATTCTAGTCGGTTGATCCATTAGTTGTATTAAGTTGTGTTTATCCGTGATCCATTTTAAGTTCTTTCTATTTTGTTTGTCATTCCAGTTGATATTAAAGTCTCCTACAATAATTAGCTCTTTGTTGGAGTCACAGGAATTCAGCAGGAGTTTGACCTGGTCATAGAAATCCACCTTAGCGGTGGGTTGTCGATACAGGCAAATCATGGTGAGGGACATTTCCTCAGAAAGTGTGATTTCCACACCAACACAATCAAACTCAATATTAGCTGGGAGTGCAATTTCCCTACAAGTAAAGGTATTCCTCACATAAAGCAACACACCCCCTCCTTTTCCCTTCAGTCTGTCCTTCCTAAACACATTATATCCTGACATACAAGAGTGGATGGTGACGACTGTTTTAGCCAAGATTCAGATATTCCCAAATAAAGAAATATTGGACTCAAGGAGGAGATGTTCTAGCTGTTCATGTTTATTGCAGATGCTGCGGAAATGTAAATGTCCACTGAATAGTCCCTTCGGCTTGCACCATTTTTGTGTAACGGTGTTTTTTAACTACTGGATTTCTAGGCTTTACCTCGGTGCCGTTGTTGATAGTGGAGCAGTCAGAGCTAGCTGATGGTTTATGGATCTCTGCCGCTAGGCTGCTAGTCATCGGCGCGGTCCCGCAGTCCTCCGATGGTGTGGATGTTGGTCCAGCTGCTAGGCCAGCAGCCGCCGGCGCGGGCCCACAGAGATCCTCCGGCAGAGCTGTTCAGCTAGCCGGCCTCGTCTGAAGCCAGCCGATGATGCATGGATCTTCGCTGCTATGCCTTTAGCCTTCGGTGCGGGCCCCCCGTCCTCCGATGGTGTGGATGTTGCTCGTGCTGCTAGGCCAGCAGCCGTCAGCGCGAGACCACCGCGCTATTACGAATATCTATTCGTATGTGTGCCTTTTAACTATTCTTATGATATGATATTTTGTTATAATGTTATGTTCGTTGTGAAGCACTTTGGCAAACACTCTGTTTTTAAAATGTGCTATAGAAATAAAGTGGATTGGATTGGATATGTTGTTACCTGACGACAGAAGTCCTGTCCTGCTTTAAGGAAGTCTGCTCCACACATGATATCACATACATATAATACATATATTTAAACTAGTGTAGGATATGTGATTCATAATTAAAATAAATAACCAAAAATATTAAAATGTGTGAATTTCATCCTTTTTAAATACCATGTTTTTTTAAATGGGAAAATTATTCAAATTGATCAAATATATTTATATCTACAATTTTAATTCCGTTTTTTAACAAACATCCTGTTCAAAACCACTAAATATACATTATGTTTTATTATTTTAAGCTTTAAATACCATTTAGTTTACCTATTAAAGCAGCTGAACATCAGCAGGAGAGAACTCTTTAAAGTAGAGACACTACATACTGATATACACCTGAACATCAGCAGGAGAGGACTCTTTAAAGTAGAGGGACTACATACTGATATACACCTGCACATCAGCTGGAGAGGACTCTTTAAAGTAGAGACACTACATACTGATATACACCTGAACATCAGCAGGAGAGGACTCTTTAAAGTAGAGACACTACATACTGATATACACCTGAACATCAGCAGGAGAGGACTCTTTAAAGTAGAGACACTACATACTGATATGCACCTGAACATCAGCAGGAGAGGACTCTTTAAAGTAGAGACACTACATACTGATATACACCTGAACATCAGCAGGAGAGGACTCTTTAAAGTAGAGACACTACATACTGATATACACCTGAACATCAGCAGGAGAGGACTCTTTAAAGTAGAGACACTACATACTGATATACACCTGAACATCAGCAGGAGAGGACTCTTTAAAGTAGAGACACTACATACTGATATACACCTGAACATCAGCAGGAGAGGACTCTTTAAAGTAGAGACACTACATACTGATATACACCTGATCATCAGCAGGAGAGGACTCTTTAAAGTAGAGACACTACATACTGATATAGACCTGAAGATTAGCAGGAGAGGACTCTTTAAAGTAGAGACACTACATACTGATATACACCTGAACATCAGCAGGAGAGGACTCTTTAAAGTAGAGACACTACATACTGATATACACCTGAACATCAGCAGGAGAGGACTCTTTAAAGTAGAGACACTACATACTGATATACACCTGAACATCAGCTGGAGAGGACTCTTTAAAGTAGAGACACTACATACTGATATACACCTGAACATCAGCAGGAGAGGACTCTTTAAAGTAGAGACACTACATACTGATATACACCTGCACATCAGCATGAGAGGACTCTTTAAAGTAGAGACACTACATACTGATATACACCTGAACATCAGCAGGAGAGGACTCTTTAAAGTAGAGACACTACATACTGATATACACCTGAACATCAGCAGGAGAGGACTCTTTAAAGTAGAGACACTACATACTGATATACACCTGAACATCAGCAGGAGAGGACTCTTTAAAGTAGAGACACTACATACTGATATACACCTGATCATCAGCAGGAGAGGACTCTTTAAAGTAGAGACACTACATACTGATATACACCTGAACATCAGCAGGAGAGGACTCTTTAAAGTAGAGACACTACATACTGATATACACCTGAACATAAGCAGGAGGACTCTTTAAAGTAGAGACACTACATACTGATATACACCTGAACATCAGCAGGAGAGGACTCTTTAAAGTAGAGACACTACATACTGATATACACCTGAACATCAGCAGGAGAGGACTCTTTAAAGTAGAGACACTACATACTGATATACACCTGAACATCAGCAGGAGAGGACTCTTTAAAGTAGAGACACTACATACTGATATACACCTGAACATCAGCAGGAGAGGACTCTTTAAAGTAGAGACACTACATACTGATATACACCTGAACATCAGCAGGAGAGGACTCTTTAAAGTAGAGACACTACATACTGATATACACCTGAACATCAGCAGGAGAGGACTCTTTAAAGTAGAGACACTACATACTGATATACACCTGAACATCAGCAGGAGAGGACTCTTTAAAGTAGAGAGACTACATACTGATATACACCTGAACATCAGCTGGAGAGGACTCTTTAAAGTAGAGACACTACATACTGATATACACCTGAACATCAGCAGGAGAGGACTCTTTCAAGTAGAGACACTACATACTGATATACACCTGCACATCAGCATGAGAGGACTCTTTAAAGTAGAGACACTACATACTGATATACACCTGAACATTAGCAGGAGAGGACTCTTTAAAGTAGAGACACTACATACTGATATACACCTGAACATCAGCAGGAGAGGACTCTTTAAAGTAGAGACACTACATACTGATATACACCTGAACATCAGCAGGAGAGGACTCTTTAAAGTAGAGACACTACATACTGATATACACCTGAACATAAGCAGGAGGACTCTTTAAAGTAGAGACACTACATACTGATATACACCTGAACATCAGCAGGAGAGGACTCTTTAAAGTAGAGACACTACATACTGATATACACCTGAACATCAGCAGGAGAGGACTCTTTAAAGTAGAGACACTACATACTGATATACACCTGAACATCAGCAGGAGAGGACTCTTTAAAGTAGAGACACTACATACTGATATACACCTGAACATCAGCAGGAGAGGACTCTTTAAAGTAGAGACACTACATACTGATATACACCTGAACATCAGCAGGAGAGGACTCTTTAAAGTAGAGAGACTACATACTGATATACACCTGAACATCAGCTGGAGAGGACTCTTTAAGTAGAGACACTACATACTGATATACACCTGAACATCAGCAGGAGAGGACTCTTTAAAGTAGAGACACTACATACTGATATACACCTGCACATCAGCATGAGAGGACTCTTTAAAGTAGAGACACTACATACTGATATACACCTGAACATCAGCAGGAGAGGACTCTTTAAAGTAGAGACACTACATACTGATATACACCTGAACATCAGCAGGAGAGGACTCTTTAAAGTAGAGACACTACATACTGATATACACCTGAACATCAGCAGGAGAGGACTCTTTAAAGTAGAGACACTACATACTGATATACACCTGAACATCAGCAGGAGAGGACTCTTTAAAGTAGAGACACTACATACTGATATACACCTGATCATCAGCAGGAGAGGACTCTTTAAAGTAGAGACACTACATACTGATATACACCTGAACATTAGCAGGAGAGGACTCTTTAAAGTAGAGACACTACATACTGATATACACCTGAACATCAGCAGGAGAGGACTCTTTAATGTAGAGACACTACATACTGATATACACCTGAACATCAGCAGGAGAGGACTCTTTAAAGTAGAGACACTACATACTGATATACACCTGATCATCAGCAGGAGAGGACTCTTTAAAGTAGAGACACTACATACTGATATACACCTGAACATTAGCAGGAGAGGACTCTTTAAAGAAGAGACACTACATACTGATATACACCTGAACATCAGCAGGAGAGGACTCTTTAATGTAGAGACACTACATACTGATATACACCTGAACATCAGCAGGAGAGGACTCTTTAAAGTAGAGACACTACATACTGATACACACCTGAACATCAGCAGGAGGACTCTTTAAAGTAGAGACACTACATACTGATATACACCTGAACATCAGCAGGAGAGGACTCTTTAAAGTAGAGACACTACATACTGATATACACCTGAACATCAGCAGGAGAGGACTCTTTAAAGTAGAGACACTACATACTGATATACACCTGAACATCAGCAGGAGAGGACTCTTTAAAGTAGAGACACTACATACTGATATACACCTGAACATCAGCAGGAGAGGACTCTTTAAAGTAGAGACACTACATACTGATATACACCTGAACATCAGCAGGAGAGGACTCTTTAAAGTAGAGACACTACATACTGATATACACCTGAACATCAGCAGGAGAGGACTCTTTAAAGTAGAGACACTACATACTGATATACACCTGAACATCAGCAGGAGAGGACTCTTTAAAGTAGAGACACTACATACTGATATACACCTGAACATCAGCAGGAGAGGACTCTTTAAAGTAGAGACACTACATACTGATATACACCTGATCATCAGCAGGAGAGGACTCTTTAAAGTAGAGACACTACATACTGATATACACCTGAACATCAGCAGGAGAGGACTCTTTAAAGTAAAGACACTACATACTGATATGCACCTGAACATCAGCAGGAGAGGATTCTGTTACAGTACTCTGGTATAGTAAAAGTACTAATACTTATACTTTTACTGTAAATATATATGAGTTTTTCTTCGCAGTAAAAAATAAACACCGCACTGGAGATTTCCTGAAGACACTGAAACAGGAAGTGAAGAATCTGGCAACATGTGTGAGGCCTGTTCCCCTCCTCCCTCTCATGATGACTCATTATTTGTATTTCCTAACGGAGCCTCCCGACGGGTGGTGGTGGGAGGGGTTTATCTTCAGTCTCTAGCTGTACTCTGTCAGCTGTAATAGATCCTCAGAGGAGGAGGATCTATTACAGCTGACAGAGTACAGCTGTAATAGATCCTCAGAGGAGGAGGAGAGCCAGCTGATCATGGAGGCTGGAAGGAACAGGAGAAACAGTAACTATCACTTTGTAAAGAAGGAGCATCTGAAGCTGGACGATTTGAGAAAGAGAAAGGGCTCAGGAAACAATTACCTCTTTAATGATCACAAAATCCCAAAATACCCACGACCAGAGATCCATGTGAGCCATCTGAAGCACGACACCGACGGACTGGGTTTGGAAGGCATCATGGAGTCCGGAGGCTTCAAGAACCCGACTGGAAAAGTCCTGGTGTGGTGGGGTCTGTCGGTGGGGAGGGAGGAACTCAGATCAGCTGAGCAGCGCCTCCTCCAGGAAACATACCCGGACCGAACAGAGCAGCAGGTCCAGGATCAGCAGAGCTTCCTGGGGGAGTTTGCCTCCTCACCGGCCTTCAAGAAGAGCTCCAGGCTGGGATCGTACCGCTTCACCTTCCCCCTTCAGGAGCTGCTGGAGGCCTACAGTCTGCAGGTACTGAGGTCAGGGTTTAAGACTCATAATGCTGACTCATGTCAGGGTTTAGGACTCATAATGCTGACTCGTGTCAGGGTTCAGGACTCATAATGCTGACTCATGTCAGGGTTTAAGGCTCATAATGCTGACTCATGTCAGGGTTCAGGACTCATAATGCTGACTCATGTCAGGGTTTAAGGCTCATAATGCTGACTCATGTCAGGGTTCAGGACTCATAATGCTGACTCATGTCAAGGTTTAGGACTCGTAATGCTGACTCATGTCAGGGTTTAGGACTCATAATGCTGACTCATGTCAGGGTTCAGGACTCATAATGCTGACTCATGTCAGGGTTCAGGACTCATAATGCTGACTCATGTCAGGGTTTAGGACTCATAATGCTGACTCATGTCAGGGTTTAGGACTCATAATGCTGACTCATGTCAAGGTTTAGGACTCATAATGCTGACTCATGTCAGGGTTCAGGACTCATAATCAGGGTGGGATTTTCACGGTGGCCATAACGGCCATGGCCCCACAAATAATTGTACGTCCTACGGCCACCATGGCCTGTGTGCCCCTCAAACTGTTAAAGGTCCCATGTCATGCTTTTCCGATTATTACCCGTCCCCATGTGTTCTGTAGCTTCTGCATGTGCACGGTTTGCAAAGTCACAAACCCTCAAAGTACACCCTGTAGCGAGTAAAACTCTAACACAGAAAAGACCTGTCTATGCTGCCCCAGAACGTCTCGTTGGACATTTCTTATGTTCTTCCTGGGCATCGTGACGTCTGGATACCCAGTAGCCACGCCCAGAGCTATGACGCACCCTCTGCCAGCCAAGCATATATACTGTTGGAATCTCAGGTTCAGTTCAAAACAGTGCTAACGAAGTTGCTAGCGTTTACATATATCAACTACAATGTCAGCAGATGGCCTTACATGTTTCTCATAGCAGGAGAATGTCTGCATTCACACACGGAATACTCATAGACAGTATACTCCTGGTGATTTACCGTACGGTGAGTACATTATAGTTGGCGTTCCTAACCGAGCTACCGTTCATAGCGTGTATGCTACCGAGATAAACAATGACGCTACCAAGAGCTAGACATGCTAAGGAAAACATTGTTTTCATGCCAGCTACAATGAATGACCGAACGTAGCAGACTACCCGTATAAGATTGCAATTGTAAACACGTTCTTCCTAGCCTAATATGAACCACTAGCTTTTGTTCATAGTGGTTTTATTACACAGAACAAGCCATTGACACAGTGCTAACTGGGCTAACGAAGTTGCTAGCGTTTACATATATCAACTACAATGTCAGCAGATGGCCTTACATGTTTCTCATAGCAGGAGAATGTCTGCATTCACACACGGAATACTCATAGACAGTATACTCCGGGTGATCTACCGTACGGTCAGTCGCAAAACTTAATTACATTATAGTTGGCTTTCCTAGCATGTATGCTACAAAGCTAAACAACAAGGCTACCTATAGCTAGACATGCTAGGAAAAACATTGTTTTTATGCAAGCTACAATGAATGACCGACACGTAGCAGACTACCGTATAAGATTGCAATTGTAAACATGTTATTGCTAGCCTAATATTAACCACTAGCTTTTGTTCATAGTAGGTTGGCATATTACACTGAACAACTATCAAACGTAGGTTAGCTTATACAAAAATTGATGCTCCGCTCAGAGCCGAAAAAACACTGTGTTAGACATGGGCGGAGCCTCTCTGGTGGGTGACTAATCAGAACAGAGTGGCCGAGCTGACCAATCAGAGCACACTGGGCTCACAGGGAGGGGGGGGCAAGAGCTCCAACGAGTCGTTTAGTGGAGAGAGTGAATACTGCTGAATACCAGAGGTGTCACATGACTTGGACTCGATTCAGACTCGAGTCACCAATTTGATGACTTTGGACTCGACTTGACAAAATCACAAAACACTTGCGACTCGACTTGGACTTGAACACTCATGACTCGGGACTTGACTTGGACTTGAGCCTTCTGACTTGAGGTGACTTGATAATTTAATTCAGAGGTCTCCAACACGCCGATCGCGAGATGCCGCTAGAAGAGCAGACTCCCGTCGGGGAGAGCAGAATCTTCAGCCGCTGCAACTCTTGCTGAGAATCCATGCAGGCAGGGGCGGGACTTTATTTTGCTGAGCCACCACGCGGCCAATCATATGCGAGGACACACTAGGATCATACCATTATGTGAAAGAAGGGTGGGGGGCAGACGCTCCAAAGACAGCAGGTGTAGTGGTACAGGCCAGCTACAGAGCCACGGGGAGACGGGGAGCCGGATTTAAATGCAAGCGCGTCGGAAAAACTCAAGAAATTAGCGAAAACCGAAAAAAGAAGCAGCATCTGGCTGCATTTCAATGATATTGGAGAAAGCAAAGCTGAGTGCAGGATTTGTAAAATAAAAATAACCTTCAGAGCAGGGGTTTTTTTTTGGTAACCACTCAGGATTTATTGTCAGAGGTGGGAGAAGTTCAGATCTTGTACTTGAGTAAAAGTACCAGAGTGTAGGAATACTCGGTTACAATAAAAAGTCCTGCATTCAAAATGTTACAAGTAAAAGTACAAAAGTATTAGCATCAAAATATAGTTAAAGTACCACCTGCAGAGGGATGTAGATTCAGGTGTTCTCTTCCCCATAGAGACGCCTCGCTGCACATTATCCCTTGCATAAAGATAGATTGTGGGTCCCTTATAGCATGTTGTACACAGTGGAAATAAACATTCTGGTAACCTCAACATCAGGGATCTTATACATTAAACTCCTTCTGAATCAAACCGTCACGGTAGCCTTACCTTACTGATCCCTCTTACAATAGAAAAAAACACGTTACTTTACCAGCAGAGAGAAAAAAGATTATTAAATGATTAATGTGACTAATAAAGAGCAGTTTGATTATTAAGTATTATTCTGTTGATCGATGTCATTACATTTGTTGAAAAGCACATAATGACTTGTTTAAGACTCGTTTTGTCAAAGTTTAGGACTTGGACTTGACTTGAACTTTCCCATCCTGACTTGAGACTTGACTTGGACTTGAGCGCAAAGACTTGAGACTTGACTCGGACTTGCAAAACAATGACTTGGTCCCACCTCTGCTGAATACACATACTTGACAGAGATGCTGTATGCGAAACCAATGTGAGTTTGGAATATTGCACAGTATAAATCTATTTTAGTATACCTCAACAATGTAATTATGATCAGTGGAAATGGCCATGACATGGGACCCTGAACGACTTTTCCACGTGATTCTGTGATTCTGTGATTCTGTGTAAAAGCTCTTCTTCTCTCTCCAGTTTTGCGGCGGTCAGCAGCCCCTCATGCGGGTGTATGAGACCCACCTGTACAAACAGGAAGTGATGTACGTGGTGCTGGTCCACAGTCCGGCCAATCAGGAGCAGTTCTCAGAATATCCTCTTCTGAGCGACGACCCAAACGCTGTCTGCTGCTACAGAGATGGCCGCTTCATCTGGAGGCCTGAGGCCATGTGTGAAACTCACAGGTGAGAAAACAACAATGACAGGTAACCTGGGAGGGACAACAAGGAAATGAGTTATGGATTGACTTCCTGTCTCTCTGTCAGATTTGTGTTGTCCCGGAACGATGAGACTCGGCAGATGGAGGCTGTGAATAGGAAGGATCTTGGCTACAGACCTTTTGAGAACTATGTCTGGGATAATGTGGGCATCGCTCTGCATGTGGTGGAGAACAAGGTGATCACTTCCTCTTTGTCTTCTTGTCCACAGCTCAGCGTCAGGCTTTTCTCTACATTTCATATAATTATATATTTCCAGGATAACTTTGTAGGACTGATCAGAGTGGATCTGGTCCGTCTTCTTCAAGGACTCGTTTCAGAGTTTAATCTCAGCTCCTTTTCTCAGAAGCACCACGGCCATGTTATTAAGGAAATACAAAATATATTTAAAAATTCCAAAAAAAGTATGTGAAACATGTCGAGAAGAAAATGTGTAAAAGGAAAGAAAGAAACAACATATCTTATATACAAAGAATACTTGAAAAACCTTCAAAAACATCTGAAAAACTAATTTTAAAGATAAATAACAGTCAGAGAAATGTGAAGAACATTTTTAATTTCATGACACTTCGTGAAATTAATGTGAAACATTTCATAATTCTTCACAATGTGAAGAATTTTTTAACTAAATGGAGAAAATGTCACATAAATGTATAAATAGAAATATACAAATGTGGAAAAACTATATATATATATATATATATATACATATATATATATATATATATACACATATATATATGTATATATATATCAGACAATGTAAAGGGCTTCCAATCGATTAAAATATGTAATTGAAATGTATTCATTGGGATTTCCGTAGTTTCTAAATGTTTTTAAAGGGATATCTTTCAGGTTCAGAAAGCGTGCACGTGTTGAAAAAGTGAAAGTTCAGTTATTAACACATTGACTTTGACCGTCCTAATATTCATAAATAAATAATATGATTTATTGTTAAGTGACGTGTTCCCAGAGGCTCATGGGAGTTGTAGTTAATGATGGGGTCCATGTTGCTGAATCTGAGCTCTTCCTGTTTCAGCTGCTGGAGTTCGATCCGGACCGACTGAGAGAGAAACTGAAGTTCTGCGAAGGAGAAAAACTTCTCCACTTTAAGGTCAAGTTTGATGACTTCCCGTCTGCCGAGGCGACTGTTCGCAGACTTTGGCCTGAACACCCCTCCCCACTGCAGAGAGATGAAGAGCCCTCCCCACTGCAGAGAGATGAAGAGCCCTCCCCACTGCAGAGAGATGAAGACCCCTCCCCACTGCAGAGAGATGAAGAGCCAGGGGCGGACTGGCCATCGGGACGTTCGGGACGAATCCCGATGGGCCGGTACTGAAGTGGGCCGGTCGGACGATGTGGGCCGGTCGGATAAGTCACTAGCAACCCCCCCCCCCCCCCCCGTCGACAATTTCCTCGCGGTATTTACTTGCGGGCCGGCAGTACCGAAGTGGGCCGGTCGAGAGTCCCGGGCTGATTTGTAGTCCCAGTCCGCCCCTGTGAAGACCCCTCCCCACTGCAGAGAGATGAAGACCACTCCCCACTGCAGAGAGATGAAGACCCCTCCCCACTGCAGAGAGATGAAGACCCCTCCCCACTGCAGAGAGATGAAGAGCCCTCCCCACTGCAGAGAGATGAAGAGCAGGACATTAATAAAGCAGAATAGATGAATCAGAGTTTAGATAAGCACATCCTGCCTTCACTGAACTAACATTACATTCAGAGTTGGAGCTAAATATTGGTTTATGTTATTTTAAGTAAACATTTATTTTCTGACTGTTTTAGTTTTAGTAAATGAATCATTAATTATCGTAATAATTGTAGTTGCAGTAGTTCTCTTTGCTTTGATTGGAAAACTACAATAAACGGATGAAAGGATCTTCTGCCTGGACATTGTGTTACGCTTCCCGAGAAGTGACTGGAGATGAGAACCCGCTACGCAAACACTAGACGGAGACAGTGGTGAAGTGTCAAACAATAGTCTTTATTTGACCACGGCACAGGCAAGGTGTAGAGAGGAGCTCAGAGAAGACAGACGTGGAGCTGGATAGCTCAGGGGGAGACGGAGGTGCGGAGATGCACGGAGGAAGCACCGGCGTGGAGAGCCGGAGATCCAGAGCTGGCGAATGTAGACAGGATGAGCTGGTGTGCGTGGAGGCACGGAGGAAACACCGCCGAGGAGAGCCGGGAATCCAGAGCTGGCGAATGTAGTCTGGATGAGCTGGTGTGCGCGGAAGCACGGAGGGAACTCAGACGAGGAGTCGGAGGCTGGACGTGGCAAGCAGAGCGGCAGGTGTGTGTAGATCACTGAAGAATAAACGAAGAACTGGCGAAGTCTGAGGATGGGAACCAGGGTTTTAAGCAGGTGCAGGTGAGTAGTGGCAATCAGTGAGATGAACAACAGCAGTGGAGATGAGTTGGCGGGAATCAGAATGTAGGTCAGCCACGCCCAGCCAGGAAGACAAACAAACATAGAAGTGGAAAAGAAGGAGGAAGTACTGCAGATCCTCACAGTACCCCCCCCTCAACGGGAGCCTCCTGGCGACCACCAGGCTTGTCTGGATGAGCCCTGTGAAAGGCCCTTATCATTACAGGGTCCAGGACTCGGGAGCGAGGAACCCAGCATCGCTCCTCGAGGCCGTAACCCTCCCAGTCCACCAAATACTGTAAGCCCCTGCCCCGGCGCCTGACGTCCATGAGACGGTGCACTGTGTAGGCAGGATGGTCATCAATGACTCGGGGGGGAGGAGGGGGAACGGCCGGAGGGCTCAAGTCACTGGTGTGAACAGGCTTAATCTGGGAGACATGAAAAGTAGGATGGACTCTCAATGTTCTGGGAAGCTTCAGCCGGACTGCAGAGGGGTTAATAATCCTTTGAATGGAGAAGGGACCAATGAAGCGTGGAGACAACTTCTTCGATTCTGTGAGGAGAGGAATGTTCCTGGAAGATAACCAGACAGACTGACCTGGGACGTAAGGAGGAGCAGCTTGTCTGTGGCGATTGGCCGACTGTTGGTTCCGAGCTGAAGTCAGGAGGAGAGCAGAGCGAGTGTCTCTCCAGATCTTTTGACAACGACGAACATGCTGCTGGACCGAGGGAACTGCTAGTTCTCTCTCCTCTTCAGGGAACAGGGGCGGCTGGTACCCCAAAGAAGCCTCAAACGGGGAGAGACCAGTAGCAGAACACGTTAGGGAATTATGCGAGTACTCAACCCAGGGAAGATGGGAGCTCCAGGTAGAGGGGTTACGGTCAACGATGCAGCGGAGGGCTGACTCCAGGTCCTGGTTGGTTCGCTCAGTCTGACCGTTTGACTGGGGATGATATCCGGATGTTAAACTGACAGAAGCTCCCAGGGATTGACAGAACTCCTTCCACACTCGAGAGGTGAATTGAGGACCGCGGTCAGAAACTATGTCAGAAGGGATTCCATGTAGCCGGAAAACGTGTACAGAGAGGAGTTGGGAGGTCTCCAAGGCTGAAGGGAGCTTAGGAAGAGCTACAAAGTGGGCAGACTTAGAGAATCTATCAACAATGGTGAGAATTGTGGTGTTACCCTGGGAGGGAGGCAGACCGGTGACAAAGTCCAAGGCGATATGTGACCAGGGACGACTAGGGATGGGTAGAGGCTGAAGCAATCCTGCAGGTGTTTGGTGGGAGGACTTACTCCTAGCACACGTGGGACAGGAAGAAACAAACTCCTGAGTGTCCTTGTTGACAGTTGGCCACCAGAAGTGTCTCTTAAGAAGAGAGCGTGTGCGGTTTACTCCGGGATGGATGGAGAACCGGGAACTGTGGACCCACTGTAGAACCTTGGAGCGAGCAGCATCGGGAACGAACTGACGGTTCGGAGGACCGTTACCAGGATCTGGTTGCTCTCTCAAAGCCTCCTGGATGGTGTTATTAATCTCCCAAGAGAGGGCGCCTACAACACAACTCTTGGGCAGGATTGAACCAGCAGAGGGCTCGGGAGAGTCAGAAGAGTACAGTCTGGATAGAGCATCGGGCTTAACATTCCGGGAACCTGGACGGTATGTGAGACTAAAATTGAAGCGACTGAAGAAGAGAGCCCATCTGGCCTGTCGAGAGTTCAGCCGTCTCGCTGACTGGATGTAGGCGAGGTTCTTGTGGTCTGTCCAGACCAGGAATGACTGCTTGCTGCCCTCGAGCCAGTGTCTCCACTCCTCTAACGCCAACTTTACTCCCAGAAGCTCCCTGTTTCCAACGTCATAATTGCGCTCAGCAGGAGAGAGGCGGCGTGAAAAGAAAGCACAAGGATGAAGGATGTTATTAGAACCAGCAGTTTGTGACAAGACAGCTCCCACCCCAGTGTCTGACGCATCAACCTCCACAATAAACTGCTTCTCAGAGTCTGGCTGGATGAGGATGGGAGCAGAGGTGAACAGGGACTTGAGTCTGAGAAAAGCCTCATTAGCCTCTGGGGTCCAGAAGAACTTAATGTTGACAGAGGTGAGTCTTGAGAGAGGTGCAGCAACCTTACTGAAGTTCCTGATGAAGCGGCGGTAAAAGTTGGCGAAGCCCAGAAACCTCTGAAGCTCCCTCCTCGTAGTAGGGGCTGGCCACTCGACCACAGCCTCGATCTTTCCAGAATCTGCCTCCACTCTGCCCTGACTAATGATATAGCCCAGGAAGCTGATCCGGTTCTGGTGGAACTCACACTTCTCAGCCTTGACATAGAGCTTGTTCTCCAGCAGTCTCTGAAGCACCAGGCGGACATGGTTCTCGTGTTCCTCCAGGTCTTTGGAGAAAATCAGGATGTCGTCTATGTAAACAAAGACAAAGCGGTTAAGGAAATCACGCAGAACATCGTTGACCAGAGCCTGAAATACTGCTGGAGCGTTAGTGAGTCCAAAGGGCATGACTAGGTATTCAAAATGACCTAAGGGAGTGTTGAAAGCCGTCTTCCATTCATCCCCTTGACGGATACGGACCAGATGATAGGCGTTCCTAAGGTCAAGCTTGGTGAACAGGGTTGCCTCATGGAGAGGTTCAAAAGCAGAGGTGAGAAGGGGTAATGGGTACTTGTTCTTAACAGTAATGTTGTTTAACCCACGAAAGTCAATGCAAGGTCGCAGTGACTTATCCTTTTTGCCAACGAAGAAGAAACCGGCACCCACGGGAGAGGAGGAAGAACGAATAATCCCAGCAGCCACTGAGTCCGTGATATATAGCTCCATAGCCTCCTTCTCAGGACGGGACAGGTTGTAGAGGCGGCTGGTGGGTAGAGGAGCCCCAGGAAACAGATCTATAGAGCAGTCGTAGGGCCGATGAGGAGGAAGAGAGAGAGCCCTCTCCTTGCTGAAGACCAATCTCAGGTCGTGGTAGGTCGCAGGAACTCCAGTTAAGTCTACAGAAGCAGCAGAGTTTGGGGAGACAGAGACAGGAGGTACAGCAGATAACAGACAGTTAGCGAGACAGTGCTGATCCCATTCAATGATCTTTCCTTTGACCCAATCAATGTGTGGGTTGTGGGTGCGAAGCCACGGATAACCCAATACCAGAGGTGTGGAAGGTGCAGAGATTACCTTTAACTGGATGAGCTCTCTGTGGTTGCCGGAGGTGATCAATGTCAAAGGGGCTGACTGTGCTGTTACAGAGGAGATTATTTGTCCATTAAGTGCATAGGCTGTTAAAGGTTCATCTAACGGCTCCAGGCAGAGTCCCAGCTGTTCAGCTAACTCACGGTCCAAAAAACTATCCTCAGCACCAGAATCAATGAGAGCTTGGATAGGCAAAGTCATAGTATTAACACAAATCTTGGCGGGTATTAGAAAACGGCACAAAGATGGAGGTAGAGAAGATGGCTGTGGACTCGTCAGGACCCCCAATCTCACTGACGAGCTCCCACGTTTGGGCGTACAGGACAGTTGGAAATGACATGCCCAGCGTTGCCACAATACATGCATTCGCCAGCACACGCCCGACGTTGACGCTCCTCCGGAGATAGTCTAGCGCGACCCAGTTGTATAGCCTCCTCGTGAGAAGAGGTGCGCCCGCTGGGCGGCGAGAAAACGGAGGGAGACTTAAACACAGAGGGAACAGGGTAGGTGGAAAAACTGGGCTTACTGTGTGAGACAGGTGGATTCCGCTGTGTCCGCTCAGCTCTGCGCTTCCGCAAACGACAGTCCAGGCGGGACACCAAGGAAATCAGATCTTGGAGATCCGCTGGAACGTCTCGTGCAGCTAATTCATCCCGGAGCTGATCCTATAATCCTCTCAAAAACACCGCCTTGAGAGCCGCCTCGTCCCATCGAGCCTCTGCAGCGAGTGTGTGAAACTCGATGGAATATTCGGCCACACTCCGGTTTCCCTGTTGTAAACCGAGCAGCTGATTCTCGGCGGAGCCAGAATAATTGGGATGATCAAAGACAGCAGAAAAACGCTCAGAGAAGCATTCGAAACGCAGATTGTCATAGTCCACTGAAGAGCTCAAAGCCTCTGCCCAGGTTAAAGCCTTGCCACGGAGCAAACTCAGAACATAATTAATCCGGGTAACATCAGCTGCAAACGAAACAGGACGCTGGCGAAAAACCTTGTTACACTGGAAAAGAAATCCTCTGCATTTCTCCACCTCACCGTGGAATGGCTCAGGGTCGGTGATGGGGAAATCCTGGCGTGGAGTAGGAGAAAAAGCTGGATTGGGAGTGGCAAGAGAAACTGCAGCCGAGGTAGTTAGAGCTGAGATCTGGCAAGCTAACTCTGAGACATGATGAGCCATGGATTGATTGCTCTCGACTAACGCCCGAATGAGCTGGTCGTGTTGACCCAGAAGGGAACCCTGACTAGACAGGGCATGATGGACTGTGGCGGGATCCGCTCCAGTGCTTGCGGGGTTCATTGTTGGCCAGTTCTTCTGTTACGCTTCCCGAGAAGTGACTGGAGATGAGAACCCGCTACGCAAACACTAGACGGAGACAGTGGTGAAGTGTCAAACAATAGTCTTTATTTGACCACGGCACAGGCAAGGTGTAGAGAGGAGCTCAGAGAAGACAGACGTGGAGCTGGATAGCTCAGGGGGAGACGGAGGTGCGGAGATGCACGGAGGAAGCACCGGCGTGGAGAGCCGGAGATCCAGAGCTGGCGAATGTAGACAGGATGAGCTGGTGTGCGTGGAGGCACGGAGGAAACACCGACGAGGAGAGCCGGGAATCCAGAGCTGGCGAATGTAGTCTGGATGAGCTGGTGTGCGCGGAAGCACGGAGGGAACTCAGACGAGGAGTCGGAGGCTGGACGTGGCAAGCAGAGCGGCAGGTGTGTGTAGATCACTGAAGAATAAACGAAGAACTGGCGAAGTCTGAGGATGGGAACCAGGGTTTTAAGCAGGTGCAGGTGAGTAGTGGCAATCAGTGAGATGAACAACAGCAGTGGAGATGAGTTGGCGGGAATCAGAATGTAGGTCAGCCACGCCCAGCCAGGAAGACAAACAAACATAGAAGTGGAAAAGAAGGAGGAAGTACTGCAGATCCTCACACATTGGACTTTATTCCCTGCGTAACATTTGCTTTCTGGGCCCAGCGGCAGTTTGAGTTTAAGTTAGATTATTATTGTATTTCTTTAGTTAGCCGTAGCATTCAGGATGATCAGGAAACACCAAACCAAGGGTCCAAATCTGGCCAGGACACTTTGGGGACATATCTAACAGGAACATTTTGATTTCATTAGATCACATTATTCACACTTATATCAATAATCAGGGTTTTTAAGACTTACATATAAATATTCTAAATAACTAATACAAATAAGCCAAACAAAAAGTACAATACGAGTTATACACAAAATTCGTACAGAGAACCAACAAATAAATTATTTATCAAACTAAAAACACTAAAACTACAAGACCTGGTTGACTATAAAACCATTCAAATTATGTACAAGGCCGCAAATCATCATTTGCCTCATGGTGTCCAGGGACTTTTTACACGGAGAGAAGGCATGCACATGTTGAGAGGAAACTGCATTTTCAAAAAACCACCCGTACGTACAAATGCCAAACTTCATTGCATCTCATCAAAAGGTGTTAGTCTGTGGAATAAATGTAGTGATGCACTGAAAAATTGTACAACTTTATATAAAATGAAAGTATTATTCAAGAGCCAAACCATTAGTGGTTATGAACAGTACCTGTAAAAATTCCTTTTGTTATTTCCTGTAATTGTAAAAGTAATTACTTCCTGATTGTTTTTGTAAAAAAGTATCAAGACAAACATGTCGCTGATGACGATGACCTAATTACTTCATTTATACTGCAAGGAAAATGTACGCTAGAAGGGGTAGGACCAGAAAAGTTTTTTAAGCTTCTTCTTGCCCCTGTTGAACACGACAGAGACTAATTTAAGATTTATTGTTGTTGTTTCTTTTTATTTCTTTTTTTTGCATTATCATTATTATTTATTTTATTGTACTTTGGTATAATTATTATTATTATGAGTGAGAAGGAAGAAAAGGAAGAAGCAATATATATTATTATTAGTATTGATGTATGTTTTGTTTCTGACATGTTCAATAAATTGACATAAAAAAAAAAAAAAACATATAAATAATGTAAATAAATACCACATATAAATATGTATAAGCAGGCAGTATACTGTAAGTTTAGGAGTATTAAAGGAGTGAAATAACTACAGATATTATGGGATTAAGATGAAACATGGTTCATATTCAGGAGCATTTATCTTCAGGTTAAAATGTTAAAGTGTCTCATTTATTGATAACAATTAAACCTAATATTAGTTGTAACTCTGGTGGAATCAGTAGAAAATATACTTTTCCAATAGCATCTAAAAGATGGACGTTTTTAGGAAAATGTAAATGTAATTAATATAAATGAAATGAAACTCCATATTTTAAACGTGATGCCGCCCCTTGCTGGCTCTCATAATACTACACTGTGTACATACTCTGTTACAGTGAAAGTACTAACACTACACTGTATTAATACTCTGTAACAGTGAAAGTACTAACACTACACTGTATTAATACTCTGTAACAGTGAAAGTACTAACACTACACTGTATTAATACTCTGTTACAGTAAAAGTACTAACACTACACTGTATTAATACTCTGTTACAGTGAAAGTACTAACACTACACTGTATTAATACTCTATTACAGTGAAAGTACTAATACTACACTGTATTAATACTCTGTTACAGTGAAAGTACTAATACTACACTGTATTAATACTCTATTACAGTGAAAGTACTAACACTACACTGTATTAATACTCTGTTACAGTGAAAGTACTAACACTACACTGTATTAATACTCTGTTACAGTGAAAGTACTAACACTACACTGTATTAATACTCTATTACAGTGAAAGTACTAATACTACACTGTATTAATACTCTGTTACAGTGAAAGTACTAATACTACACTGTATTAATACTCTGTTACAGTGAAAGTACTAATACTACACTGTATTAATACTCTATTACAGTGAAAGTACTAACACTACACTGTATTAATACTCTGTTACAGTGAAAGTACTAACACTACACTGTATTAATACTCTGTTACAGTGAAAGTACTAACACTACACTGTATTAATACTCTATTACAGTGAAAGTACTAATACTACACTGTATTAATACTCTGTTACAGTGAAAGTACTAATACTACACTGTATTAATACTCTGTTACAGTGAAAGTACTAATACTACACTGTATTAATACTCTATTACAGTGAAAGTACTAACACTACACTGTATTAATACTCTGTTACAGTGAAAGTACTAACACTACACTGTATTAATACTCTATTACAGTGAAAGTACTAATACTACACTGTATTAATACTCTGTTACAGTGAAAGTACTAACACTACACTGTATTAATACTCTGTTACAGTGAAAGTACTAACACTACACTGTATTAATACTCTATTACAGTGAAAGTACTAATACTACACTGTATTAATACTCTGTTACAGTGAAAGTACTAATACTACACTGTATTAATACTCTGTTACAGTGAAAGTACTAATACTACACTGTATTAATACTCTATTACAGTGAAAGTACTAACACTACACTGTATTAATACTCTGTTACAGTGAAAGTACTAACACTACACTGTATTAATACTCAGTTACAGTGAAAGTACTAACACTACACTGTATTAATACTCTGTTACAGTGAAAGTACTAACACTACACTGTATTAATACTCTGTTACAGTAAAAGTACTAACACTACACTGTATTAATACTCTGTTACAGTAAAAGTACTAACACTACACTGTATTAATACTCTGTTACAGTGAAAGTACTAACACTACACTGTATTAATACTCTGTTACAGTAAAAGTACTAACACTACACTGTATTAATACTCTGTTACAGTAAAAGTACTAACACTACACTGTATTAATACTCTGTTACAGTAAAAGTACTAACACTACACTGTATTAATACTCTGTTACAGTAAAAGTACTAACACTACACTGTATTAATACTCTGTTACAGTAAAAGTACTAACACTACACTGTATTAATACTCTGTTACAGTGAAAGTACTAACACTACACTGTATTAATACTCTGTAACAGTGAAAGTACTAACACTCGTGGCTGGAATGTATTTGATCAGATGGACAAAGAATCAAACCGTTCAGCTGTCTTTGTCGACAAGAAAGTTCAGTGAGTCACTCAGAGAGCATACTGTCTGCAGAGTGGAAGAGCAGAGTTTGGGTTGAATACTTAGACACAGAGAGAGGAGAAGGGGGGGGGGGGGTGAAGTGTGTGTTTTATGTATTTAGTTAGAAAGCTTTGGATTCATTTCTCTAACTGGTGGAGGGTTTGGTTCAGACGAGTGTGTTCGAGTTTTTCTTCGCATTAAAAAATAAACACCGCACTGGGGATTTCCTGAAGACACTGAAACAAGAAGTGAAGAATCTGGCAACATGTATGAGGCCTGTTCCCCTCCTCCCTCTTCAGTCTCTAGCTGTACTCTAGTCTGTCAGCTGTAATAGATCCTCAGAGGAGAGCCAGCTGATCATGGAGGCTGGAAGGAACAGGAGAGGATGTTTGTTAAGCGTTGTTCAGAAGGAGCATCTGAAGCTGGACGACCTGAGAGACAGAGCTCAGGGCTTAGAAAACAATTATGTCTTTAAAAATGACAGAATCCCAGAATACCCACGACCAGAGATCCATGTGAGCCATCTGAAACACGACACCGACAGAAAGGGTTTGATCGGCATCAAGCTGTTCAGAGGCTTCAGGAACCCGTGGAGAGAAGACCTGGTGTGGTGGGGTCTGTCGGTGGGGAGGGAGGAACTCAGATCAGCTGAGCAGCGCCTCCTCCAGGAAACATACCCGGACCGAACAGAGCAGCAGGTCCAGGATCAGCAGAGCTTCCTGGGGAAGTTTGCCTCTTCGCTGGCCTTCAAGAAGATCTCCAGGCTGGGATCGTACCGCTTCACCTTCCCCCTTCAGGAGCTGCTGGAGGCCTACAGTCGGCAGGTACTGAGGTGTAGGACTCATAATGCTGACTCATGTCAGGGTTTAGGACTCATAATGCTGACTCATTTCAGGGTTTAGGACTCATAATGCTGACTCATGTCAGGGTTTAGGACTCATAATGCTGACTCATGTCAGGGTTCAGGACTCATAATGCTGACTCATGTCAGGGTTTAGGACTCATAATGCTGACTCATGTCATGGTTTAGGACTCATAATGCTGACTCATGTCATGGTTTAGGACTCATAATGCTGACTCATGTCAGGGTTTAGGACTCATAATGCTGACTCATGTCATGGTTTAGGACTCATAATGCTGACTCATGTCAGGGTTTAGGACTCATAATGCTATTCCACAAATTTAAAGTGGACCTATCATGCTATATTTGAATAACATAGTGTAGGACCATACCTATATAAGGCATATTTATACTTTTTTTTTTTCAAAATACCAAACAGATCATGCATTTTAGCCATGCCTCATTTCGCTCAATTTGAAAAATGTAAGCTCTGTTTTTGCAAGGGCAGATTCTGTGAGAACAGCACCATCTACAGGCCTGGCATATGTACTACAGCGTCTCCAGCGCTTTCTAACGGCAATGGCCGTGGCTGTCTCCTCCTGATTGGTGGAGTTGGCCCAATAGCCGTAGCGCCACTGTCCTGACGTCAGGACAGTGTTCAAATCTGGATCAGTTTTTATCAGATCCGTTGCAGCCCCTTTTTTAGAGATTTGGGTATGGAGGAAAATAGAGAGGGTTGTGTTTT
Source organism: Trematomus bernacchii (assembly GCF_902827165.1). Taxonomy (NCBI): domain Eukaryota; kingdom Metazoa; phylum Chordata; class Actinopteri; order Perciformes; family Nototheniidae; genus Trematomus; species Trematomus bernacchii. Next base: position 314,044 of record NW_022987687.1, on the reverse strand, counting down.
CTGACACTTGGTGAGTTCCCTGGAACACCGGGGACACATATTCATGTATAAAAGACGTACAAAAGTGCATTTTGCATGATAGGTCCCCTTTAAGTTCATCATTTTGTTTTCCACGTGATTCTGTGATTCTGTGATTCTGTGTAAAAGCTCTTCTTCTCTCTCCAGTTTTGCGGCGGTGAGCAGCCCCTCATGCGGGTGTATGAGACCCACCTGTACAAACAGGAAGTGATGTATGTGGTGCTGGTCCACAGTCCGGCCAATCAGGAGCAGTTCTCAGAATATCCTCTTCTGACCGACGACCCAAACGCTGTCTGCTGCTACAGAGATGGCCGCTTCATCTGGAGGCCTGAGGCCATGTGTGAAACTCACAGGTGAGAAAACAACAATGACAGGTAACCTGGGAGGTTCAGACAGGAAAGGAAGGGCCGTAAATGAAGAGACAAGTAAACATGGGAAAAGACAGGACAATAAAGGGACAGGAAATTAACAGGAAAGACATGAAATGCGTTATGGATTGACTTCCTGTCTCTCTGTCAGATTCGAGTTGTTCCGGAATGATGAGACTCAGCTGATGGAGGCTCGGCCCTGCAGCCCTCACCAGGTCTATGTCTGGGATAATGTGGGCCTCGCTCTGCATGTGGAGGACAAGGTGATTTATGAAATGTTATTTATTTCTGAATGATAAATGTTGAATAATTTTTTTAAAGAAATTGAAAAAATGTCACATACATTTTGAAATAGAAATGTGTGAAAATGTTGTGGAAATGTTGTATATCTATATATAGATATATATACGTATTCCCAGAGGCTCATGGGAGTTGTAGTTAATGGTCCATGTTGCTGAATCTGAAGTGAGGTCTTCCTGTTTCAGCTGCTGGAGTTCGATCCGCTCCGACTGAGAGAGAAACTGAAGTTCTGCAAAGGAGAAAAACTTATCCACGTTCCAGTCGAGTTTGATGACTTCCCGTTAGCCGAGGCGACTGTTCGCAGATTTTGGCCTGAAGACCCGTCCCCACTGGAGAGAGATGAAGAGCAGGATGTTAATAAAGCAGTGATTAATCAGAGTTTAGATAAGCACATCCTGTAAACTGTAAAGCACAATTATTAAAAATATGATTTATGTAAAAAGCCCTGTTGTACTTTACTTTATTACTTGTCCTGTCAATTCTTGTCTTCTGTTTGCACCTGTCCACATTCTGAGGAAAAAGTTAACATTCTGAGGGAAAAGTTAACATTCTGAGGGAAAAGTTAACATTCTGAGGAAAAAGTTAACATTCTGAGGGAAAAGTTAACATTCTGAGGGAAAAGTTAACATTCTGAGGAAAAAGGTCACAGAAAATAAAGACAATATAAAACATGGACAACATTCTGAGAAAAAAGTTAAAATGGTGAGAAAATAATCAAAGATCTGAGAAAATAGTCAGATTTCTGAGGAAAATTCAATTTTAAAACAAAGTCAACATTCAGGGAAAAAGTCAAATTTCTGAGAAAATAGTAATAATTCTAAAAATAAACTCCAAATTTGTAAAGTAAAAAAAGTAAAAAAACGTTATTGAACAACTGTTTCAACAACACCATCCTAAACATAATGTAATATCGAACTGAGGACATCTAGACGAAGACAAACGAAGAAACAAGGAATCATTTAAAAATATGATATATAATCAATTTGATTAGGAAGCTTATTGAGATCACTAGAAAGATAACACATCTTTAGAAATACATATTGATGACATGTGCTTCGTGTGAGCGACACCGACACAATCCAGTGGAATTATTTTAGTGTAAAATAACACGTGAAAGAAGGAAAAGCAACGTTTACCTTAATGACGCAATCACGCAGAGTTACGCTAATGCGGAAGTGGGCGTGGCTAAATCTCATCAGGAAAAAACGAGCTAAACGGATTAGCTCTGATGAACCCGAGCTAAAGCGGGCTAAAGAGGGCTAAGGAGGGCTACAGAGGGCTCGATGACCGAGAAGCCTCGGGAGCTGTGAAGGTGAGTGTTTCTACGCGTGTTCCTCAAAGAACCGCTTCTGTTTTAAAGCCAGAAACTCAGCGAGCAGAGTCAAAGTCCAGGAGACACAGCTAGCTTTAGCTTCTGATTCACCTCCATTCACTGTTGTTGTTTTCTTTGTTTACTCGCTGTCTCTCAGACGATAAAGCTGTCTCTCAGGGCTTCTGGAGGCTTCTGAGCTGCTCTGTGCTCACACAGGGATATCAGTTATGTAGGAGTAGTGGTAGAACTACCAGAGCTGTACAGTAACTGTGTACAAAGTTGAGGTACTTGTACTTTACCTGAGTATTTCCATGTTATGCTACTGTGTACTTTTCCTCCACTACATGTATTTAATCCCTTTAGTTACTCTACAGATCTGGATGAATGATTTGAAATATAACCAAGTCTTAAATCAGACTTTAGTTCCACCTGGAGTAAATTCACAAGCTACCCTGCAGTATACAAAGTCATTCAAACTAGCTGCACCTTTACCAGCTTTGAGAACACTTTCATGATCAATCATTATAAAACATATCATATATATTATTCTGAAATGGACCAATCTGCACAACGACTACTTTTACTGTCGCTACTTTCACTATATTTTGATGAGAATACTTTTCTACTTTTACTTGAGGAACATTTTGAATGCAGGACTTTTACTGTAACAGAGTATTCCTACACTCTGGTACTTCTACTTTTACTCAAGTACATCTGAGTACTTCTACTTTAACTCAAGATCTGAGTACTTCTACTTTTACTCAAGTACAAGATCTGAGTACTTCTACTTTTACTCAAGTACAAGATCTGAGTACTTCTACTTTTACTCAAGTACAAGATCTGAGTACTTCTACTTTTACTCAAGTACAAGATCTGAGTACTTCTACTTTTACTCAAGATCTGAGTACTTCTACTTTTACTCAAGTACAAGACCTGAGTACTTTTACTCAAATACAAGATCTGAGTACTTCTACTTTTACTGAAGTACAATATCTGAGTACTTCTACTTTGACTCAAGTACAAGATCTGAGTACTTCTACTTTTACTCAAGTACAAGATCTGAGTACTTCTACTTTGACTATATTTTGATGATAATACTTTAATGCAATCATTATAATCAAAGTGACTTTATACTGCATTTATTTAACAGATTTATTTAGTATTTATTTTATAAATCCAGATTTTGACACGTAAGAAAACTCAGGAATAACTTAAACCCTCCAACATCATATATATATATATATATATAGTAACTCAAACTATGAGTGCATTCAGAGAGAACATGTCACAGCTTCTTAAATGTGAAGATTTGCTGCTTTTAGTTTTTAGTTTTAAATATTTGTTGAGCAATGAGTATTTTTACTACTAATACTTTAAGTAATTGTATGTGATATATGATTAATAAAGTACAGAAGAGGATTGGGGCCACATGAGAATTTATTTAGGATATATATATATACTTTATTGAACGCACATTGGGAATGATTGGGTTACAGCAGCGTGTTCAGGCTTTCCAATGAACAGCTTCTAGTATAGATATAGATACATGTCTACAGTAGAAAGGACATGAACCATAACATACTGGATATGAAATGTACCAGATGAGTTAGACAGTTCTATGGAAGAGCAATATATTACAGTGGCAGGTATTTAGATATGATGGTATGTACATTACAGCCAAGCAAAATATTTCTTGTTATGGAAAAACCAAAACTACGAGTAATTTCAACTCTGAGAAGAAAAAGAAATTTGAGAAATAATTCAAATTCTAAAAATCAGATTCTTGAAAAAAAATACAATTTGAGAAAAAAAACACCCACCAACTACTACCTACTACCGAGCTCAGAATGTTACACACAGTGACTCAGTGTGTGTGTGTGTGTGTGTGTGTGTGTGTAGGATGCTGCAGGGCCCGTACAGCAGTCTGGATCGGGACCGCCCTCTGATCCGGGTTCCCTTCACCAGCTTCGCCGTGGCGACGGTTCTGCTGCCGCTCACCGGACTCATCGCCTGCCTCTTCACCTCCATCCTCTACCACTACGAGGACGCCACCTACACACACTGCAAGGTGAGACACACACACACACACACACACACACACACACACACACACACACACACACACACACACACACACACACACACACACACACACACACACACACACACACACACACACACACACACACACACACACACACACACACACACACACCCTCTACCACTACTTCTTACATTTCCCAAACAGGCTGGTTCCTTTAGTTTGAATGTGTGTTTGGTGGCGTGATCATTATTATTTAGAGTCATTGCGTGCCTATTGATTTGAACACGATCCGTGTATCCATCATTTCCTGGTCTTCTCTAAAGAAGAGGGACCAATGAAAACGTTGTCATGTTGCCGTTGTTCAGCATGGAAACATTCATTAGCTAACAATGACATTATTGTTCTATTAATATAAAGGGAGGTCAGGTACTCTTTAAAACAGCTGCTAGTTATGGGTACTTTTTACTGAAGTACATTTCAAAGCCCTCTTTACTTTGACTTGAGGAAAGAAGTTTAGTCAGTACTTCTACTTTCACCAGAGTATCTTAAACACGAGTATCTGTACTTCTACTTGAGTAAAGGATGTGTGTACTTCTACTTGAGTAAAGGATGTGTGTACTTCTACTTGAGTAAAGGATGTGTACTTCTACTTGAGTAAAGGATGTGTGTACCTCTACTTGAGTAAAGGATGTGAGTACTCTAACCTCTCTGATTATGTCCCCCCCCCCCCCCCAGGTACCGAACTACCTCCCCTCCATCAGCTCGGCCATCAGCAGGGTCCCTGAACGTTACATCTGGCGCTCGTGCATCGGGCTCCACTCGGCGCCTCGCTTCCTAGTCTCCGCAGCATACTTCAGTTTCTACCGAGGACGCTTCAGCTCGCGCCCCCCTGAGCTGCTGCTGAGCGTCCTCAACCTGATCTGCAGCCTGACGGAGAACACAGGGCTGCTGCTGCTCACATACGTGTCCTCCACCGAGACATACAGTAAGTGTCCTCCACCGAGACGTACAGTAAGTGTCCTCCACCGAGACGTACAGTAAGTGTGCTCCACCGAGACGTACAGTAAGTGTCCTCCACCGAGACGTACAGTAAGTGTCCTCCACCGAGACGTACAGTAAGTGTGCTCCACCGAGACGTACAGTAAGTGTCCTCCACCGAGACGTACAGTAAGTGTCCTCCACCGAGACGTACAGTAAGTGTCCTCCACCGAGACATACGAGCTCTCTCTCTCTCTCTCTCCAGATGTTAACGAGCGCTCTCTCTCTCTCCAGATGTTAACGAGCGCTCTCTCTCTCCAGATGTTAACGAGCTCTCTCTCTCTCTCCAGATGTTAACGAGCGCTCTCTCTCTCCAGATGTTAACGAGCGCTCTCTCTCTCCAGATGTTAACGAGCTCTCTCTCTCTCTCCAGATGTTAACGAGCTCTCTCTCTCTCTCCAGATGTTAACGAGCGCTCTCTCTCTCCAGATGTTAACGAGCTCTCTCTCTCTCCAGATGTTAACGAGCGCTCTCTCTCTCCAGATGTTAACGAGCTCTCTCTCTCTCTCTCCAGATGTTAACGAGCACTCTCTCTCCAGATGTTAACGACCTCTCTCTCTCTCCAGATGTTAACGACCTCTCTCTCTCCAGATGTTAACGAGCTCTCTCTCTCCAGATGTTAACGAGCTCTCTCTCTCCAGATGTTAACGACCTCTCTCTCTCCAGATGTTAACGAGCTCTCTCTCTCTCCAGATGTTAACGAGCGCTCTCTCTCTCCAGATGTTAACGAGCACTCTCTCTCCAGATGTTAACGAGCTCTCTCTCTCTCCAGATGTTAACAAGCTCTCTCTCTCTCCAGATGTTCATAAGTACGGCTTCGCTGTGTTCATGGGAAGCTCTCTGCTGCACATGCTGATCACCTGCAGACTGTGGATGGTCATCAGGAGACACTACGTACACCCAGAGGTACACACACACACACACACACTCACACTCACACTCACACTCACACACCCTCAGAGTTATTAGAATACACACACCTCCATACTTTATCTGTTAGAAACATTCAGTATATATTTAGTTTATGAAACAGCTGCTCGTTTGATATCCTGCACAAACAAACTGGCACTGAGACACTTGAAGCTACTGAACACACGGACCATCAGGATGTGTCCATCAGTGGACCGGTTGCTTGCTATCGTAGAGGAAAAGAGGCATTCAGCCGACTGTCTGTCACTCACACAAACTGACATTCATTGACAATTTCAATATTTTCTGTAATTGTGGGGCCCGCTTAGCATCTGATGGACTTCACCCAAATGATAGAGGTTCTCGACTACTAACAGCAAACATCAGTCACGCGCTCTTGACCTCCTTAAGTGGACAGAATCAAGCCCCAATCTCTGCTCCATCTAAGCCGAATGACACAACCTCCTGGACACAAGCAACACACTGACCTCCACGAAACAACATCTTGAACTCAGTGCAATCTCAGTGGACTCACTGCCCGAAGAAAAACAACGATAGTACAGACGCCATCTCCAACATACCGGTAATCTCAACCAGCCAATGGCATGGTAAAAGCTATGCACCATCTCATAGGCCTGCTCGTGCCGTTAACCTCAAAGCGATCAAAGTCCAGCCAAAGCACATCTCCTCTCATGACATAGAAGTCCAACAAATACAATTAGCCCTCCTAAATGTCAGATCTCTGAATAATAAAACCTTTTTAGTTAATGATCTGATTAAAGAAAATAACTTAGATTGCATCTGCTTAGTGGAGACATGGCTTAATAACGACTCAGCTACATCAATAATGACCTGTCCACCAAACTATAGCTTTTATCAGCTGCCCAGAAAGAGCCGAAGAGGAGGAGGAGGGGCAGACATTTCCTCCTCAAAACAGAACTAGGTGAGTTCATGCCGATGGAATATCTAGCCATTGAACTCAAAACTGAATCAACCATAATTGTCACAATATACCGTCCACCTAGACCCTCACCATCTGAACTGATCTCACTGTGTTACCAGTTAGGATAAGGTGATCCTAAACGGAGACCTGAATAGCTATAGACTCCAAAGCTAGAGAGCTCGCAAACCTACTAGAGAGCTTTGATCTAACACGGCATATAATGACTGCAACTCACCGACATGGTAATACATTCGACTTAGTGAGAACAACTGGGCTAAACATCAGTAATATCTCAATAACTGAGCTACCTCTCTCCATCACTGTATATTCTTTGATGCTGAAATAACCCATCAGACTAGATGAACCACACCGTCATGACAGCTCTCTAAAGGACATGGTAGAACATCTCAATGATGCACTATCATCTGTATTCAATTCTGTCGCCCCACTAAAGACTACAAAGAAGTCGACAACCAGAGCCTCCCCCTGGTTGAACTACAATGGTGTCAAAGAAGAAAAAAGGAAATGTCGTGCATCAGAGAGAAAATGGAGGAAAACAAAAACCACTATCTGCTGTGAAATCTACAAAGATGCTTTAACTGCCTTCAACAGAACCATCGGACTTTCCTCCACTATCGATCAGCTGCTAAACACTGTCTCTGCCCCCCCACCCCTAAACACTGTCTCTGCCCCCCCCACCTAAACACTGTCTCTGCCCCCCCCCCACCTAAACACTGTCTCTGCCCCCCCCACCTAAACACTGTCTCTGCCCCCCCCACCTAAACACTGTCTCTGCCCCCCCCCACCTAAACACTGTCTCTGCCCCCCCCACCTAAACACTGTCTCTGCCCCCCCCCCCCCACCTAAACACTGTCTCTGCCCCCCCACCTAAACACTGTCTCTGCCCCCCCCCACCTAAACACTGTCTCTGCCCCCCCACCTAAACACTGTCTCTGCCCCCCCACCTAAACACTGTCTCTGCCCCCCCACCTAAACACTGTCTCTGCCCCCCCCACCTAAACACTGTCTCTGCCCCCCCCACCTAAACACTGTCTCTGCCCCCCCACCGAAACCCTTCCTGCCCCCCTAAAACACTGTCTCTGCCCCCCCACCTACCTATAAACACTGTCTCTGCCCCCCCACCTAACACATGTCTCTGCCCCCCCCACCTAAACACCTGTCTCTGCCCCCACCTACAAACACTGTCTCTGCCCCCCCACCTAAACACTGTCTCTGCCCCCCACCTAAACACTGTCTCTGCCCCCCCACCTAAACACTGTCTCTGCCCCCCCCACCTAACACTGTCTCTGCCCCCCCCCCTAAACACTGTCTCTCTGCCCCCCCACCTTAACACTGTCTTGCCCCCCCCACCTAAACACTGTCTCTGCCCCCCCCACCTGAACACTGTCTCTGCCCCCCCCACCTAAACACTGTCTCTGCCCCCCCCACTAAACACTGTCTCTGCCCCCCCCACCTAAACACTGTCTCTGCCCCCCCACCCTAAACACTGTCTCTGCCCCCCCCACCTAAACACTGTCTCTGCCCCCCCACCTAAACACTGTCTCTGCCCCCCCCCACCTAAACACTGTCTCTGCCCCCCCACCTAAAACACTGTCTCTTGTCCTGCCCCCCACCTAAACACTTGTCTCTGACCCCCCCACCTAAACACTGTCTCTGCCCCCCCACCTTAACACTGTCTCTGCCCCCCCACCTAAACACTGTCTCTGCCCCCCCACCTAAACACTGTCTCTGCCCCCCCACCTAAACACTGTCTCTGCCCCCCCCACCTAACACTGTCTCTGCCCCCCCACCTAAACACTGTCTCTGCCCCCCCCACCTAACACTGTCTCTGCCCCCCCCCCCCCCCTCACCTAAACACTGTCTCTGCCCCCCCCCACCTAAACACTGTCTCTGCCCCCCCACCTAAACACTGTCTCTGCCCCCCCACCCTCCTCAACAGCTAAATGTGAGGAATTTGCTCTGTTTTTTGAGAACAAAATAACTTCAATCAGAGCTAGTATCACTCGTAGTGGAGATGAAAGCGATCTCAGTAGAGTATGTCATGTAACCATGAGTAACTTTACATGCATCACACAAAGCGAACTGTGTAAAACTGTCTCAGAAGCAAACTCCACAACCTCAGACATTGATCCTATCTCCACAAAATTCTTTAAGCGAGTGTTTGATAGCGTCTCCAGTCCGGTCCTGGACATTATAAACACATCCCTTAAAACTGGCGTCTTCCCTGATGCCTTTCAAACAGCTGTTAAAGAAACCTAAACTGGATAACAACACAGTAGCAAACCACAGACCAATATCAAATCTACCATTTATCAGTCAAATATTGGAAAGAATAGTCTCAGTCCAAATCAATTCCTATCAAACATGTTAGAAGTATGTCAGTCAGGTTTCAGAAGATACCACAGTACGGAAACTGCACTCACAAAGGTCCTTAGTGACCTCAGACTCCACTCTGATGCAAATCACATCTCCATCCTTATCCTATTAGATCTCAGTGCAGCTTTTGATACTATTGATCACATCATCCTAATAAATGGACTTGAAAAGCGTTTTGGTTTCTCTGTCTGCGTGTTGAACTGGATCCAAACATCAGAGGAAGGATGTTCTTTATTAGTCTAGGAGGCCATACATCAGAGAAACATGAAAGCCGCTACGGGGTTTCACAAGCGAGCTGTTTAGGTCCATTGCTCTTTCCTCTCTATATGTCACCGCTCGGCGACATCATCAGAGAGTATGGGATAGATTTCCACAGCTATGCGGATGATACACAATTGTACATATCCGCTGAACCAAATGATACGACAGCCATAAACAAATGGATGAACGATAACTTTCTTAAATTGAATGAGGACCAAACTGAAGTCCTACTTGTTGGCCCCAAATCAAAAAGAGAGATGCTTACAAATAATCTAGGAAGCTTAACCACTTGGATTAAACCGGAGGTGACAAGTCTCCGTGTCATCCTGGACTCAGATTTGAACTTCAACGCCCATTTAAACAAAGTGACCAAAATAGCTTCCTTTCATCTCAGAAACATAGCGAAGGTACGGCCATTCATAAATCCAAAGGATGCAGAGAAGCTCATTCATGCTTTTACATCTAGCCGATAGACTACTGCAATGCACTATTCACTGGACTCCCCAAGAAGACTGTTGAGAGACTCCAGCTCATCCAAAGCTCTGCAGCTAGACTACTGACTGATACCAAAAGGAGGGAACACATGAGTCCTGTCTTAGCTACTCTACACTGGCTTCCTGTAACTTTCAGAATTGATTTGAAGGGGCTTCTCCTCACACACAAAGCTCTAAATGGACAAGGACCCAGCTACTTTGCTGATTCTCTAATAAACGACACACCTGGCAGAACACTGCGACCATCAGATGCAGGTCTATTGGAGGTCACCAGAAAGAGTCCTAAGAAGATCCGTGATGCAGCCTCTGTAAACTACGACCCCAAACCTGTGGAACACGTTACCCAACAACATTAGGGAAGCCAATACGTTAGGTTTTAAGCTGCCTTTTAAAAATGTCTATCTCTTTCCCAAAGCATTTGACTGACTTGACCGTATGTGTTTTATTCCCCATGATTTATGTTTCATTATGTTATCCCGCTTTATGCTTTGCTGCTTGTGTTACTCTGATTTCATGTCTTATTTCTTACTGATGTAAAGCACTTTGAACTGCAATCCCCTGTATGAAAGGTGCTATACAAATAACGTTATTATTATTATTATTATTATTATTATTATTATATATATAACTATCTGCTAGTACCCATCACCCTGCAGAGCGCTCTTTAGATTAATGTTTGGTGTATAAAATGTCAGGAAACATAAAAAAAGGACTTATTAGATGTCAGAATAAAAGCCTCTCCATGTTAATAGAAGTGAGAGTAATGTGTGATTCTGATATGAAATATGATATATGATATGAACCCTCCCAAAGTCTCTGAGAGCTGAGGAGACAGAGCTGCAGTGCTGAGTCTCGCCTGCAGGGGGCGCCACACTGTGCTGCTCATATTCATGCTATACATTATATAATGCATTACTTAGACTAAGTACACGATCATTATGGTCTAGTGACCAGGGTGTGTGTGTGTGTGTGTGTGTGTGTGTGTGTGTGTGTGTGTGTGTGTGTGTGTGTGTGTGTGTGTGTGTGTGTGTGTGTGTGTGTTGTGTGTGTGTGTGTGTGTGTGTGTGTGTGTGTGTGTGTGTGTGGTGTGTGTGTGTGTGTGTGTGTGTGTGTGTGTGTGTGTGTGTGTGTGTGTGTGTGTGTGTGTGTAGGAGAAGACGTCGTGTGTGTGGAAGCTGCGTCTCTTCCTGTTTAACGTGGGCTGCTTCCTGTCCGCTGCGTATTTCTTCCGACGCCACAACCAGCTCTGCGAGGCCGGAGGTGAGTCATGTGGGGTCAAACAGGTCCAGTCTGTTTCATGAATAATAGACATCTTTACAGGAAGGTCTAGTTTTATTACATTTGTCAGTTTCTAACTTTTTATGTATGTCGAGTTTGAATTTTTTGTTCGTTTTATTTTTACTCTTTACTATTTTTTATATCAGGTTTTTTTTTGTCCATTTCTTCTTTTTAATGTTTCTTTTTGGGCGTTTCGCTTTACTTAGTCGATCTATTTTTATATATATTTTTTGGCCGAGTTTCTATTTGTTCATTTTTTTATTTTCTCTCGTTATATTTAGTTGTTTCAAATTTTTCATCAACTTTGTTCGTAAGTCTATTTTACATTTGCTTTCGTAGTCTGGTGTAATTTTTTTTTATATTTGCTTGAGGTTTTTTTGTCATGTTTTTCTAAATTTAGCCAATTTTTTATACATTTTTGTCCAGTTTATTTATAGGCTGTTTTCTGTGCTTCATTATTTCATTAATGCCCCTCTCCCCCTCTCCCCCCCCCCCCCCCTCTCTCTCCTCCCCCCCCCCCCCCTCTCTCTCCTCAGTTTACACGCTGTTCTCCCTCTTCGAGTACCTGGTGGTTTTCTCCAACATGGCCTTCCACATGACGGCCTTCTGGGACTTCGGGAGCAAAGAGGTGATCGTAGCCACGCCCCCTGAGGACAAGAGGTACTGACTCACCTGAGGGGGGAGGAGCCTCGCCTGAGAGAGACTCACCTGAGGGGGAGGAGCCACTCACCTGAGAGAGACTCACCTGAGGGGGAGGAGCCACTCACCTGAGAGAGACTCGTCTGAGGGGGAGGAGCCACTCACCTGAGGGGGAGGAGCCACTCACCTGAGAGAGACTCACCTGAGGGGGAGGAGCCACTCACCTGAGAGAGACTCACCTGAGGGGGAGGAGACTCACCTGAAAGGGGGAGGAGACTCACCTGTGGACTCTGTTGGACATAGTGTTTATTATTACAGAGAATATAAAATATGAATAAAAACATTAATATTTAATGTTTGTATTATCGCCCGGTTGAAGCTGCTTTCACGCTGACTGTCAGATTCAAGCTGAAGTCACGTTTATTTTAAAAAATAAGACAATTTCCTGATTTCACAAATGTTTTTATTTTCTGCTTCAGCCTCATGTGTTTTAGGGGGGGGGGGGTATGGGGCCGGGCGGGGGGCACCGTTAATATGGACCGGAAATAGATATTTAATTCCGTTATTTGTGATTTTATATAATATCACGCCAGCTGCTTTCATGTATTTATGTTCATGAAATAAACGAGTTCATCAAAAATAAATACTTATTTAATCCAATCAATCGTTTTTAAATCCAATCTGAAGACTTTTGATTTTTTTAGGGGTTAAAAAACCTGAATAAAATAAAACTGACTGAATATAAATACTCTTTTTTTTTTTTAAATAAAAAGTAATTTCAAATACTGTAATTCGACAATCTGTGTTTCATTTGTATTTTATGTTCTGCTATCAACGGCTAAGTGCTAACAGCTAACGGCTAACGTTAGCTCGCTCAGGTTAGCATCATCAGGAACAATGTGGTGCTAACATTTAACACAACTTGAGGGATATTACATTGTTTTTAACAAACAGAAGTTTACAATATCATTTGTTTTAATAAACTGGCGTTAAACCTGAAATAGAAAATACAAATATGTGTTATGTGTATAAATATATATATAAATATATAAATACATGTCTTTATTTTAAATAAAATGTATTTACACATACTGTCATCGGATAATCTGTGTTTCATTATTAATATGTACTCTTCCAAAGCAACAGCTGCTAAAGGCTAACAGCTAGCGGCTAACAGCTCATGGCTAACAGCTAGCGGCTAACAGCTAGCTCTCCTGCAGATCATTAATTGTGCTTTAAACACAACTCATGAGATATTATATATTCTATAAATGAATTTAAGAAATTGTGTAAACTGAAACAGATTTAGAAAATGTTTTCCTAATAAAGTTTAATCCGTAATAATATTTATTAATTTGTTTATAATATTAGTTTTATGAATCTAATCCTGGAGAGTAGTTAAAGCTTCACGTACTGCTCTACGAGTAAATCTAATACAGAATATATCATTTTATAGTCAAATAGTAAACGTCCCCTTCACCTCAGTTTGTTGACTTAATGTTTGTATTTGTTTACTCTCTGACGCAGATGCAGGTTTGTTTATGATTTGAATATATGCAGACGACTCCCAAATACATTACCCCTAAAAAAACAAAACAACCACCAGCTCTCTGATGCCCCTGGTCGACTGTCTTAATGACATGAAGGCCTGGATGGCGCTAAACTTTTTAAATATAGATGAGAGCAAAACAGGGGTCATTGTGTTTGGACCAAATGGGGGTGTCCCTTCCATTGACCTGGGTTCCCTGCAGGGCCGCCCCTGGCTAACTTGTGGCCCCCCGCAAGGTTATGTGATGAGGCCCTCAGTGTCGCGAACGTCGCCGGGGGGGGCTAGTGGAGCACGCGCTGGAGCCTTGCAGGGGCGAAACTGTGGCTCTGGCTTTCTGTCCATTTTAGAGTTAACTTTAAGATGTTATTGTTTGTTTTTAAATCGCTCAATGGGCTGGCCCCTCAGTACATCTCTGACCTCCTACAGGTGGACACCCCCTCAAGGGCTTTGAGGTCGGCTGATCAGCTGCGGCTGGTAGTCCCTAAAACAAGGAAAAAGACCAGGGGAGACCGAGCCTTCTCTGCTCCACACATTAAATCACATATAGAATCAAATACATATATTTAAACTATGTTCTTCCAAAGCTTTACCTGGTGGAGGGTTTGGTTCAGACGAGTGTGTTTGAGTTTTCTCTGGGCAGTAAAAAATCAAAACAGCACTGGGCATCTAAACCTGTTAGACCGGTTTCTCCATCTCATGATGATGTTTATAATTTATATTTACCTACAGGGCGTGGTGGCAGGTGGGGTTTATCTTCAGTCTCTAGCTGTACTCTGTCAGCTGTAATAGATCGTCCTCAGAGGAGAGCCAGCTGATCATGGCGGCTGAATGGATCTGTTTTAAGAAGGAGCATCTGAACCTGGATGACCTGAGAGACAGACCTCAGAGCTCAGGAAACAGTTACCTCTTTAAAAATGGCAGAATCCCAGAATACCCGCGACCAGAGATCCTTGTGAGCCACCTGAAGCACGACACCGACAGACAGGGTTTGGAACGCATCAAGGAGTCCGGAGGCTTCAAGGGAAAACAAGACCTGGTGTGGTGGGGTCTGTCGGTGGGGGGGGAGGAACTCAGATCAGCTGAGCAGCGCCTCCTCCAGGAAACATACCCGGACCGGACAGAGCAGCAGGTCCAGGATCAGCAGAGCTTCCTGGGGGAGTTTGCCTCCTCACCGGCCTTCAAGGAGAGCCCCATGTTCGGATCGTACCAGTTCACCTTCCCCCTTCAGGAGCTGCTGGAGGCCTACAGTCTGCAGGTACTGAGGTGTAGGACTCATGTCAGGGTTTAGGACTCATAATGCTGACTCATGTCAGGGTTTAGGACTCATAATGCTGACTCATGTCAGGGTTTAGGACTCATAATGCTGACTCATGTCAGGATTTAGGACTCATAATGCTGACTCATGTCAGGGTTTAGGACTCATACTGTAATGCTATTCCACGAATTTAAGTTCATCATTTTGTTGAACGACTTTTCCACGTGATTCTGTGATTCTGTGTAAAAGCTCTTCTTCTCTCTCCAGTTTTGCGGCGGTGAGCAGCCCCTCATGCGGGTGTATGAGACCAACCTGTACAAACAGGAAGTGATGTACGTGGTGCTGGTCCACAGTCCGGCCAATCAGGAGCAGTTCTCAGAATATCCTCTTCTGACCGACGACCCAAACGCTGTCTGCTGTTACAGAGATGGCCGCTTCATCTGGAGGCCTGAGGCCATGTGTGAAACTCACAGGTGAGAAAACAACAATGACAGGTAACCTGGGAGGTTCAGACAGGAAATGAGTTATGGATTGACTTCCTGTCTCTCTGTCAGATTCAAGTTGTTCCGGAACGATGAGACTCAGCAGATGGAGGTTCGGCCCTGCAGCCCTGATGAGAACTATGTCTGGGATAATGTGCGCATCGCTCTGCATGTGGAGGAGGACAAGGTGATCACTTCCTCTTTGTCTTCTTGTCCACAGCTCAGCGTCAGGCTTTCTCTACATTTTCAAGGCTTTTATTGTCATGTGTTCAGAGCTACAGTGTAGATATGTCTGAAAATATGTATGAAAATCTGAGGTCACAGGCTCCTCCAACAGAGCAACACAAGTAAGTGCAAGTAATACAATAACATAGAATAGAAATAGTGCAAGAAGAGTCTGTATACAAGTGATTGGAATGTGATATATTAGATAAATCATTTGTAAGTTGCAAACAGATGAATGTTATGAATGTTCTTTCAAAAGTGCAGGTGTTTAACAGTCTGATGGCCTGTGGGATGAAACTGTCCCTGGATATACATTTCATATATTTATATATTTCCAGGATAACTTTGTAGGACTGACCAGAGTGGATCTGGTGACTCATTTCAGAGCTCAGTTTGATATCAAGGGAGGCGCAGTGGATAGAGCCTTTGTATGGGGATCAGGGGGTCAAAGGTTCAAACCCCACTGCAGTCAGCATGTCGTTGTGTCCCTGAGACACTTCACCCCAAAGTGCTCCTGTGGGGATTGCCCACAGTATTGAGTATGTAAGTCGCTTTGGATAAAAGCGTCTAACAAGTGACATGTAATGTAATGTAATGTCAGCTCCTTTTCTCAGAAGCACCTAGTGCCACTGTTCCACCAAGCCGGTTCCAGGGCCGGTTCCGTACTCTTATCAGGGTCAAAAAACGGGCACTAAAAAAGTGAAAGTTGTGTTATTAACACATTGACTTTGACCGTCCTAATAATTATTTATAATTAATTATGAATACAAAAATGATTTTGAACGTGTTCCCAGAGGCTCATGGGAGTTGTAGTTAATGATGGGGTCCATGTTGTTCCAGATGTTGCTGAATCTGAGCTCTGCCTGTTTCAGCTGCTGGAGTTCGATCCGGTCCGACTGAG
Source organism: Trematomus bernacchii (assembly GCF_902827165.1). Lineage (NCBI taxonomy): Eukaryota > Metazoa > Chordata > Actinopteri > Perciformes > Nototheniidae > Trematomus > Trematomus bernacchii. The sequence continues at coordinate 297,631 of NW_022987687.1, read as the reverse complement.
AGAGAAACTGAAGTTCTGCAAAGGAGAAATACCTCGCCACGCTAATGTCAATTTGGATCCCAATGAACTTCTGGAGAGAATTTGGCCTGAAGACCCCTCCCCACTGCAGAGAGATGAAGACCCCTCCCCACTGCAGAGAGATGAAGACCCCTCCCCACTGGAGAGAGATGAAGAGCAGGACATTAATAAAGCAGAATAGATCAGAGTTTAGATAAGCACATCCTGCCTTCACTGAACTAACATTACATTCAGAGTTGGAGCTAAATATTGGTTTATGTTATTTTATAAGTAAACGTTTATTTTCTGGCCCTTTTTGTTTTAGTGAATGAATCATTAATTATCGTAATAATTGTAGTTGCAGTAGTTCTGCTTTTATTTTGAAGGAGGTGTGAGCTCCTGGTGATTAGTATATATTGATCACAGGTTGGGGGGGGGGGGGGACGCACCAGTTTGAGCGTATGGTTTTCTACAAGGAGCGACAGCCAGAGAGGGAGAAAGGTGAAAATCATTGTTCTCTGTATTTGATTGGAATACTACAATAAACGGATGAAAGGATCTTCTGCCTGGACATTGGACTTTATTCCCTGCGTAACATTTGCTTTCTGGGCCCAGCGGCAGTTTGAGTTTAAGTTAGTTTATTATTGTATTTCTTTAGTTAGCCGTAGCATTCAGGATGATCAGGAAACACCAAACCAAGGGTCCAAATCTGGCCAGGACACTTTGGGGAAATATCTAACAGGAACATTTTGATTTCATTAGATCACATTATTCACACTTATATCAATAATCAGGGTTTTTAAGACTTACATATAAATATTCTAAATAACTAATACAAAAAGTACATATAAATAATGTAAATAAATACCACATATAAATATGTATAAGCAGGCAGCATACTGTAAGTTTAGGAGTATTAAAGGAGTGAAATAACTACAGATATTATGGGATTAAGATGAAACATGGTTCATATTCAGGAGCATTTATCTTCAGGTTAAAATGTTAAAGTGTCTCATTTATTGATAACAATTAAACCTAATATTAGTTGTAACTCTGGTGGAATCAGTAGAAAATATACTTTTCCAATATCATCTAAAAGATGGACGTTTTTAGGAAAATGTAAATGTAATTAATATAAATGAAATGACACTCCATATTTTAAACGTGATGCCGCCCCCTGCTGGCTCTCATAATACTACACTGTGTACATACTCTGTTACAGTGAAAGTACTAACACTACACTGTATTAATACTGTGTTACAGTAAAAGTACTAACACTACACTGTATTAATACTCTGTTACAGTAAAAGTACTAACACTGCACTGTATTAATACTCTGTTACAGTAAAAGTACTAACACTACACTGTATTAATACTCTGTTACAGTAAAGTACTAACACTACACTGTATTAATACTCTGTTACAGTAAAAGTACTAACACTACACTGTATTAATACTCTGTTACAGTGAAAGTACTAACACTACACTGTATTAATACTCTATTACAGTGAAAGTACTAACACTACACTGTATTAATACTCAGTTACAGTGAAAGTACTAACACTACACTGTATTAATACTCTGTTACAGTGAAAGTACTAACACTACACTGTATTAATACTCTGTTACAGTGAAAGTACTAACACTGCACTGTATTAATACTCTGTTACAGTGAAAGTACTAACACTGCACTGTATTAATACTCTGTTACAGTGAAAGTACTAACACTGCACTGTATTAATACTCTGTTACAGTAAAAGTACTAACACTACACTGTATTAATATTCAGTTACAGTGAAAGTACTAACACTACACTGTATTAATATTCAGTTACAGTGAAAGTACTAACACTACACTGTATTAATATTCAGTTACAGTGAAAGTACTAACACTACACTGTATTAATATTCAGTTACAGTGAAAGTACTAACACTACACTGTATTAATATTCAGTTACAGTAAAAGTACTAACACTACACTGTATTAATATTCAGTTACAGTAAAAGTACTAACACTACACTGTATTAATACTCTGTTACAGTAAAAGTACTAACACTACACTGTATTAATATTCAGTTACAGTAAAAGTACTAACACTACACTGTATTAATACTCTGTTACAGTAAAAGTACTAACACTACACTGTATTAATATTCAGTTACAGTGAAAGTACTAACACTACACTGTATTAATACTCTGTTACAGTAAAAGTACTAACACTACACTGTATTAATATTCAGTTACAGTGAAAGTACTAACACTACACTGTATTAATATTCAGTTACAGTAAAAGTACTAACACTACACTGTATTAATATTCAGTTACAGTGAAAGTACTAACACTACACTGTATTAATATTCAGTTACAGTAAAAGTACTAACACTACACTGTATTAATATTCAGTTACAGTAAAAGTACTAACACTACACTGTATTAATATTCAGTTACAGTGAAAGTACTAAGACTACACTGTATTAATACTCTGTTACAGTAAAAGTACTAACACTACACTGTATTAATACTCTGTTACAGTGAAAGTACTAACACTACACTGTATTAATACTCTGTTACAGTAAAAGTACTAACACTACACTGTATTAATACTCTGTTACAGTAAAAGTACTAACACTACACTGTATTAATACTCTGTTACAGTAAAAGTACTAACACTACACTGTATTAATACTCTGTTACAGTGAAAGTACTAACACTACACTGTATTAATACTCTGTTACAGTGAAAGTACTAACACTACACTGTATTAATACTCTGTTACAGTGAAAGTACTAACACTACACTGTATTAATACTCTGTTACAGTGAAAGTACTAACACTGCACTGTATTAATACTCTGTTACAGTGAAAGTACTAACACTGCACTGTATTAATACTCTGTTACAGTGAAAGTACTAACACTACACTGTATTAATACTCTGTTACAGTGAAAGTACTAACACTACACTGTATTAATACTCAGTTACAGTGAAAGTACTAACACTACACTGTATTAATACTCTATTACAGTGAAAGTACTAACACTACACTGTATTAATACTCTGTTACAGTGAAAGTACTAACACTGCACTGTATTAATACTCTGTTACAGTGAAAGTACTAACACTGCACTGTATTAATACTCTGTTACAGTGAAAGTACTAACACTGCACTGTATTAATACTCTGTTACAGTAAAAGTACTAACACTACACTGTATTAATATTCAGTTACAGTGAAAGTACTAACACTACACTGTATTAATATTCAGTTACAGTGAAAGTACTAACACTACACTGTATTAATATTCAGTTACAGTGAAAGTACTAACACTACACTGTATTAATACTCTGTTACAGTAAAAGTACTAACACTACACTGTATTAATACTCTGTTACAGTGAAAGTACTAACACTGCACTGTATTAATACTCTGTTACAGTGAAAGTACTAACACTGCACTGTATTAATACTCTGTTACAGTGAAAGTACTAACACTGCACTGTATTAATACTCTGTTACAGTAAAAGTACTAACACTACACTGTATTAATATTCAGTTACAGTAAAAGTACTAACACTACACTGTATTAATATTCAGTTACAGTGAAAGTACTAACACTACACTGTATTAATACTCTGTTACAGTAAAAGTACTAACACTACACTGTATTAATATTCAGTTACAGTGAAAGTACTAACACTACACTGTATTAATATTCAGTTACAGTAAAAGTACTAACACTACACTGTATTAATATTCAGTTACAGTGAAAGTACTAACACTACACTGTATTAATATTCAGTTACAGTAAAAGTACTAACACTACACTGTATTAATATTCAGTTACAGTGAAAGTACTAACACTACACTGTATTAATATTCAGTTACAGTAAAAGTACTAACACTACACTGTATTAATACTCTGTTACAGTGAAAGTACTAACACTACACTGTATTAATACTCTGTTACAGTAAAAGTACTAACACTACACTGTATTAATATTCAGTTACAGTAAAAGTACTAACACTACACTGTATTAATATTCAGTTACAGTAAAAGTACTAACACTACACTGTATTAATATTCAGTTACAGTAAAAGTACTAACACTACACTGTATTAATACTCTGTTACAGTGAAAGTACTAACACTACACTGTATTAATACTCTGTTACAGTAAAAGTACTAACACTACACTGTATTAATACTCTGTTACAGTAAAAGTACTAACACTACACTGTATTAATACTCTGTTACAGTAAAAGTACTAACACTACACTGTATTAATACTCTGTTACAGTAAAAGTACTAACACTACACTGTATTAATACTCTGTTACAGTAAAAGTACTAACACTACACTGTATTAATACTCTGTTACAGTGAAAGTACTAACACTACACTGTATTAATACTCTGTTACAGTAAAAGTACTAACACTACACTGTATTAATACTCTGTTACAGTAAAAGTACTAACACTACACTGTATTAATATTCAGTTACAGTAAAAGTACTAACACTACACTGTATTAATATTCAGTTACAGTAAAAGTACTAACACTACACTGTATTAATACTCTGTTACAGTAAAAGTACTAACACTACACTGTATTAATACTCTGTTACAGTAAAAGTACTAACACTACACTGTATTAATATTCAGTTACAGTGAAAGTACTAACACTACACTGTATTAATATTCAGTTACAGTAAAAGTACTAACACTACACTGTATTATTACTCTGTTACAGTGAAAGTACTAACACTACACTGTATTAATACTCAGTTACAGTGAAAGTACTAACACTACACTGTATTAATATTCAGTTACAGTAAAAGTACTAACACTACACTGTATTAATATTCAGTTACAGTGAAAGTACTAACACTACACTGTATTAATACTCTGTTACAGTGAAAGTACTAACACTACACTGTATTAATACTCTGTTATAGTAAAAGTACTAACACTACACTGTATTAATATTCAGTTACAGTAAAAGTACTAACACTACACTGTATTAATATTCAGTTACAGTAAAAGTACTAACACTACACTGTATTATTACTCTGTTACAGTAAAAGTACTAACACTACACTGTATTAATATTCAGTTACAGTGAAAGTACTAACACTACACTGTATTAATATTCAGTTACAGTGAAAGTACTAACACTACACTGTATTAATATTCAGTTACAGTGAAAGTACTAACACTACACTGTATTAATACTCTGTTACAGTAAAAGTACTAACACTACACTGTATTAATACTCTGTTACAGTGAAAGTACTAACACTACACTGTATTAATACTCTGTTACAGTGAAAGTACTAACACTACACTGTATTAATACTCTGTTACAGTAAAAGTACTAACACTACACTGTATTAATACTCTGTTACAGTGAAAGTACTAACACTGCACTGTATTAATACTCTGTTACAGTGAAAGTACTAACACTGCACTGTATTAATACTCTGTTACAGTGAAAGTACTAACACTGCACTGTATTAATACTCTGTTACAGTAAAAGTACTAACACTACACTGTATTAATATTCAGTTACAGTAAAAGTACTAACACTACACTGTATTAATATTCAGTTACAGTGAAAGTACTAACACTACACTGTATTAATACTCTGTTACAGTAAAAGTACTAACACTACACTGTATTAATATTCAGTTACAGTGAAAGTACTAACACTACACTGTATTAATATTCAGTTACAGTAAAAGTACTAACACTACACTGTATTAATATTCAGTTACAGTGAAAGTACTAACACTACACTGTATTAATATTCAGTTACAGTGAAAGTACTAACACTACACTGTATTAATACTCTGTTACAGTAAAAGTACTAACACTACACTGTATTAATACTCTGTTACAGTAAAAGTACTAACACTACACTGTATTAATACTCTGTTACAGTAAAAGTACTAACACTACACTGTATTAATACTCTGTTACAGTGAAAGTACTAACACTGCACTGTATTAATACTCTGTTACAGTAAAAGTACTAACACTACACTGTATTAATACTCTGTTACAGTGAAAGTACTAACACTACACTGTATTAATACTCTGTTACAGTAAAAGTACTAACACTACACTGTATTAATACTCTGTTACAGTAAAAGTACTAACACTACACTGTATTAATACTCTGTTACAGTGAAAGTACTAACACTACACTGTATTAATACTCTGTTACAGTAAAAGTACTAACACTACACTGTATTAATACTCTGTTACAGTGAAAGTACTAACACTACACTGTATTAATATTCAGTTACAGTAAAAGTACTACCACTACACTGTATTAATACTCTGTTACAGTAAAAGTACTAACACTACACTGTATTAATACTCTGTTACAGTGAAAGTACTAACACTACACTGTATTAATACTCTGTTACAGTAAAAGTACTAACACTACACTATATTAATACTCTGTTACAGTAAAAGTACTAACACTACACTGTATTAATACTCTGTTACAGTGAAAGTACTAACACTACACTGTATTAATACTCTGTTACAGTAAAAGTACTAACACTACACTGTATTAATACTCTGTTACAGTAAAAGTACTAACACTACACTGTATTAATATTCAGTTACAGTAAAAGTACTAACACTACACTGTATTAATATTCAGTTACAGTGAAAGTACTAACACTACACTGTATTAATATTCAGTTACAGTAAAAGTACTAACACTACACTGTATTAATACTCAGTTACAGTAAAAGTACTAACACTACACAGTATTAATATTCAGTTACAGTGAAAGTACTAACACTACACTGTATTAATATTCAGTTACAGTAAAAGTACTAACACTACACTGTATTATTACTCTGTTACAGTGAAAGTACTAACACTACACTGTATTAATACTCAGTTACAGTGAAAGTACTAACACTACACTGTATTAATATTCAGTTACAGTAAAAGTACTAACACTACACTGTATTAATATTCAGTTACAGTAAAAATACTAACACTACACTGTATTAATACTCTGTTATAGTAAAAGTACTAACACTACACTGTATTAATATTCAGTTACAGTGAAAGTACTAACACTACACTGTATTAATACTCTGTTACAGTGAAAGTACTAACACTACACTGTATTAATACTCTGTTATAGTAAAAGTACTAACACTACACTGTATTAATATTCAGTTACAGTAAAAGTACTAACACTACACTGTATTAATATTCAGTTACAGTAAAAGTACTAACACTACACTGTATTATTACTCTGTTACAGTGAAAGTACTAACACTACACTGTATTAATACTCAGTTACAGTGAAAGTACTAACACTACTGTACACTGTATTAATATTCAGTTACAGTAAAAGTACTAACACTACACTGTATTAATATTCAGTTACAGTAAAAGTACTAACACTACACTGTATTAATACTCTGTTATAGTAAAAGTACTAACACTACACTGTATTAATATTCAGTTACAGTAAAAGTACTAACACTACACTGTATTAATACTCTGTTATAGTAAAAGTACTAACACTACACTGTATTAATATTCAGTTACAGTGAAAGTACTAACACTACACTGTATTAATATTCAGTTACAGTGAAAGTACTAACACTACACTGTATTAATACTCTGTTACAGTAAAAGTACTAACACTACACTGTATTAATATTCAGTTACAGTAAAAGTACTAACACTACACTGTATTAATACTCTGTTATAGTAAAAGTACTAACACTACACTGTATTAATATTCAGTTACAGTGAAAGTACTAACACTACACTGTATTAATATTCAGTTACAGTGAAAGTACTAACACTACACTGTATTAATACTCTGTTACAGTAAAAGTACTAACACTACACTGTATTAATACTCTGTTACAGTAAAAGTACTAACACTACACTGTATTAATACTCTGTTACAGTAAAAGTACTAACACTACACTGTATTAATACTCTGTTACAGTGAAAGTACTAACACTACACTGTATTAATACTCTGTTACAGTGAAAGTACTAACACTGCACTGTATTAATACTCTGTTACAGTGAAAGTACTAACACTGCACTGTATTAATACTCTGTTACAGTGAAAGTACTAACACTGCACTGTATTAATACTCTGTTACAGTGAAAGTACTAACACTGCACTGTATTAATACTCTGTTACAGTGAAAGTACTAACACTGCACTGTATTAATACTCTGTTACAGTAAAAGTACTAACACTACACTGTATTAATACTCTATTACAGTGAAAGTACTAACACTACACTGTATTAATACTCTGTTACAGTGAAAGTACTAACACTGCACTGTATTAATACTCTGTTACAGTGAAAGTACTAACACTACACTGTATTAATACTCTGTTACAGTGAAAGTACTAACACTGCACTGTATTAATACTCTGTTACAGTAAAAGTACTAACACTACACTGTATTAATATTCAGTTACAGTGAAAGTACTAACACTACACTGTATTAATATTCAGTTACAGTGAAAGTACTAACACTACACTGTATTAATATTCAGTTACAGTGAAAGTACTAACACTACACTGTATTAATACTCTGTTACAGTAAAAGTACTAACACTACACTGTATTAATACTCTGTTACAGTGAAAGTACTAACACTTGCACTGTATAATACTCTGTTACAGTGAAAGTAACTAACACTGCACTGTATTAATACTCTGTTACAGTGAAAGTACTAACACTGCACTGTATTAATACTCTGTTACAGTAAAAGTACTAACACTACACTGTATTAATATTCAGTTACAGTAAAAGTACTAACACTACACTGTATTAATATTCAGTTACAGTGAAAGTACTAACACTACACTGTATTAATACTCTGTTACAGTAAAAGTACTAACACTACACTGTATTAATATTCAGTTACAGTGAAAGTACTAACACTACACTGTATTAATATTCAGTTACAGTAAAAGTACTAACACTACACTGTATTAATATTCAGTTACAGTGAAAGTACTAACACTACACTGTATTAATATTCAGTTACAGTAAAAGTACTAACACTACACTGTATTAATATTCAGTTACAGTGAAAGTACTAACACTACACTGTATTAATATTCAGTTACAGTAAAAGTACTAACACTACACTGTATTAATACTCTGTTACAGTGAAAGTACTAACACTACACTGTATTAATACTCTGTTACAGTAAAAGTACTAACACTACACTGTATTAATATTCAGTTACAGTAAAAGTACTAACACTACACTGTATTAATATTCAGTTACAGTAAAAGTACTAACACTACACTGTATTAATATTCAGTTACAGTAAAAGTACTAACACTACACTGTATTAATACTCTGTTACAGTGAAAGTACTAACACTACACTGTATTAATACTCTGTTACAGTAAAAGTACTAACACTACACTGTATTAATACTCTGTTACAGTAAAAGTACTAACACTACACTGTATTAATACTCTGTTACAGTGAAAGTACTAACACTACACTGTATTAATACTCTGTTGCAGTAAAAGTACTAACACTACACTGTATTAATACTCTGTTACAGTGAAAGTACTAACACTACACTGTATTAATACTCTGTTACAGTAAAAGTACTAACACTACACTGTATTAATACTCTGTTACAGTAAAAGTACTAACACTACACTGTATTAATACTCTGTTACAGTGAAAGTACTAACACTACACTGTATTAATACTCTGTTACAGTAAAAGTACTAACACTACACTGTATTAATACTCTGTTACAGTAAAAGGTACTAACACTACACTGTAATTAATATTCAGTTACAGTAAAAGTACTAACACTACACTGTATTAATATTCAGTTACAGTGAAAGTACTAACACTACACTGTATTAATATTCAGTTACAGTAAAGTACTAACACTACACTGTATTATTACTCTGTTACAGTGAAAGTACTAACACTACACTGTATTAATACTCAGTTACAGTGAAAGTACTAACACTACACTGTATTAATATTCAGTTACAGTAAAAGTACTAACACTCCACTGTATTAATATTCAGTTACAGTGAAAGTACTAACACTACACTGTATTAATACTCTGTTACAGTGAAAGTACTAACACTACACTGTATTAATACTCTGTTATAGTAAAGTACTAACACTACACTGTATTAATATTCAGTTACAGTAAAAGTACTAACACTACACTGTATTAATATTCAGTTACAGTAAAAGTACTAACACTACACTGTATTATTACTCTGTTACAGTAAAGTACTAACACTACACTGTATTAATATCAGTTACAGTGAAAGTACTAACACTACACTGTATTAATTATTCAGTTACAGTGAAAGTACTAACACTACACTGTATTAATATTCAGTTACAGTGAAAGTACTAACACTACACTGTATTAATACTCTGTTACAGTAAAAGTACTAACACTACACTGTATTAATACTCTTTTACAGTGAAAGTACTAACACTACACTGTATTAATACTCTGTTACAGTGAAAGTACTAACACTACACTGTATTAATACTCTGTTACAGTAAAAGTACTAACACTACACTGTATTAATACTCTGTTACAGTGAAAGTACTAACACTGCACTGTATTAATACTCTGTTACAGTGAAAGTACTAACACTGCACTGTATTAATACTCTGTTACAGTGAAAGTACTAACACTGCACTGTATTAATACTCTGTTACAGTAAAAGTACTAACACTACACTGTATTAATATTCAGTTACAGTAAAAGTACTAACACCACTGTATTAATATTCAGTTACAGTGAAAGTACTAACACTACACTGTATTAATACTCTGTTACAGTAAAAGTACTACACTACACTGTATTAATATTCAGTTACAGTGAAAGTACTAACACTACACTGTATTAATATTCAGTTACAGTAAAAGTACTAACACTACACTGTATTAATATTCAGTTACAGTGAAAGTACTAACACTACACTGTATTAATATTCAGTTACAGTGAAAGTACTAACACTACACTGATTAATACTCTGTTACAGTAAAAGTACTAACACTACACTGTTTAATTACTCTGTTACAGTAAAAGTACTAACACTACACTGTATTAATACTCTGTTACAGTGAAAAGTACTAACACTACACTGTATTAATACTCTGTTACAGTGAAAGTACTAACACTGCACTGTATTAATACTCTGTTACAGTAAAAGTACTAACACTACACTGTATTAATACTCTGTTACAGTGAAAGTACTAACACTACACTGTATTAATACTCTGTTACAGTAAAAGTACTAACACTACACTGTATATACTCATGTTACAGTAAAGTACTAACACTTACACTGTATTAATACTTCATGTTCCAGTGAAAGTACTAACACTACACTGTATTAATACTTGTTACAGTGAAAGTCTAAAACAACACTGTATTAATACTCTGTACAGTAAAGATTATAACACTACACTGTATTAATACTCGGTTACAGTGAAAGACTAACACTACACTGTATAATACTCTATTTCCAGTGCAAAGTACTAACACTACACTGTATTATACTCTGTTTACAGTAAAAGTACTAACACTACCTGTATTAATACTCTGTTACAGTGAAAGTACTAACACTACACTGTATTAATACTCTGTTAGTAAAAGTCTAACACTACACTTATTAATACTCCTGTTACAGTAAAAGTACTAACACTACACTGTATTAATACTCTGTTACAGTGAAAGTACTAACACTACACTGTATTAATACTCTGTTACAGTAAAAGTACTAACACTACACTGTATTAATACTCTGTTACA